>NC_092810.1:29757849-30068457 GCF_040954645.1 Diabrotica undecimpunctata
TATATGCCATTATAGGAGGGATATCTACATCAAGAAACAAGAGAAAATATAGTGGCAAGTTCAGAAAACAGTACAGTACAGTAGTTGAAGAAGACATTAGAGAGGATGTATAATCTACGCGGTTCAACCCAGAATCCTGTTGAGTTTTAATAATAATTCTTGTAATAGTATTAATCTTTCATTTAAATTTATTAATTTTTCAGGGAGGGCGAAAAACTCTACTCTGAAAAAGGATAATGAGTTCTAATCAATGTTATAGTTTAAAAAATTGATTTTTTTTGGCAATAAGACTTTTTGCACGAACTCAGTGGAAATAAGTCGTTTTGTATGTAAAATGTTGTGCACATAAGCTGATTTACATGTAAATAAGTAATAAAGCAATAAAGTAAGGTTTAAATAGTTTTCTAAAGAAACTTTTATTTTTATAAAATAATAATATAGGAATTACCTAAGTGACAAACATTGTCATATTAGGTAGTTAATGCAACAAACAGTTTTTTAAATATGCAAGTCATAGCGCTCATCGTCGAGGCAGTCACACATTTCTTCCTGCTACTAATCTAAATAGTACTGACAAAAACTTTTTAATACAAAACCCTTACATAACCTCAAATTTGCAACACTCACTGGGTCAGCTGAGAGGTAGTTGCAGCGCTTCTATTGGTTGGTTAGAAATAAGCTGGTTTGCATGGACCAGCAGAGCGAAAATAACTTGTTTTGCATTTAAAAGTGGTTTTTAACATGCTGTCACCATTGCAAATATTTTTTTTGCACCAATCAGAATAAACCACTTTGACTACAACAGAACAATGCATTGGCACATCGAACTCAACTTTGATTTTTGTGTGACTTAAGGCTGTTTGCATGTTATCTCCTCATATATAGTACATGAAATTTTAGTATTTTTCTCTTACGTAAATATGGTCGTGTTTGAACCAATTACAACCTAGCAGACAGGCAACTTACTTCAAATCTACCCTTTAACTGACAAATTATACGATATACTTGAAAGAGAAGTTAACTTATAGAAAATTTTCGACATTATTTTATCATTATCTCCGAACAAAAGAGTTTCATTCAAAAGTCGCTCTAGTTTGTTTTACTTTTTGTATTTTTATTTGTGGGCGCCATTTTATTTGAAACGAATAGTGTATTGAAGTACAGGCAGTGACGTAATTTAATAGCCAAGTTCGTTAAACTTACCTTTAAGCATCAGTTTATCCGGCATCGGTAAGTCTGACGGGTCCGGAGAAGATATGGACGGCGTGATTCCATTCCAGAGATATTTCAAGGGCGGCAATAGATGGCGCGCAGGTGAAATCAAAGTGTAAGGATTGCCCAACAGCTGTGGATTATGAATGATGGGCATTTGTATCGACAGGTTTAAAGGACTCTCGAACGAAGGATTGATCGACCAAACGTTCCGAGAATTGCTGTCCTATAATTTGAAGAAAAATAAATGCGCTGTGAACATGTATATTTGAAAACCTTATAAAACAAGGTTATTTGAGAAAGTTTGTCGCATTGTTACAGTTATAAAGGAATATTCGTTACTCATCTCTAAGAGATTAAAAATATCTCTGCTACATTACGATTGTGAATAAGATAATCACATAAAATAAATTGTTTTACTTACAGGTGTTGGTGGAGTATCAGGCTTGGGAGGACACGATCGCTTGATAGTTGTTGGTACCATCTCGAGTGGAGGCGGTGGGGGCCAATTATTGGGACTGTCTCTCTTACCTACCGCCTCGTTGTGCTTGAACATAGACGGTGGCAAAGATACGTAATGCTCTGTAACAAAGATCCATCATCCAAGTTGTAAATAATTGATAAAACTTATTTTTTCTAAAATAAATTTTATATAATACAGAAAGCGGCGTATTATACACCAAAAAGCATGCAAAAGAAAAACTTTTATATGATTTACATACTAATACTTTGACATTCTTTTCCGACCATCAAAATAGTCGAAATTATCAAGTGCTATATATTGGCCTTTAAGGAAAAGGGACGGAGAACATCATAGTTTTCGATTTGCTTCTATTTGATTCATTTAAAATGCGCTAGTTTTGAACAGACTGAAAATTTATTAATCAACCACCCGTATACGAATGGATGTGTTTCTCATGTCGCCCTCTTTTGCAATCTGTATCTGATGATGCCAAAAGGCTGAAATATGTGTAATACAGTGGCAAATAGACAAGATATAAATATTCCGGTTCGTATATTCTTTGCACATTAATTGATACTTTTGTTAAAGTAGAAAGTTGCAAATTATTTTTACATGACCGGCGTTTCAAAAAAAAGGGATAAGGGATATCATATTAGATTTTATTCTTTTATATATTTGGTCATATATAAACAGCGTATCTACTAAGTTGGCAACATATAGGAAACTTTTTTATTATTAATTTTACCAAAAAGTTATTCTTCGTAAAAAGTTGTGCATGGTCTAAAATCTAAGATACAACCATCATATATCAGATTTTATCAATCTTATGCGAGGTATGTCAAAAATTATGAATTTCGCTCAAGAGTATTACATCTCTCTAGTTGAAAAAACTAAAATTACCGACACCGAACATCATTTTTATTTAATACAAATATGATACCTCTTCCGTTCCGATAAAAAATGATAAGGACATTTTCACAAAACAAAATTCATTAAAAATCTAATGAATATTGAAGAGGTAAGAGTAAGAACCTATCAATTAGTTAATATCTGCCTTGTAACATTTTAGCGATACATTTAAATTAGTGTCATATCACATCATATTAATTCATTTTTTTTGTAATCATTTAACGAACATTATTAGCCCCCCCCCCCCCCCCAATTCACTAACTACTCAACATATCTGCCTTCTCTTTCAATACAGCTAATTGTTCTATCACGAACGAAAGCTTTTCAATACCATTTTAACCATAGCCGGAGTAATACTCTGAACACATTCTTTAATAACTCTTTCCAACTGACCAATTTAAATCTTTTCCTGTAGGTAAACCCACAAGAAAAAATCGAGGGGATTCAAATCTGACGACCGAGGAGGCCAAAAAATTTCAGTATAATTTCCATCAATAAAATCAAATGTTCAACTTACCAGCTAGATTTCTATTAAGTACCACCACGGTCTTCTTTTTGCTGCTTCTGATGAAAAACATGAGGTTGTAGTGATTGTAGAAATCGTCTATTGAATAAATTTGGTACGAACTCAGCTTCAGAGCTTTCCCGTAGAAATCTTGATATAACTTTTCGATGTTGCAATATAGGGCGCTGCCGCCGTTCTTGTAGAGGACGTGATACAATTGAGCGGCCAGGACGTACAAGTTCGTCAAGGATATGTAGTTTGCATCATTGTTTAATGATAGCTACAATAGATATATATATAATAAAAATGGTTATTGAAAAGAGGAATTAAAAAAAATATTTAAAAGTTTTTTTTATAAAAGTTATATAAACCCATCTTTAAAAAGGGTAATCGAAAAGATCCTAACTGTTACAGAGGATTAAGTGTCCTACCTACTTTCGGGAGATTGTTTGCAAAGATAAAATAAATGGAAAAATACAAGATGATGAAGGACATCTAATTAGCGAAGACCAAAGTAGATTTACGCCTGGTAGATCTTGCACTGATAACTTGTTTATACTCTAACAATTAATAGAAAAAAGAATAGCGGTTGGTACCGAAGTACATCTAGCCTTCATCGACCTAGAAAAAGAGTATGATACAGTTCTAAGACTTAAATTGTGGCAAGCTTTACAACAACTCGGCATTAGTCCATACCTTTTAGGAATAATCACAGAAGTATACAGGGATAACACTACATACCTAAAAATCGGAAATAGACTATCAGATCCAATAAAAATAACTAAAGGACTAAGACAAGGATGCAGTATGTCACCCTTACTGTTTAATTTATATATTGAGGCAGCCCTCCAAAATTGGAAAAACCACTGCCAGGAAATGGGAATCCCCATAGGAAATGACGTACTATTCTCCCTGAACTTTGCGGATGACCAAATTGTCCTAGCTCAAGATTCTTATGATCTAGAATTTATGATAAGGCGTCTATACAGAGAATATGTAAAATGGGGGTTACAAGTCAGCATCAAGAAAACAGAATATTTAGTTATCAATTCAGATGCAAGGTTTGAAGTGTTGATAGACGAGGACGTGGAAATCAAACAAGGGGAAAAATTTAAATATTTAGGTGCAATCATTGATAAGAACGGCTTGGGAGAAACCGAAATTAAACACCGAATTAATCAGGGACGTAAAATTGTAGGATGTCTGAACTCCTTATGGCTGGATCGCAACATTTTCAAAAGGAATAAAAAAAGAATAGGGCAAACCATGGTTGAATCAGTTCTTTGTTATGGCTCTGAAGTATGGACAATTAATGCAGACCTGAAGAGAAAATTGTTGGCAGTTGAAATGGATTATTTGAGAAGAAGTGCTAGAACATCAAGGCTGGAAAGGAAGACCATACAATAAAGATACCCTATCGAGCTACATCACAGAACGTTTTCGAAATAACTATTCCATCGTCAGTGCTATATGGATGTATATGTTTGAAACCATTAAATACGTGGGTAAAAACCTTTTAAATGTAGTTAGATTAACTTTGAATTAGTAATTAGTAACTTTGTACAGTTTTGTGGAGAAGATTTTTACTGGATAACAAACTCCGCAAATAAAAATGATTCCCTTACCGAAATTACGTTCCCGATCTGTTGTAGTCCATCCATTGAGAAGCTGCTATTGTACCTCGATTGATACTCATACCGGAAGGTACTAAGATCTAGACAATGTGGAGACTTCAGCAGTAATGCCCAAGATCTGACCGTCAGAACACTGGGAATCGTGTCTACTTCAATCGCAACAAGCAATAAACCAGCATTGCTGTTGTTGACCTGAAAGTAAATAACATTAATTTGATATTTCTATGTAGAGAACTAGAAAAGTCTCCACAAGGTCTCACTCTGTAAGAAATAGTCAAAAATCACAAAATATTACACGAACTTACCTGAACATAATCTGAAATTTTCGTTAACACCTCCGACACTGATATACATTCAAAGAACTGTGGCTTTAAAGGATAACCATATTCCGCTAGGTATACTTTAGGCAGATCATTTAGAAGCAGGGACGTCTGCGGTAACGATTTGATTAATTGTACAATTTGAAATCCTAATACTTTCAGAGCCTGGGGTAATGTTAAACTGACAGTTCTTTCTCCGTCGGGTAATTCTTCGATCTAAACGAAACAATATATAATACGTATATAATACGTTTGATCATAAATAAATATGTCATTGATTTGACGGTTATTTGATGGAAATTCATTTTATATAACAATAAAACACTGAAAACTTTTGTTTACAAAACTTCCGCAAAATTTATTATAAATTAGTATCACTACTGCTGTTTCGGCAGAGTGACTTTCTCTAGTGATCTATTTTTGGTATGTGTTTACACTTTATAGTCTTTAACTGAATAAGTTAAGGAGGGGAGAACTGTTTGTTTCAAGTGTGTCATTCAGAATTATGTTTGTATTTTTTAATTTGTTGATTTCCACAGATTCTATCTAATAAAGATAACTTAAAGCTTTTATTTTGGATGTGAAGAATTTGAAATTCGTCATTAAAAGAATGAATCTGGTCTAGAAGGTGAAGTGCGTAGGTAGAATCTGTTTTTCTATTATTGAAAGCTCTTTTATGTTCTGCTATACGTTTTTTAAAAGTTTTACCAGTTTGACCGATGTAAGTTTTTGGGCAGTCGGCACATTTAAGTTTGTATACACCACTGTGCTGTTGCACGCATTTGCACGTTGTTGTTTGTTCTAAAAGCTGGTGTTAGTCCTTTCTTCTTTATGTGTTTGGCTATTTTTGTTGACATCTTGCCTGTATATGTAATCCCTGGTGGTTTAAATAGAGAGTTTTGGTGAAAATGAAGAAAACCCTGAAATTAATATTTTCACCACCAGAGATAAAATCAGGCAGGATATCAACAAAAATAGCCAAACACATAAAGAAGAAAGGACAAACACCAGCTTTTAGAACAAACAACAACGTGCAAATGCGTGCAACAGCACAGTGGTGTATACAAACTTAAATGTGCCGACTGCCCAAAAACTTACATCAGTCAAATTGGTAGAACTTTTAACAAACGTATAGCAGAATTAGAGATTGCAATTGCTGGATCCAGCATCCAGCAATCCAGCTGGATCCAGCGTTTTTTTATATGCTGGATCCAGCAAATCATGCAGCGCTGATCCGCAAACGTGTCAAATTCGAAATAAGTAACTTCATGTCTTCATTAGCCTCTTTATTCAAAGCCGTGAGTCGGCAACTTGCCATTCTATTGCGCTAGCAGGTAGGACGTGACACAATTGCGATTGAACTGCAATATCGCGTCGTCCTCTCTCTCGACTGCACCGCGTACGCCTACCCATTGACTAATAAGTACCTCTCTCAATCTGCTGTACTGCCGTGTGTGTTGTTTGGAAACTGAATGGTAAGTAATTTGACTAAATATCTAATAATTTAGCATAATTTATAATTAAAACATCACTTGATGATTTATGTAAGTTAACTGAATAAGGACCGCCAGTCAATAGTAAACACTTCCTTCTTAACTATCAACACCGATCTTATCACAGTGCGAGTGCGATATTTTACAAAAATATTTATTTTTACCCATTTCACAGCAATTTTTCGCCAACAGCTTTTTTTCTTGCGGACATGATATCTAGGTCTAGCTTCATCTGAAATCAAAAAGTCAAAAATTTTCTTGTAGTTTATAGCTCTGGCTAGTGAATACACGAAGCAATTAGAGAAAAAACGAAATTTAAAGGTTCTACAAAGTTTAAAAACACATTTTCGACCCCAATTTTTACTCATTTTTTCAAATTTGACCATTTTCACAGTTTTTTTTTTGTATAAAACAAAAACGACTTGCCCCAATGAAAATTCCTTCGTTTATTCACTAGCCAGAAGTACAAACTACAAGAAAATTTTTAATTTTTTGATTTCAGATGAAGCTAGACCTAGATATCATGTCCACCTCAAGAAAAAGGCTGTTGGCGAAAAATTACTGTGAAATTAACAAAAATGAATATTTTTGGCTGAAATTCTTTTTTCAGAGTACTTTAAGTACTTTACTTTTATATGTCTTAATTACAAATAAAATTTTTGAGATATAATTTTTTTAAAAAGTCGGTTTTCTATACCCTCACGACCTATGTAACCCCTTAATTTTTAGTTTTTTTTTTAATCAAAACATTCAACAAATATAACTCTTCCAGATAAAGTAACAGTCTATTGCCGGTGGTCATGCTTTTTCACTCACACTAAGACTAAGGCTCACACATATATCAGGCGTTCTTGTTTTCTCATTCAAGCTCTCGTTCAGATAGCTGTTGCCATTTACAGTTTGTTTCTTTATCTGGACGAGTTATACCTACACCTTATTTCACAGAGTTTTTTTTTCTTTTCAGATTTAATGCTGCTCCAGTTACTCCCGAGATTAATTATACCAGCTCCCAATACCCCCAAAGCAACCTCGTCAAAAAATATAGATAATTAGGAAGTAGTTCCGAGCAAAAAGTCGAAGAAGACTATTGATTCCTACTTTGAAAGAGAAAATTCTATGGAAGATATGATTACTAGGATGGTTTGCAAAGATGGTTTTAGCTTGAGTTCATTTTGTACCACACTCGAACTTGAGACGGTTATTCGCAAAAAGTGGATTCCAATTACCAACTCCTCCGAACACTATAAGAGCGATAATTTACAGGTATGCAGAGAAAGTCCAAGCAAATCTTATAAAAGAATTTACTAATTTAAAACAAAAAGGACAAAGATTTTAGTTGAGCTTCGATGAGTTGCCAAAAAAATCACAGATACATAAATCTCAATTTGCAAAAAGCAGAACATTTTAATCTAGGTTTGATAAGAATTCACCGCTCGTGCACTGCCGAACACTGCATTGAATTAGTGGCAGAACTGTTGAAAATTTTTGGTAATGGAATCCGACACCATTCGTATCACAACCGACGGCATATCCGTTATGGTGAAAGTTGGCAAGGTAATGCCTTGCACGTGGAATTCATTTGGCTGTAGTAGACGTGCTGTATAAAAACAAACCTCAAAGAGAAGTAGAACAAGCAGCAATAGACGACACTGATGAATATGAAGACGAAAATGAAGATATGGAGACAGAAATAATTGAATAATTGGCAGTAACAATCGAACCAACATCGGCGAGTCTTGTTGAATTGATTCCCCGTTACAGCGATCTACTCATGAAAATACGAAAAGTTGTTAAAACGTTTAAAAAATCACCTACCAAAGACGACATGTTCTTACAAAAATATGTCAAGGAAGAGAAAGGCAAGGAATTAAGTTTGATTCTTGACTGCCGCACCAGGTGGAACAGTTTGCTCAGTATGCTGGAATTTCAGATTCTTCACATCCAAAACAAAGGCCTTAAGCCTTAACAAAAGTTTTCAATGTTTTATTGTTTTTGTTGTATTGTTTATTTGATACTTGCCTTCACTATGTCTGGTATGGCTTCGAAGAGTTCTATCAATTTGGTAAAACCATAGTTTGATACTTTACATTGATGTCCGAAGTGGTGGTGGTATGCTGGGACGAATTTGTTGAAATACATCATATAATAAGGAGAATGTCGAAGCAAATCGATCACCTGAAGAAATAAAACGATATCAATAACGCTTAATCATCTTCGTTGCTAATATAAAATTCATATATAGATAAGATATAGATAATAAATTTCTTTAAGTATATATTGGCAACAAAGAGAACACAATCACAAAGAATGGAGGAGTTTAGGGGAGGCCTATGTCCAGCACTGGACATGAAAAAACAATGGAAAGGGTTAGAAACCTTTCACACTGTAAATGTTGAAGGTCTCAGTCAGATAACAGGAGAAAAGAAACAAAGCTAGATGTTACTATCCCATATATTACCGGAAACGTTTCGTTTTGTACTTACAAAACAGCATCAGTCCAAATCTGCAAGAGTAATACTCGTTTAGAAAGATTAGTGAAGCTCTTTAAATTAAAAGAGAAGTCAAGAGAGGTCACTTATTACCAACAGGTATTAATTTATTTGTTTTGAATAGAAAATATTGAAAAACCATAATCTAAAACTTGAATAACAAATAAAATATATAAAATACACCAACTTACCTCTGCAGCGAACTGTTTGGTTCTCATGATCTCCTCGGCCGTTTGTTCTCTCTTGGGCACAGCTATAACGAACTCCCCGTTTTCATTCTGACTGACAACTACCGTATTCTCAGAAATTTCTTGTAGTAAATCTTCAAAGGTGCACAGTCCGTATTCGAATGCGTTAAATGGTTTGTTGATCACTTTTTCGTACGCCAATGGAAAGTCAGTCAGGGATATTTGTTTGGCAGGTTGGACCTTGAGGACGCGCAGGAGATCAGAGGTGAAACGACGCACCTGAGCCGAGTGCGAAAGCGTTATGGCGCGTCTGGTGCCATCGCCGAGTATCTAGAAAATAGTTAAAAAATGAATCACAAACTGTAGGCGACTAATAAAAAATATAAATATACTGGATTTGGAAATGTATTGTTATGCTGGCTCCCTGCTTATCGAACATTAGCGCAGCGTTCAATTCCAGCGTTCAGATGGAAGTGGCATTTGTCATGTTTTGTTTAATATACTTTTTGAATTATGTGAATGGGTATCTTTTGGTGAAGGTCGAAACTATTTCTGTGAATCTCTTAGGCAACTAGAATCAGCGCAATCGTCAATTCAGCCTTTATTATAAAACGGGCGAATTGCAGTGATAACAAATAACCTACTTACCTGTATAACATGTGGAATCGACTCGAAAAGATCCAACAATTTGGTATATCCATAATCAGCAACTCTACACTGTCTTCCGAAATGGTGATGGTATGCCGGAATGAATTTGCTCATGAGTAACTGGCATCGTTCTTGGGTTTTCAAAAGATCTATTAGTTCGCGGCACAATAGACTTATATTTGGTGCAAGCGGAGGTGGGACAGATTTAAGTACTGAATCTATAAAAAATATTGTGTATAATTATGTCAAAAAATTACTTCTGACGACTTCAATGTCTTTATAAAGGGTCGCTTATTATTTCTAAATGACGGTGACGCTTAGGGCTAGTACCGATCCAACGGACATGAAAATTTCTTTCTATTTAACCCTGTATCTGGTCCTGTAGCTTTTTGGCTACATCAACTTTGAACGATAATTTCAATAGCATAGTGCTTTACATGCCCTATCTCGATTGGTTGCCTTTAAATTACAACGTCTTTTATTAGTGTTACGGCTGGCAGCACCATCTGTTACAAAGTTTGAGAAATTTTAGTTCAATATGGCCGAAAAGTGTGCGTAGATGCTGCTTGAAAGTGAATAAATATTGCATCATAAAAGTAAGTAAAAACCATTTTTGTACAATATTCTGGCTTTATATTGAATATAAAGGTTCATTACTTTAGTTTTTTAAATATTTACAGTGATAAAAGACTTATATAACGGTAAAATTTGAATTCAAAAAGCTATGTAGTTAAAAAGCAACATTGCCAGTTTATAGCAAATTTTTTTGTTGCAGATTTTACAAAAATAAAATCATTTTTTATTAAAGATTTTAAGCCAATCCAATTTTTGGGAAGTAAAAAACGCTTGTAATAATTCCGGTAGATCCAAATATTTCAGATATTTCCGATTTATCTGATTCGGAAGAAAATCATTTGCAACACGAAAATATTTGCGAAAACTCTGGTGCATGGTGATGATGAAACAGGTACAAACAATATGGTTATACAAGAAATATACAGTGTGTAAAAGCCAAATGGAATAAATTCATTATTTAGGTTACTGTACATATTTATAAAAAATCCCGAAACACGTCAAATTTAAATTATAGCTTGACATTCTTTAACGTGAAAATGCAACCCCTACCTTCAACCCCCTTAGAATGACAGGTACAACCCCCAATTTTTAAAATAGGAAGTATAGGCTTGTGATATATCGCTTGAAAGGTCTTTTCATTTTCCATTCAAAAACGTTGTCGCTTTCAAGTTTATTAAGATTAATTAAGATAAAATAAATTAAAATCATGTGGTTACCGAAATTCGCTAAAATATACTCAAAACTTATTTCCCGTTTAGGTCTTGATAATGAGAAAGTGAACAAAAACCATAGCAATGTGGTTTTTAGATGGTAACCATTAAAAAACTTTAAAGAATTTCCGTGGCAACGTTATTTTAACACGCATTAGTAAATTGTTTTATTTAAGTTGTCAGTATTTTAATTTAAGTAAAAAGTTCGTTCAATTCAATTCTGAAAAATGGTTAGATTAACAGAAATGCATAAAATAACAGTTTTACAAATGATTGGTTACGGAGATAACACCCGAACATAACAGGAAGTAACTCGCCTATTTCATGAGAAATTTCCTAATTTACCGCCTATATCCCAAGGAACAATAAGTAAAATAGAGAAGCAGTTTCGCGAGTTTGGTCATGTAAGGCAGATAAAAAAAGCAGCTTCCAATGCACTGAGTGATGAGATGTGTTGCTTGAGTTTCAGGAAAATCCACATATATCGATTAGACAGGCATCCACTACATTCAATGCTAGCCATATATCGATAGTAAACATATTAAAAGAAAATAAATTGCATCCCTATAAGATGATACCTACTCAGGAGCTCATGGAAGACGATTTTGATAGGAGAACTTTTTTTTGTGAGCAAATGATAGACATGTTGGATAACAATATTATCCAATTAGACGACGTTATGTTTTCTGATGAGTGTACTTTTTCACTTAACGGTCATGCTAATCGGCAAAATTGCCGCTACTGGGCCACGGAAAATCCTCACTGGATGAGAGAAGAACACACTCAATACCCTCAAAAGGTTAATGTTTGGGCAGGGATTGTAGGAAACAATATCATTGGTCCCTTTTTCATTGAGTGAATGACAACAATTATTTGGCACTACTTCAAAATGATGTCATTCCAACGTTGGCAAATTTATATCCAGGAAACCCTCAAGTTCCAGCGAATACGATATGGTTTCAGCAGGATGGAGCATGACCACATTACCAACTTAATGTCCGGCAGTACCTCGATACAATATTTCCCAATCGGTGGATAGGGAGGTGAGGATCGATTGAATGGCCAGCGCGATCACCTGATCTTACATTATTAGATTTCTTTTTATGGGGATATGTGAAGAGCCATGTGTACAAAACTGGAGTTAGTTTTGATTCAGATTTAAATGAGTTAAAAGAACGAATAACGCTTGCGATTAGGTCGATCACGCCTGTTATGTTAAATAATGTTAGAAGACAGTTTTATTTGAGATTAGGATGTTGCCAAGACGTTCGCGGTGAACATTTTGAACATCTACCTCATTAACATTCATAGTTCTTTTTCGTGTTCTACATTTTATTACGTTTTGCATTACATTTTAGTTTTTGATTGTATTGTAGCGAATTTCGGTAACCACATGATTTTAATTTATTTTATCTTAATTAATCTTAATAAACTTGAAAGCGACAACATTTTTGAATGGAGAATGAAAAGTCCTTTCAAACGATATATCACAAGCCTATACTTCCTATTTTAAAAAGTGGGAGTTGTACCTGTCATTCTAAGGGGGTTGAAGGTAGGGGTTGCATTTTCACTTTAAAGAATGTCAAGTTATAATTTAAATTTGACGTGTTTCGGGATTTTTTATAAATATGTACAGTAACCTAAATAATGAATTTATTCCATTTGGCTTTTACACACTGTATGCAGATAGAGAAGCTGATGCGAAAAGAGTAAACGAAGAAGAAGTTGTACGAAGAAAAAAAGCAAAAAGAGATTCTACCCATTTCAATTGGAGACATAAGATGATATTACAACTACTTCCATTTCTGACTTAGAGTACTTTACCAGGTTGTTTTCATTCGACGTTATTGAAAATATCGTGTACCAGTCTAATTTGTACAGTACACAGGCAAGAGTAAAATCCATCAACACTTCGCCCCGTGAATTAACAGATTTCTTATCCATTTTATTATTGATGGGAGTAATAAATTTACCATAGTAGAGAACTATTGGGCGACATTCTCTAGAATATCCCACATTGCGGATAATATACCGCTAAAACAATTTCAAATTCTCAGAAGATTTATACGCTGCAATGGCAATAGCCAAGTAACAAATGAAACTACAGATCGGTATATCAAAATCAGACCATTTTTGGATGTAGTCAGATTTAATTGCCAGAAACATCAATTTGAAAATCAGTATTCCATAGACGAAACTATGATTGCATATAAGGGTACTCGTTCAGGGAATCTCAGGTAATATACTCAAAATAAGCCTCATAAATGGGGATATAAAATGTTTGTTCGAGCTATTGTCTTACTACATTGCCGATTTTATTGCATACCAAGGAACTTTCACATTTTTTAAAGTTGTACAATACTCTAAACGCGCTTACTGAAGAAGAAATTTCTTTTGGTGTAGGTGCTCGCGTTGTTATAAGTTTGAGGAAGACCATTTCTGATCCCTCAAATTCACTAATTTTTTGCGACACTGGTTTTCCGGTCTGGAGTTTTTTATTTATATTTTAGGAACAATTAGGCAAAACAGAATCAAGGGAGGTATAATGAAAAGCGACAAGGTAATGTCGAAACGTGGCAGAGGATCATATATGTATAAGTCTGACACCGAAAAGGAAATTATTGTTACTAAATGGACTGACAATAAATGTGTGTACCCCGGAGGTAACGGACACTGTGTCCATTTTTATCGAAATTTAGATTATTGCACTTTTGAATATAACTTTTCTGGCTCTACACATAGGTAAACCATACTATGCACAGAGACAATTTTACGGCAAGTTACCGACTTTTTAATAAACACCAAGTCCACTTCCAGTCAGAGGTAAACAACACCATGTGGACTTGGTGTTGTTTACCTCTACTATATGTGTGCACCGTCATTTACCATCCGGACATAGTGTTATGTACCCTTGTACACTTCCCGTAATATAAAAATGGTACACTTTTTTTCCCCAATGTAAACCAGTGTTCAGACCAGAGATATATAAGAGAGCCTCTCTTACATATCTCTGGTTCAGACTGGAGACAATGGTTCGTGAAACAATTCATTGTTGCCATCACAGATAACGGAATTGCACTAAATCTAAATAAAAAAAATAACGTTCAAAAATGTGTTTAGATAAATATTATTTTTATTATTAACAACAAAAAACGGTATCTAATAAATTTAATAACCAGGGAGACGGTTGAGTTAATGTCCAAAATGTTTGAAGAATTTTTTAATAATGGAGATATGACAAAATATATTATTTCAGCAGTTTCGAATTATAATACATATATTTAAATTCCACACTTGTTCACTGTAAAAGTTATTCATTTTGTATTAATTTCAAATTAAATTTTTAATTTTTCCACTGTGTTTTATTTATTTTAGTATGCCACAACTCAATACAGTTTTGTGCTACACTTTACGAGAAACGAATGATAGCTCTCGATTTGAAATTAAACATAATAATTTAAAGTCATGTCTAAATTTTTTATTTTTAACATTATTTTTGAATTAAAATATTTTCATAAATTATAATAAAACACGATTCAAGTCCTTCTTTTAGCTGGTTTGATATAATATATTCGTTATAAGAAAGAAGTGAACGAAAATGATAATTTGTTTGGAGATGAAAATTCGGATATTAATAAAATCTATGAGCCTCCAAGTGGTGAAAGCTCAGAATCGGACGACAATGATATGAATCGTATAAGTAAACCAGCGAAAACAAAGGTAAAAGAGAAAGCTATTATTACTCTTACGATAAGTGGGGCAGTAAAAAAATCTTCTTCACGACGATTTATCCCTAAGCAGTGATGCAGACAATTTGAATGAACATAATGAAGTTATTTTAGAATAAGAGAAAAGTGTTAAAAGAAAGGTACAAAAAACAACTAAGTGCAAACAAAAAGGTAAAAAACGTGTAGTAAATGAACAAAATTGGGCCTGTAATCTTCGCAAACGAAAAATAGCTGGTGGGAAAGAGTATCTCAGTAAAAGAGGCAAAGACGTGCCTGCAAAAATGTTAAAGCCTCCTTGCATGTGTCGCATGAAATGCTCTGAAAGATTGCCAGAATACGAAAGACAAAAAATTTTCAACTCATACTGGACTGAGACCAACGTTTCAGATCTTAAAAAGCAATTTATCTTCTCATGTATCGACATCCAACCTACTCTTCGATCAAGAAAAAAAGATCCCAATTCTACCAAATCTAAAAATAACATACTACACTACCATTTTACAGTGAACAATCAGATATTGAAGGTGTGCAAGGTTATGTTTTTAAACACACTTTGTATATCTAATTTAGTAGTAGTAAATATGTTGAAAAAAATTGAGCCAGGAGGTTTATTAAAAACTGATCAAAGAGGTAGACACACGCCAACCAATAAAACTCCTACCGAAACCATAAATAGTATATATCAACATATTAAATAATTCCCAAAATACGACAGTCATTATTCCAGATAAAGGAGTAAAAAAGATTATCTGGGCACAGAACTTACAATAGAAAAGATATATCAACTGTACATTGATGAATGCAATGAAAGACATGTAGATCCAAAGCTCAGAGCAAAAAAGTGGTTGTACGCAGATATTTTTAATAAAGACTTCAAGTTGTCGTTTAAACCGCCCGAAAGGGACATTTGCGATACATGCAGTACATTCACCGCTCAATTAAAAAATAATCTTAGTGCAGATGAACTAACAGTATACAGGCTGATTATGATGCTCACCTAATTGAATCTAAAACTCGGTATAACTTAAAACAATTGGACTTTATAATAGCTAAAGAGTCACCAAAATACAAAGTACTATCTGGTGATTTGCAAAAATGTTTGCCTTCACCACTAACAAACAATTGTATTAGTTTCTACAAAAGGAAGCTTTGGACATTAAATTTTACATTACATGATGCCAGTGATTCTTCTGTACAATGTATAATGTGGGACGAATCGAAAGGGGCCCGAGGTGCAAATGAAATTGCCTCGTCAATTTTGAAATGGGCTAACAATACAATTCCAGGTAGTCAAGTAGAGGACATCACTCTTTGGACCGATAACTGCTATGGACAAAATAAAAATATATGTATTATAATGTGCTATTTTTGGATACTGCAAATAAAGACGATCACTCAAAAGTTTTTACTGAAAGGGCACACATATATGGAAGCAGACACTGTTCATGCTTTAACCGAAAGAAAAAGAAAGAAACTCTCCAATTTGGCCATTTTAACACCATGGGACTGGTAACAACTAGTTAGGCAAACATCAGGTAAATACACAGTGCACAATACGGAACTTGCAGATTTCAAAAACTTCAAAACGCTGTTAGATAAGAAATTATCATCTAATCCTCCTTTTGTAAATAGAAAAAAAAAATGTTAATAAAGACCCTGTTCTACTGTCAACATGTGTTTTCCTACAAGTCCAACAAGAACACATTGGAAAGTTCTTTTATAAGACCGATTTCAATAATCAAAATATTTATGAAGTGGACTTCATGAGGTATCGAAGACAGCAAGTAACGTTTCCAGTCCAATTAAATCAAGTCTCAGTAATCCCATTACCAATCACAAAACAAAAGTACAATGACTTAATTGCACTACTGCCTTTTGTTCTGTCAGTTTGTCATGCGTTTTATCAAAATTTAACACATAGCGATGTAGCCACAAACGATTACCCACAAGAAGATGAAGATGATATGGAGCATCTTTAAAAATTTTGAAACTTGTCTATAATTTCACTTAATTATTATAACATTATAATATTTACCTCTAATAAAATAATAGTATAGGCTGTTTAATGTGTTTGTATTGTTTATTTCGTAAAGACCTTAACATGCAATTCCACATTATTTAAAAAAGTTGTTAGAGGTATACAACACTATGTCCAACTACACATTTTTAAAAAAAATTTAAATAATGAACGGTAAACTTCAGGTATATAACACTTCATGGAAGGAAAAACAATTATACACACCACAATAATAATATATTAAACTTGGTTAAATATAAGAAACATTTGAGTAATTACTGATTACAAATTTAAAAAATGTTAAAACTGCTCTCCTGAAAACGTAAGAAAATGGACATAGTGTCCTTTACCTCCGAGGTACCGATATATTTTTATAGATTTTGAAACAGTTTGTCAGATACACGGTTAATAGTTAAATTTCCATACCCGGCTATATTCGCACTCACCATCCTCGTAGTTTACTTACCTTCATCGGTTTCTTCGGTCGTAGAGTCAAGATATCTAATAATCTTAATATTTTTATTTGGTCCTACGAGTTTTATTTCTATATTTGGTACACAGGTAACGAGATGCTCCAACGGCACACCTCCATCGTATACTGGCAACGGCTCATGGAACTCTTGTTCGTAGCATGCCTGAAAGCTGTAACCGAGAATTTGCGTTGGTTAATAAATTGTTTAAAAAAAAAAGGTACTAAAGTCCAACAATTTTCAATTAAAGGTGACTAATCTACAAATTGAACTAAGAGCTAATGACAACCATGCGAAATCTCAGAAGTAACTTCTTACCTGGGTCATTTTTATATAAGTTAGTCTCATAAAATTTGCCCCCGTAACAATATAAATTGGTGCGATTCACGAGCGTATAGTTAGACAAGTTCATTGAATAGTTTGAAACATCGGTAAACTTATCAACATTTCGCTCGTCTATATATATTTACGTTCTTAGAAAGAATGGGAATGAGAGAAATATGATATTTTAGTTTATTCGTTCCACATTTAATATGTGCATAGGCGTAGTGTGTTCTATTTCTTGGGAATATATTTATTAAATAGACTTTATTATTAACTTTAAGTACTAAGGTAAGTAACTTTGTGGTGGTAAGTTTATTTTTTTATAGTATTAACCCATTAGGGCGATACAATAAAGAGAAATTCAACAATTAATTTATTAGATTGGATTAAAAACACATAAATTAAGACTAATTTACAACCAAATTTTTTTTTCTCATTTTCAAGGAAAAACAGTACAATTTTTAATGAAGGAACATATTGTATCTTAAATGTTAATTAAATTTTAAGGTGAAAATGTTCAAAACATTCAGGGTGTAGATGCACACTACACCTTTTACATTGCAGATCCGACATTCTTGCACTATCGTCTGTTTTTGTAATGTGGCCAATATTGTCGAATCTGGTTTCATCCTGATAAAGCAAATTTAGATTGATGTCCATGTACTAAGTTTGACACTAATGTAGCGGTTTCTTCACTATTATAAATTATAAATATAAATCTATGTCGGCTCATGCTTTCTCTTATAATGTGCACTTCTTTATCCTCATCCTTCGACCAATATATATCAACTTGAAGCAGAGTGTAAACCAGATAATATACATATGCCAATAAATTTTTTAAATCTATGTCATTCATTTCAAAATCGTATTTGTAAAATATAGAATGCTTTCAATTACTTGTTTATCAAAAAAGAGTGAAAAAACTTCAATATATGACTTGCCTCCATGGTTGGCTTTTATATTGTCTAACTAAATATCAATCAGACTGATGTAGAATTACTACTGAGTACGAAGGAGTATCTGTTGTTGATAATAGTAACTTAAGACAAATTTGGATTTACTATTTTTGCGTGGTTTTATCTTTGGACGTTTTATCTGTGGTTCAGAGGAATATCATAATCAGAATCGTCAATCACTTGTATTTCATATGTACCTGCAATATCCGATTTTATTGATTATTATCAATGTCTTCTACATCGGAAACTTCATCTAATTCCGGCGGCAAATAACTCACATTAAGTGAGTCAGCTTTTTCACAATCTGAGTCTTCTTCTAATAAAGCTATTAACTCTTTAGTAGTTAGTGCCATCTTCATTTCATATTTCAAAAATTTACTCAAATAAACAAATGCACTACTATATACACGCATTCACATGATAATAGTTTAGCTTACTTCATTTTAATTTATATGGAATATAAAACAAATAAACAAATCAAGTTAAAAAAAACGAATAAGTATAACGTTTACAGCACAATAATACAATAAGTATAACGTTTACAGCACAATAATACAATAAGTACATATAACGTTTACAGTACACAGCAATTTTATAAATATTATAGAATGAAGTGTAATGACGAGATCGTATGTTAAAATTACAGATTGTATAGTCTAATGAAAAAATAAGTATTTTCCAAAGTTTTCTGTTTATTGAAGTTCTGTATTACGTACTCTATAATAAGAATAAAATTTTATTTTAATTTGTTAGACAACTATAAAGTCCGTGTCACACTGTCAAATATTTGATCAAACTACTTTGAGCAAACTGACGTAATGACGTCATAATTACAATTTGTTCAAATTTTAAAAATCTGCCTGTCACACGATCAATAAAATTTGACCAAATTGACGTATGTCAATGAAATTAATTGTCTTTTTTGCTTATTTATTTTGCTTGCACTTTATTTACGATTCAAATTTTTCTTATCCGCAATAAAAATAAAAAGGCTGAAAGGATCTTTCATAATAATCTGGATGATTCCCATTATATAAACAGCTTTTTTTCTCGATATAAATCAATTATGTAGAAATTTGTTCCTAGCTTCCAGATATTTTAAATTTTTATTTTTATTTTATAACAAAATAGGAAGACAAATAAAGCACACACTGTCAATCAAAGAAAAAAAGGAAAATGAATTTTATCACGTTATAACTAACTGTTGATTGTCATTTGTTTTTAAATATTTTTCGACCAAAATTAAAGTTTGATCAAACTGACCTTGAAAAATAGAAAATCCTCTATTTTTAGAGGATTTGATCAAACTTAGCATGTGACGTCATGTACTGTCATTTTTTTTTGGTTTAGTCAAACTAGTTTGATCAAATATTTGACCGTCAAATAATTAAATCCATTCAAATCAATTTAAAAATAAACAAATATCACGTTTACAGCAGACAGCAATTCTATAAATATAGAATGAAGTGTAACGACAAGATCGTATGTTAAAATTTCAGATTTAGTCTAATGAAAACTAAGTGCAAAGGTTTCTGTTTTTTGAAGTACTGTATTAAGTACTCCATAATAACAATCAAATTTTACTTTATTTTGTTAGACAACTATAAGATACCTGTCAAAGTACATATGATAATTTAATAATTATATCGGTCTTAGATTTCATTTTTACGTAATTACTTATGTGTTTAAATAAATACTTAAAATTGTTTTTGGTACGCCTCTGTAAAATTGATAAGTGGAATATGATTTCGTTGCTAAGTTATCGTTAAGTGATTTGTTAAGTGCGATGTTGCCAATTAATAGCCTTCAATTAAAAATTGTTTTAGTATCCGCAAGATATTCGGAGCGGTATAAGGAACAGTAGCATTCGAAGCGCAATATAGAGGCGTAGATATAACTTTAAACTCTAGAATATCTACAAGCATAAGTTTCGTGGAAAAGATATTACCATTATAATCAAGCGAAACCATCACCGGAATCGAATTTGATAAAAAAAGATTTTAACAGCGCAACCGGTGGGAATGAGAAGATGTGGTAGACCAAAGCTGAGGTGGATACACGGAGCAACGCAGCATACTGACCAGATCGGTGTTGCCACCTGGAAAATCCAAGCAAGGGACATAGCAGAATGGCGCAGAAAGTTTGAGAAGGTCGAGGCCTTTTAAGATCTGGGCTGCAGCACCATGACCATGATGATGAATTGTTGTAAATGGAAACATGGATGAATGTAGGATACTAAAAATAATAGATAAGAAGAAAAAAAGTATATTCTATTTTAGAAACAAACGTATAGAAGATAAGTTACCAGAAACAATCTTGCTAATCGATCCTGTCCTGTCAAAACGACCCAAAGAAAACAGGCCGGGAAAACCGTAAAACAACTCTGAGAGGGAACTTACAAAACTTCCAGTCTAACAGACAAGCTAGGCATCATTTGGGCTGGAGCAAAATATTACTGACATAATACTCGATGTACTCGAAAGTTCTTCTTCTACTTCTTCCTTCCTTCCTTTATAAGCAATTCTGCCTATGTGGTTATTCCATTCTTTTTTTCTATTCTTTGTTCATTCATTTATACGCTGTAAGTTACATTTTCTTCTAATGTCTTCACTTTTCTTTCGATCTCTCAGCATATTTCCTGTAATTCTTCTCAGTACTCTCATCTTTGCCGTTTCCAGTAGCCTTTGCGTTGTGGCTGTGTCGGGTCTTGTTTCTGAGGCATATGTCATTATTGGTCTTACACTGGCTTTATAAATTCTTGATTGTGTCTGTTTCATCATACTGAGGCATCCTGCCAGTCTATTTCCTTTTTGTACTTGATCTCTAACTCTCTCACATATTAAATTCTTTTGCTCTTATGTTAAATCTGTGGACCAGTCTTTGCAGACTATCTTCATCTTGGGCTATCAATATTGCGTCGTCTGCGTAACAGATTATTTTTATTTCTTTGTTTCCCATTCTGTATCCTCTTCCTTTGTTAACGCTTTTGATCCATGATTAAATTGAAGAGCATGGAGCTCAATGAATCCCCTTGTCTTATTCCGCTGCCTATTTCTATAGGTTCTGTAAGTTGTCCATCTATTCTGACTTCCATTCTGTTGTTTTGGTAGAAGTTTTCGATAGTTTTAATAATATTTAGGGGAACTTCTCTATTATACAGAAGATGGATTACGTCTTTGAGTCTCACTCTGTCAAACGCTTTCTTTAGGTCAATTAGACACATAAATGCTGGTCTATTATACTCCAGTGATTTCTCAGTAATTTGCTTTATAACGAATATTGCATCTGTACACGATCTTCCACTACAAAAACCCTGCTGTTCATCTGCTAAACTTATCCTCTGATTTATTAGCACTTGTAAAACTTTAATTGTAAGTTTTAGGGTAGTATTTAACAAGTTTATACCTCCGTAGTTTCCTGCTCGTTTTTTATCTCCTTTTCTGAATAGTAGAATTAATTCGCTCGTTCTCCATTCTTCCGGTATTCTACTGTTTTATAATTTTATTAACCAATGCTGTTAATTGTTCTGTCATTGCTTCTCCACAATATTTCAGTAATTCGTTTGGTATCCCGTCTTTACCTGCTGCTTTTCTGTTCTTCAGCTTTTCAAGTATTTTCCGAACTTCCTGTACATTTATATTAAGTTTTTCATTTGTGGTAATTTCCGGCGTTTCCGGTTCTAACGTCGTTTGTTCTTCCTCTGCATAGAGCTTTTTTAGGTAGTCAATCCACGTATCCTTTTCTAGTCAGATCACTTCCCAGTGATCACTTTTTATTTTTCTTACAAGTGACTGTGTTTCGTTTCTAATTGTCTTGTAATTATGGTATGCCTCTTGTGTTTTGGTTGACATGTATTTCAGATAACTTTTTTTTTCTTTACATTTTTACTTCACTTCTGTACAAAACCATGAAGTTCTTCGCCTCGGGAACGATTTATTTTTATTTATATTTCTTTCAGCAAGAACTTTCTTCGCCGAGGCTAAGATATTGGACTTAATTTTTGCCCAGCTTTCTTCGACTCCATCACTTTCTGTGATATATGTGTTTCTGCTTTTTTCGGTTATTCTTTTTTGGAATAGTTATCTTGTGGAGTCATCCTGTAAGCTTTCGACTTTTATCTTTGTGGTGTATTTTGGTGTTCTTTTTATCACATAAATGTTTTCATTCGGATTTTGCACAATACCAATTTATGATCACTTCCTATTTCTGCTGATGTTAGTGCTCTTACATACGAGATTTAAGAGGAGTGTAACGTGTATTCGACAGAATATAGTCTATCACAGATCTTTTCCCTCTTCTGTTTTCAAAATTGTATTTGTATTGTTCTTTGTAAGCGAAAAATGTATTAACAATACGTATTTCGTTTATAATAATAAACGAAATAAATATAACATTTAATACTCTAAAGTTGCGCTGTTCAAACTAGCAAAAAAGCAGTTATGTAACTTGGTGGAACAACCATCGATTGAAACTCGAATGCGGAACACAAAAATTATTTAATAGAACCAAATGTAATGAACACTGGCAGAATTACAGACAAATTAAGCGAGTGAAGAGGAAAGAGTGACGCTCTTTCAAGAAATGCACTAGGGAAGAAATCTAGTGCGGGAATAAAAGAGGTCGAGTACTTTCCAGCCATACAAATCCTCAGGAGGAGATGGAATCTTCTTAGTCCGATTACAGGTAAGTCAAGACGAGAATCTACCACTTACAAGAATTGTTCAAAATTGAGATCTTTTTCTTAATGTGTTGA
Source organism: Diabrotica undecimpunctata (assembly GCF_040954645.1). Lineage (NCBI taxonomy): Eukaryota > Metazoa > Arthropoda > Insecta > Coleoptera > Chrysomelidae > Diabrotica > Diabrotica undecimpunctata. The sequence continues at coordinate 29,781,245 of NC_092810.1, forward strand.
CATGGATTTGTGTCGTGTACCATTAGGAGTACATATATATGAGACATAAAATTTAACGTTTTTTTTTTCGCAGAAGCTTCATCGATTAGAACCCATCATTCGGCTCCAAATGCAGATACATTCATCTTTGAGAGACTTACGAAGCAGAACTGGGATATATACCAGAAATGTGGAGAGTTACCTTTATTTTCACACATCATTCGCTTTAAAAATGATAGAAAAAGCTGTAGATAATTATATCAAAACAAAAATTGAGTTAAAGAGACGTTTGCACTCCTGTCAACATGACTACCAAAATGTAAAATACAGATACAGAAAGAAACCTTATTGGTGAAATTGGAAAGTTTTCGAACTTGGATATGAGGTTCGAATCGGTTTGTAAATGCCCCTTTGTCCGCTTCTTGTCGATCGACGATGATAGGTATAATAAATGGTTGAAGTTGTGGAGTAAAAGTGTTGATTTATTGACAGCTACTGGTAATTACACAATATGATGTTCGTTAGGTAACTACTTATGATTGACTGTAGTAGACTGCGCTCACATGAGCTCAAATCCCCAATTTATAATCTCACAAATAATTCATACCTCAGCACAGAGGTTATTGCTTCCTATCATACCATACCAACAAACTTTGCTTACCCTACAATTTAATCTACGCCTTAATTGCGACACTTAGGAAGTTCAATTAGAAAATATATTATTCGGCAATTTATTTAGTTGTAGGTAAATGAACTAATTATTAAAATATTACTCGATATCAATTTCACAATGTCACTTATACACGGTGAAACTATAATATATTAAGAAGTTAAGAATAATGTGAGATTACAAATTAAGGGGTTAATTTGTGATTGAACAGAAATTAACGAATGAAAAAGGGCACAAAAAACTCGTGGTGTCGCGTCCCTACTCGTCTGGACTCCAGTAGTAGTATAACTTTTCGACAATTTGAAAAACTTTGGTCTCGACATTTATTTTTGAAAAAAAAAACCAAAAACAATGTAAGTACTTTTTTTTTCTTTTGGCTTGGGCCATTGTCGTTCAGTCAGTATCTATGTAAGTATTTAAAGACTCACTTGTCTAAGCTAACTTGAGATAAATAATGTTAAGCTCCTGATGTAAAATTTTACATTTCTACGCCAGTGTTGCTATACATTCAAACTTGTATGGAATTCCTACTATAAATAGTTTAGTAATATCAGAAGATTAATTTATCTTGTATAATGTGCTTACCTGAGAAGATGCATCACACCCAAATGTAATTTTAATAGTACTAGAAGCTTATTTGCGAATACTTTTAGTAACATCTTAATATTTGGCGTCTGAATTACACTTAACTCACACCAACCTCGGCTCTGAACACCATTTGGACAATGTATCGTGCAGTACTGAACAAATGTCTGCAAAAGAAAATTATAAAACTGCTAAAGCTGCAACTGTAACAAAAAAAACATCGTGAGAGACAAAGAAACTTACCCTAGATAAATTTGGAGGAGGAGATGTCTTAACTTCTTGGTTTAATGATATTATCCTAGATCCTAGACAGTCTGTTATCTTACAAATGTCTTTTAATTTGTTAACTTCTGATACTGATACGGTACAGAGATAACGTGATTCCAATAAATTTATAAATTTAAATAGGGGCATGCATTGATCAGGTACTTCCTAAAAATGTAATAAATCAATTGTATAAACTGAATGTAAAAAATCCTGGGGAAAATTTTGATTTACAGAAGACAGAATGATTTTTATCAAAAAAAAAATACACGCTCTACACCACTCTGAAACACCATCGCACAAACTAGTGAACTAAAATTTGGCAGTATCTACCATTTCCATCAGATTTAGCTCCCGCTAACTGTACTCAAATCTAAAAAAATTTATGTGTGAAAAAATGCATTTCAAACCAAAAAAACGTGTTTTTGGTTATTGCACGACAAAAAAACTTACTATTTTGACTTATCAAGTTAGTTTTTCATATAAATCATACAAATACTAACCTGTAATAGCTCTATAACCATAGCTCTAAGTTCTTCAGGATACGGCGACGAACTCTGCGCGTAGGATATGATTATTCTCTTGTGTCCTAACTTTTGCCTATGTAATTGTGAGATCGTAAACTGGGCTTCTCTTTGCCCATTCACCCTGATGTTTGCTACGGGCATACCATCGTTTTGTACTGTAATATTTAAGCTTAGTATCTGAAAAAAAGTTTACTATAGCGTTTGCTTTTGCAAACCGTTGCAATAATCATTTTTGTATAGTGTTGTACACAATAAACGATGGAGAGTGTTTGCGGCGCACAAAATGAACGAGCTCGCGTTGCTCAGAGTCGGAGAGATGTGTAGTTGGACAGTCTTACAACTGGTTATCTATCTGAATATCAAGAATATCCATACATAACGTGACATCCATCACAAGGAATTTTAAAGAAGAAAAGCCAAGCATAAAGCCAAACATATTTAAAGGATTTCTAATAGACTTTTTCACAAATAGCAAAACGTATTGATTCTCTCTACGTATCGAAATGGAATGAGCCACGCTTGTTGAAAACTTTACACGCTCCCTTGACGAAATTACGCTGCACTTTAAATCGTGTGATCACTTTGACCAATCAAGAAAGGAAGTCTTAAAAACAACCTTAGGTGTTTATTGCAACTTATGAGATTCCAAGAGGAAGCGTTTTACTCAAAGTAATTTAAAGATAAACACTAAAATGTTTTGTTCGGAGATTTGTAATGCGTAGTTTTAAAACCTTATACAGAGTCGCATAAAAGTTAATGCTTTCTGAATTAAATGGATTTTTTAACTGGATTTTTTGACAGTGTTTGTTGACTAAATGCCTTGTTACAACAGGTAACGTCGGCTTCATTGTCTTTGGCATTCATCATGGCGTCCAACGATGATTGTTTTTCCGAAGATGGAGATAAAAATAATAAAAATACTTGTAATATGGAATGTTGTTAATTTTTTATCGATTTATCTTCGAAGTTGTGCAAAAAGGTCTCCAGAAATCAAGTTTTTGAATGGAACAAAAATAACCTGTTCATTATTATGTAAGAAGGGAACTGGTCCACGAACTAAAGAATACAAATGAGCCCTAAATAATGAATAACGCTCTAAGGATTTAGAGATTATAATTTTGATTAAACTTGGCTTATACCCATATATAAAATCTTCCATGAAAAATTTATAGTGAATATAAAATAACAGTTAATTCTTACCATAGCATACTCTTTGAGCATATTTGTAAGCAGTCTTTTGAGTTCCTTTGGTTCTATAGTTGGGTCTAAATTAGAAATTACTAAATCTACTGGTTGGTTGGATTGTAAACTCTTAACGTCACTCTCACTGGAATATCCCGTCTGAAAAATGAGTAATTTTGGTTTATCATATAAAACTGTTATTACTAAATATTTTCGTGATAACTTACTTTCTGTTCATCGCTGGTATATTCTGAACTTCCGCTATTCTTGTGACTACGGGTAGGAAGATTGCTTACAGCATTCAATAATTGATCTTGGGACGACTTGCGCTCTAGACCCCTTCTGTTCCACCACGAACTGTCGTAGCAAACATCCATTGGTGATACACTCGAAGCGCCCCTGATGGGTCTGAAGGCGCAAGCATCGACCAGTTGCTGGACTTGCTGGTTGCTCGAATTCTACAAAAAATTTTCACATTTAAGCATATTTTGTTTATTTTCTTGTTGTAATTTATATGATAGGGCATGATCAGGTTTCGCTTGACAGGTTTTATCAGGAACTTTCGAGGAGAACTCATTATTTGATAATGGTCTCAACCCGTTAGCTTCAGACTCGGCCTTTGTTTTCATCATGTAACTGTTCAACTTATAATAATAACCTAACCTAACCTATATTCAAAGTCAATTATTATTAAATCCGTAAAATAGTTTCGAAACACAATTCAGATAACTGCATTAATCTGAGCCTTCTATAAATTGCAAGGCATAGCCAGACGTTGATAAAGATGTTAATAGAGACATGGGGAATCTAAAATTTGCATTCCACGACATGTCTCCTCAACTAAGCAGAAATCGTTATTCCCCATGTCTCTATTAACATCTTTATCAACGTCTGGCTATGCCTTGCAATTTATAGAAGGCTCAGATTAAGGCAGTTATCTGAATTGTGTTTCGAAACTATTTTACGGATTTAATATCAGATGTCGCTATTGCGTCCGTTTCGAAGCCATTTTATTGTTGTTTCTTAAGACAGGAAAGATCTATTTTTCACGTTGAGAACGCCTATGAATAACTGTTCTGATGAGCTTTATTAAAGCGAAATACGTAGAAACAGATACATAGACGATTTGTACGTGAAATGGAATCTTTACTGTCTTTTTCATTCAATTATTATTATTAACTAATTTAGTGATCCTACGATTAAAAAATAATTTCCTGTATAGTATAGTCTATAAGCTTACCTGAAGGGGCTTCCTTGTATCTTTGTTACTGTTCCCATTAAAGTAAGAATCTGGTGTGAAACCTGGGGGCGGGGGAGGACGCATATCATAAGAATGAAAAGATTGATCTGCGTATTTGATCGTGTGACCTAAAACAGTATTATAACAATAGCTGTATTACCTGGTCGTTGATAAAGAGGGGTGAGGAAAGAGTAGGAACAGGTGGAAGGGCGAAAACACAAAAGGGAAAAGATAAAGATAAATAAAATAATGAAAAATAAAATATAAAATAGATGTAACAATAAAACACTGAAAACTTTGTTGTCAAAACTTCCACAAAATTTATTTTAAACTCTTATCACTACAGCTGTTTCGGCTGATTGCCTTTCTCAAGTGATCTATTTTTGGCATGCGTTTACACTTTATAGTCTCTAATGAAATAAGTTGAGGAGGGGAGAATTGTTTGTCTCAAGTTGGTCATTCAGAATTATATCTGTGTTTTTTATTTATTTTGAATGTGAAGAATTTTAAATTGATCATTAAAAGAATGATTATGATATAGAAGGTGAAGTGCGTATGTAGAATCTGTTGTTCTATTATTGAAAGCCCTTTTATGTTCTGCTATTCGTTTATTTAAATTTCTACCAGTTTGACCGATGTAAGTTTTTGGGCTGTCGCCACATTTAAGTTTGTACACACCACTGTGTAAGTGTTGTTTATTTTGGCTCTGTCTAAAATTTATGCACAATTCAGAGAACTTGGATATGTCAAACTATTAAAAAGAAAACCGAACTTCATTGAAGATGAGGTGAAAGTGGATATTTTGAAAGTGTCGCAGAGAATCCAACGTCAAGTTTACGTCAAATTGCACGTCAAAATAATGTGTCACACAACTGTCCTAAGGGGTCTCCATGAAGAAAAACTTCATCCATATAAATTTACTTTTGTGCAGGAGCTAACAGAAGTCGATCCAGATCGTAGAATGAATTTCTGCGAAAGAATGATGGATAAAATTAACACAAATGAAATAGCTCTTGGCACAGTTCTTTTTTCTGATGAATCAACACTTACATTGAACGGAGAAGTAAACCGACTGTAGATATTGGTCAGCGGAGAATCCTCATTGGATGCGTGAGACACACACTCAGTATCCTCAAAAGTTAAATGTTTGGGCAGGTATTATAGGAGATCATATTATATATGGTCCTATATTTGTAGATGGTAATTTGACAGCGGGAAAATATTTAAGCATGCTAAGAGACGATGTTCTTCCTCAGATGGCTAACTTATATCCCAATCCAATATATCCGAACCTACCACATGAAACTGTCTGGTTCCAGCAGGACGGTACAACACCCAATTATACTTTAATGGTGAGAAATTACTTGAATGAAATCTTCTTCAATAAATGGATTGGACGAAGGGGTATTATTGAGTGGCCAGCTAGGTCGCCAGATCTTACGTCTTTGGATTTTTTTCTGTGGGGTTATGTCAAGAACAAAGTATATGCAACACAACCAACTAGCATTAAGGACCTCAAAGAAAGGATAACTACAGAAATACCGAATATTTCTGTAGTTTTCTATATTTCTGTATCTGTATTTCTATGCTTTAAACAAAGTTCGGGACGAGTTTTATAGGAGACTATGTTATTGCCAACAACAAGGTGGAGAACATTTTGAGCATTTATTTTAATGTAATCCAATCAATTACCTCGGGTATTCTATGAATTAATTGTCTTGAAGAAAATTATACTTAATTTAAAAAATCCACCTTGTATTATTCATAATAGACCCTATATGATATAGTTCGTTAAGATCAGGTTGTTAAGGAGCTTTTAAACACATAAAAATATACAGGGTGTTTCATTTAAAATACAGATTATGGACTATGCCAGACTTGCGTGAATCACCCTGTACATTCAAATTTATGTTTAAAAAGGGCACATTTAAATTTAAAAGTTAAGGTATCTCAACGTTTTTATTATTTTCTAAAATAAAGACACAAACAATTTCATTCCATAAGTGGTTTCCACACTGTATAAACATTTCCTAAATATAATAGACTAAAGAAATTAGCAGAAAGAAGCCTTTTTCGTGTCACTTCTTGATACAGATATCTGCTTCTGATAAATTTATATAAACAAAGAGATCGCTATTGATCTTAAATACTAAAAGTGAAGAAGGGTAAATTATAGGGAAAAGTTCCACAATGTTATTGAGAAAGCATAGAAAATCCTTTAAAATAAGAGTTTCTAAATTTATTTTTGTTCATTTTTTTGCAGAATTATTGCAAAAATAACCTCAAAAGTCGATTTTTTGGAAATTATTAATAACTTTTCTAAGGATGCAAAAAAAAACTTTAATTTAATTTAATTGTTTTTCCCAGAAAGTACAAAAAGTATAAAACAAAAACAAATATAATAAAAAAACAGAACAATACAATTTTAAATTAGTAAAATTATTGTATCACTTAAATAATTTGTACAGACAACAACAAATGAGACAAATTGTAGCCACTGCTTGAGACACCCAAATGTAATTATAAACAATATTAATTTTGTTTCTTTGTTATACATTAAGAAACTCGTCAACTGAATAATATTGTCTTTCAGAGAGATAGATTTTTGTCATCTTACGAAACTTAATGAAAGATGTTGCGGATTTAATTTCTCTTGGAAGGTGATTATAAAGTTTTTTTTGCACTATATAGAATAGAATTCTTTACTAGCTGAGTGGACGGGATCGGTAAATAAACGTTACAATCCGAATTTCTAATGGAGTAGCCATGATCAGGTCTATCGGGAAAAATGTTTAGATGCTTACGAATCAAACACACCGTTTCCAAAATAAATAAAGAGGGAAGCGTCAAAATTCCGTGAATTTTGAAGTAGGTCTTGCAATGAGTTGTTTGTTTGAGACCAAATAGATAACGAATTGCTCTTTTTTGCAACTTAAAAATAGTATCAAATTGGGCCGCTGTACCAGAACTCCAAAATGGAGGCCCATATCGAAGATGGGACTCGAACAATGAGAAATATGCCATTTTGACAGAAGATAAATTTAGTTCCTTCGAAACAGATCTTATTGCAAAGCAAGCTGAGGCTAGTTTCTTCCTTAAGGAGTCAGTATGCAAGGACCATTTAAGATCGCTGTCGATAAGAATACCTAGAAATTTCACGGAATTAACGATACTGATTTGGCTCTCATTCAAAAGCAAGGGTTGAATGACTCCTTTATAAGATAATGCTACTGTCTTATCCACGTTAAAGCTAAATAAGTTGGAGTCTGACCAAGCCTTGATTATAAGCAAATCAGCGGTTATAATTGAATGAAGCGTTGAAATATTAGAGCTGCTCCAAGTAATACTGGTATCATCAGCAAATAGAAAAATTTTCCCTTTAATTGTCAAGTAAGTGATGTCATTAATGAAAAGTAAAAAAAGAATGGGACCTAATACTGAACCTTGCGGTACTCCACACTCAATGTCTTTACAACTAGAGTCGGTGTCTTTTATTCTAACCAATTGTTTCCTACCTACCAAGTAAGTTTTGAACCAATTCAAAGGCACCCCGAATTCCATAGAAAGTTAATTTTTTTAATAGAATGTCATGATTTACGCAGTCAAAGGCTTTGGAATAGTCGCAGAAAACGGTGGCGGAGGAGAGGTTACTATTTAGTGATAGATATACCTTATGTAACACAGAAAACATGGCATCACTAGTACATTTATTAGACAAAAAGCCGAACTGATTTTGTGATAAAATATTATGTTTAAGGAGAAAGGGCATAATTCGAGCCTTTCAATAATTTTTGATAGTGCTGGTAACAAGGCAATAGGTCTATAGTTGCAGGCATCAGATTTATCTCCACCTTTATGAAGAGGAATAACGATGGCAGTCTTTAGGCAGTTGGGGAATGTATATTTTTCAAGGGAATCATTTACTAGCGAGACCATGACCTCCAATACATTATGCAGAATATTTGAGAACATTTTAATAGATAATCCATCTGTACTACAGGACGATTTGCTTTTTATACTATGAATTGTTCGAATGAGTTCAGTCTTATCAACTGGTCTTAAAAAGAAGGTATCAGCAATGTTTTTTGAATTAGGGAGATAGGAAACTGGATCTTGTTGTGGCGAAATAGTTGAGGTTATATTTTTACTCACATTAACAAAGTAATCATTTAGATTTTCGGGGCAAGGAAAAGAAAAGGTTTGATTCGCTGCACTGGTTTTATTTCGAAAATCGTTTATTATTGACCAAGTTTCTTTTAAAATACTTTTGGAGCTTGTTAGGCGATTATGAAAGTAGGATTGTTTGGCTACTTTGAGTAGTTTTAGATAGCATTTTCTGTACGTATTGATATAATCAGAGATGGGGATACTGTCATTAAATTTTTTAATATATAGCGGAGAACGCATACTCTTCGCAGATATGCGAATGCCTTTGGTAATCCAAGGTTTGTAATGTTTTGGCCTGATGTTTACTAGAGGAAATGCTTTATTAAAAATAGATACAACTCTATTTAGAAAATCACTAACATTACAGTCAATGTCCCCGGAAGAAAAACTCCAGTCAGAAGTCAAGCATGAATTATAGAATTTACGAAAATTTTTAGTGAAAAAAATCCTGCCTAATCGTCGGGTTTTTGAGTGGGGTGTTAAAAAGGCCACTTATCCGGAGATGTGTCGTTTTCGAAATAAACTGCGCGCGCCGGACATGTGATTTAGTGTTTACGGACCTTCCTAGTTTCCTAGACCAGTTGACAATTATCTTTATTACGATTAGGTTCCATTGTGTATTGTTTATACAAAAATGAGTAGCTGTGATAGTGAAACCAGTGTCATTATTGAAAATAAACAAAGGAAAAGAAAGAAAGGTATTATTAATCGGGCCCTGTATAAAACTAAAGTTATTAAGAAGTTAAAGGCCAAGCCCATATTAATCACGTGGGAAAACACTGTACTTATCGCAAGAAGTGTTGTGAACATTTTTCGGAAATGGACAAGAATGCGTCGTTTACGTCGTTACATGACTTTGATGACAAAAACTCACAAGACTCATTCTTACAAAATATGATCGAAGTAACTCCCATTAAGTGAATGAGAAAATCTCAGAATGCCATTAAACGTATTGAGAGACCCAATAATTTTTTGTTTCATGTTTGTTTAAAAGGAGTACGTAAGCAAGTATGTAAGAAAGCTTTCTTAGGTTTATATGGTGTTGGCGAAAAGCATGTCAGAAGATTAAACCACATACTAGTGACTGGATCCACTCCAAGAGATAATAGAGGTAACTATTAGTTCACAAAAATAGGGCTAAGAAATTTTATAAAAAACTAGAGACGGACGAGATACTAGGAATCTCCATGGCAAAATTTACCGGTACCTGATATACCTGTACAGGAAATTTTTTATTATCGGCAGTTATGGGTTTTTGAATTCAGTATACACAACTTAAAAACAGGAGAAGCTAAATTTTTTTCCTAACATGAGGGAGAGGCCCACAAAGGACCCAATGAAGTGTGCACCTTCCTGAAAAATTATTTAGAAAATGAAGTTTCTGAAAATGTAAAAGAGGTCCATATATTTTCAGATCGTAGTGCAGGCCAAAAAGAACCACACGGTAATAAGATTCCTTCTAGCTCTTGTTTCGTCAGGAAAATTCAATCACATTTTTCATTATTTTCCAATCAGAGGCCACTCATTCCTCCCGTGCGATAGAGACTTAGGGGTAGCAAAAAAACTCATTCGCAAGCAGGACCGAATTTTTCTTCCTGAAGAATATTACGAATAGATAAAAAAATCGTCAAGAAAATCTCTTTTTTCTATAGAATTGGTAAAAAGTGAAACAATTTTGGAATTCAAAAAATGGTGGCCCATGTATTATAAGAAAACCGTACTCTCCGTTGACTCCTATGGGAAAAAAACCAAACATGAGAAAACAACTTTTCAAATTTCTCAATATAATGAGTTCGAATACGACAACAAAAAACCTGGAATTGTTAAAGTACGTCCATTTATCGATGGGCTTATGTTTCATGAATTTTCCTAGGAAAAACCAGCTGGAGTTTGTCCTAGTTTGCCAACAGAGTCTGCTTACACAGAAAAAATCAATATTAATTCGAAAAAAATGGACAACATCAAGAAACTTGTACAATATGTGCCAGAAGACAAAATGTTTTTTTATAATGAGCTGATTTTCTGGCCTACCACTAATAGTGATGAACCACCAGAGGAAGATTACTAAAAGACTATTTCTTAACCTTCAACATGTTTTTTGCCACCTAATAAATTTTTTCCTTAATAATATTGGAGTTTTCTATTAGTAATCATAAAATCATCAGTGTTTGTTTGGAAAAGGCCATAACTCCAAAAACTAAATTATTTTTTACAGTGTACCTACGTCTGTTTTATGTTGGATTTGTTAATGAATGCATCATGCATCACATTTTGAGACTTTACTCCGAAAAGAGAAAGATATTTTCATTAATACCAAAATGAAACGTTTTTTTCGTTTCCTGTAAAATTAACATTTCTGGAGTTGTGGCCTTTTCGAAATAACCGATTCAATTACTTAAGTGACACGGGAAAGCCTAAAGGTGTTTCCAAAAAATATTCGTTTTCATCCATTCAGCCAGGTGAAGTACCACTAAGCAACACACCTATTATTGGTTTGTTGGATAAGCATTATGGTGAAGACTGGAGAAAACTACCAGAACTAGACTTCTACAATAGTATCCTAAAGCAAACTGCTGTAAGTACAATAAGAACTGAAAGTGAACAAGATTTCTTATCTGTTCTTTCTGTTATTTCTTAGTTTTTTGAATAAAAGATACTTAAAACTGAATTTTGTTATTTGAAAACCTTTTTTAATAATTGTAACATTTTATTGGGTGTTTCATTAACATACTTTTCATTAAAAAAAAACTTTAATGAATTTCAGTCATTAATTTATTTGCAAGACTTTCTCTTTGCGAAAAACAAAATTAATTTTTTTAAAATCTATAAGAGATTTCAATTTACAATCATCATTACTTTCTATATAATGTATTGGCTAAAAAATGTAATAATTCGAAAATATAATTTACATGAAAGTTACAATGTTTTTTGTTGCTCCTGAAAAGTAAATCAAATAGCAGTAAAGAGGAAGTTTTGCAAATAACGGCCTCAAATATTCTTTCATAATAAACACATATTCTAAAAATAATTAAGCGAATGAAATATGCATAAGGAGTTACCTACCTGAAAAGTTTCTTATTGCCGGAGAAACTCTTAATTTATTTCCGAAAACATCTTCTCCGTGAATTCTTCTTTGTGCCCTGCATTCAAAACAAAACCATATTAATGGAACGAAAGAAACTTAGTATTTGATATTTTTTTAAACGATCGCCACATGTTCGAGAATATAAATTTCAGTTTTAAGTTTTTAAAAAACAGATAAATATAATTGAAAAATATCCATACCTATAGTCTTTATCATAGGGCTTAAAATGTGCCATTTTTTAAAACACAAAATGAACGTTCACTTCATTTAAATAAAATTTTTAAAGTCATAAAAGGAGAGATGTCTTACAATGTGTACGGACAGTCAGTAATGGGTGTTTTTGCCGCTTTTTACGCCGAAAAGAATAGCTTGTAAAAAAGTTAACCAGTTCCAAAGTCATTAACGAAGAGAATCGGTTTGGTACTGTATAGAAGTAAAAAAGAATTGTGAATTTAATAGTAAAATATAGTTGAACAATTACTTTTTGATTGTATTTATATGGGTGGGACTTCAGGAACAAATAGACAGCAAAGACGTCTTAGATTTTTTTTTGCTTTGCACTCATTTCCAAAGCGCTTTTTCAGTAGCCAATGAAATGCCTTAATGACAGACGTGGAAAATCGTCATGTCGTCACAGGCGTGAGGTCTCTGAGACGCTCAATTAAAACTGCTCTTAATACCTTGCGAGATTTTTATTTTATTTACATTTTTGTCCTTGAGAATGAATTTGAGAATTAAATGTATCTACTCAATCACACTTGTATTTTTACTGTAACTGCCTTGTATGTACTTTATATGATACTGATTAATATTTTAGGTACTTCTAGTTGTTCCATATTTTTTCCTGTCAGTCGAATCAAAAGCTGCCTTTACGTCAATAAATGTCAAGTATAGTAGTTCTTTTTCTATTTTTCATCCTATTATATTTCTTAAATGTTATTTGTCTGCCTATCTCCTAAATGCTGCCTGTTCTTCCAGTTTTGGTTCAACGTACTTCCTAACTCTTTTCTGTATTAACGATGTCTGTAGTTTATAGCTAACTTGGGATACTCATATTGCTCTATAATTTTCGCAATGGGTGTCTTCTCCTTTTTTTATGTATTGGTACGATTAAATAAGAGTATAAGGAGACAAATGGATGAGGAAATAGAGTGCCTGAATATCGGGGAAAACCAAACCAGTTAGACAAAACGAATGGTTTGGCGAGAAGTGCCAAGAAGCAACAGATAACAAATATAGGGCATACCTAAAGACAAATCAAGCTAGATGCATAAGAAGAGCAAAGGAGGAATACCGGACCCTAAGAAGGGAAGAAAAAAGATTACATAGAAGAAAAAAAGACACCTATTAACATAGGAAGAAGCAGAGGCCTACCGCGAATGAGGTGGTTAGATGGGGTTGAGACCGACTTAGGGATACTACAGATCAAAAGATGGCAACACGTGGCCAGAAACATCTTAGAGCAGGCCAAGATCCACAAAGGATTGTCGAGCCAAAGACGATAAAATTATTTTCCCATTCCTCGGGCATCTTTTGATTTTTTCAAGCTTCTTTATAAATTATGCATAGCCGTTATTAATTAAGCTAAAAGCTCTTTAATTTTCCAGTTACTGTTAGGTAATCGTTCTTTTATGTATAGTAATGGAATATAGTAACTCTTCCCGCCAGTCTTTTTTTTTCAGTTAAGAAATAACAATAAAAATTTTAAAATTTGACACATGGATCTTAACCTATTCATTTCATTTCAATGCAGAGTGGATAGGTATATGGGTAGAACAAGAGTTGGGCAAGCGTGGAAGGTGATAAAGTCTCTCCGGAGGGAAGGAAAGGAAAAATCTAACTTACGGTTAATAGATCTGAAACAGTGGACACATCATTATGAGATCTTACTGACAGAGGATAGATGTAAATTCCAAGAGATCGAAATGGAAGAAATATCCGAACATACACAAATAATTGAGATAACAACCGGAGAGTTAAGCCATGCCGTCAACAGATCAAAAACGGTAAAGCAATAGGACCTGGAGACATCCCAATTTGAGTTGGTAAAGTATGGACCAAAAATATTACATGAGATGTTGGTTCAACTATTTAAGAAATGCTTAAAAGGACAAAATATACCTGATGATTGGAATTTTGGATACATCAGCTCAATATTCAAGAAAGGGGATAAACGCAAATGCTCTAATTATAAGGGAATAACTGATATCAGCTCAGTGGGGAGGTTGCACGGTCGAATAATAAAAGAAAGAATAGAATCAGAATACGAAGACATAGAAGAAAAAAATGGATTTCGTGCAGGAAGATCGTGCACTGATGGTATATTCGTTCTGCAGCAGGTAATCGAAAAACTATCTACCCACCTATTGTTTGTAGATTTAGAGAAGGCATACGATACGGTACCTTTGAAAAAACTGTTTCAAACATTGACGAAAGTAGGTCTCAGTATAGAGTATGTGGATGCTATCGCAAATATATACAAAAATGCTAGAACTGTCGTTAAAGAAGGAAACTTTATATCTGAATAATTTACAATAACAAACGGGCTTAAACAAGGATGCTGTCTATCTCCGACCTTATATATTCAATCATCGCTAGAGCAGTGGAGGAAACAAGTATCCGGAATGGGAATAGATATAGGCGGTGGTAAATGTCTAACAACTTTGTTTAAAAAACTAAAGAAAGAATATGAAAAATGAGGCCTCAATATGAATATGTCAAGACAGAGGAGATGATGAAGAAGATTTGTGGTTTTGCATGGCCCGTCGTTCGCCAGACGTAATTGGCTGAAGAGTGTGCAACTCGAGTCATCCAAATCTCCTGTAAGCGACCTTCAGTTATATTTGTGTTTGGGTGAACGTCGTGTTTCATCCTTACCACATAAAATCATCCTAGTCGTTGGTAGAGCTGGGAATCCATATTCGTTGGATCAGAAATACGAGCATTTTTTAGAGCGCGTACTCTGATTTGGCGAATAGTGATTGCTGATTGTATAGGGTGTACCCGATTTGTAGTGTGCGCCATATTCAAGCTCTGGCCGGTCCCTGTGGGATCCTCTACTCCGCCCACCAGTGCAGTTACTATCCAGTCGGGTTTTCGAACTCTTTTAAGGCTGTACACCCTTCCAGATTCCTGGAAGCCTAGTTTTTAGAATAGCGTAGATCCCAAATTATCTAAGTGGTGGGTAAGTTATTTTTTTCCTACTCATCCAGTTACTCTATTAACCATCGAACGATATGGTCATCTGCGTCCGTCGTGAGACAGGTTAGTTTTACCCTACTGATGACTCGTCGTTGCGATAGTAATCCTGCTCAGTACGAGAGGAACCGTAGGTTCGGACATTTGATTGACACACTTACTCGAGCGGGTAATGGTGCGAAGCTACCATCCATGGGATTATACCTGACCGCCTCTAAGGCCGTATCCTTTCTAGTCAAAGGTGGCAACGATATCTCTTGGAGTTCCGAGAGTCGAAAAGTTCAAAACAATGTGACTTTACTAGGCAATCGTAGTATTGTCGCGCGAGCCCTTATTTCCGTTGAGATTATCGGTTTACGGTGGGATTGATCCTTGCTAGTAGACCAGATCTTTAGACGCACAAACATGGGTATTATAATCTTTTTGATGTTGGAACACGGAATAACAAAGTTGTATAGACCAACGTGATTGCCAACATCCACAGAGGAAAGGCACCAAAAGAAGAAGAAAATCCAGAGTTAAAAATTAGAAGCACAAAAACATGCAATGAATATAAATATCTCGGATCTATAATATCTAAAGAAGGCACTACCAAAAGAGACATCGAAAACAGAACGCAGCAGGGAAAAAAAGCGGTAAACATTCTAAACTCTCTACTATAATGGTCTAAAGATATTAGACAAGAAACGAAATTGACAATCTATCGAACCTTGGTAGAGCCTATTATGACTTATGGGGCAGAAGTTTGGCACATCACGAAAAAGATAGAAAAACAATAGAAGTAGTAGAAATGGATTTTCTAAGGAGAGCGTGTGGTGTATCCAAAAAAGATCATATCAGGAAAGAAGATATTAGAAGGAGGACAAATACTGTATATGCCAGTGTAGGCAGAATTGAAATGAGACAACTAGTGTGGTATGGTCACGTGAAACGAATGAATGAAGATAGATGGCCAAAGAAAGCTTTAAATTACATACTACAAAAAAGAAGAAGAAGGGGAAGGCCTTCAGTTGCCTGGGAAGAAAATGTACGGCACGTAATGAGAGATAGAGCCATCAAAGAAGACGAATGGATGGACAGAAAACGATGGCGGTCGAAATGCGTGAAGCGACAAAGGCTGTAGGAACCTCGCTTATATATATATATATATATATATATATATATATATATATATATATATATATATTATTTCAATTTGCTATTCAAATACATTAATAAACAAATCCACTCCTGTAGTGGACTACTAGATTGAACTACTCTTTGAATTCTGAATCAGAATTCCAAATTTCAAAATAACTAAATTATAATAGTCTACAATATTTATAGTTTCTACAAATCACTTGTTTTGAGGTTGCAATTTACTTTTATTACAGCAACATTATTGGAATTTATTACTATCTGTGGAAGAAAGTTGAGGTAAGAACTATGACTAGTATTATTTACAATACTGCCACCGGTATATTTGTAATAAGTGGTTACAATATACAAACGATTTTACAAAAATTAATCATATGTTGAACATAGCCCCATAACACTTTTCTTCGTTTTATAGCTTTACCACGAAATTATTTTTATAGTACGAATCGAGCGGGACTAGGAGATTTGTCAGCTTTCGTTTTCGATCCTTTAGCTGCTCGTGCACTGGTGAAGTCGAAAACTGTGAAGTTAATAAATGATACTCGTTTGTGTTAAATTTATGTTATATTTAGATTAGATATTCTGGTCTATTCCAGTGTACGTCTCGTATAATTTTTGATAATTTTGAGTTTGATAAAACTTCGTTCTCCCGATAACACTGTCACTGGCAGCGTGAAAATAATTTTCAGTCCAGTCGAATGTGAAGGCAGCCTTCCTCTAGCTTAGTTTTATATATTTTAAATAAGACTTAACATTTCTTTGCATTTTCCTTTAAATTTTCATCAACTCATGCTTGGTCCATTTTTCTATTTAAATTCTTCACTGTAAACATCAATAGTGTACATGCTTGTCAACTCTTATTCCCTTATTTGTTTTTGATCCCTGAATATGAATTATTCAGAGACGTATCTGGACACAGTTGCAGCTTGCATCTTCTTCTTCGAACGTCGGCAGTGTAAATAGTGCACAGAAGGGGTAACAGGACTGCCGCCTGTGACACTCCGGCTTCTGGGGCTCCTTGTTCAGATAAGACTTGTCCTATCTGGACCCTGAACCTACGTTTGATTAAGAACGAGATGAGTCTCGTGATGGCCCCGCTGTATCCGTAGTATATCAGTGTTTTATGCCACACTCTATCAAAGGCTTTGCTGACGTTCAGGAAGGCTGCTCCTGTGTATTGCCTGTTATTGAATACAGCTGTTATGTAGTCTGTTAGTCTGAGTAGGTACTTGTAGTTCAGTGGACTGTCCTGATTTGAATCCAATTTGAGCTTTTCTTTTTTATCCAAAAAACTTATTTAGAAAAAATGTAGGCAATGATATTCTTCATATTTGGAAAATATGTGGAATTCTACAGGGTGATTAATAACTACGTAGTATAGCAAACATACAATTTTTTAAATGGGACACTGTATATATTTTTTCATATTTATATTCCTCTCATAATTCTTGTTCTTATAATATTGGGTTTTGCATTATTATACAGAGCATTTAACAAGTTATGAGTATTCTTATTTCGAAATGTATATAATGAAGTAATACATCAACAATTATTTATTTTATATAATAAGGTAAACAATATATTAGTTTTTAAGATTACTACAATTTCCCAAGTTAACATGCTCCTTTTCCAACTTGGCTGCACCGTACTGAAGACGACCAATAGTCAGAAATACGTATATACGGTTGCTTCCATCGATATTATTCACTCGCATTCTCCTATTCCATATATATATATATATATATATATATATATATATATATATATATATATATATATAATATATATATATATATACTTATATAGTATACTCTAGTATACTCCCTCTATAACGAACACGGTTATTACGAGGTTACGCTTATATAGATGTCCCATGAAATTTCTATTGAACTATAACCCTCTATAGCCAGGCAAATTTGGTTATAAATATAAGGTTGAATGCTCGAATAAATGAACTTTGATCAAATAAAAGGCATATATCGAGCACAGTTTAATTTAATCTTGCCCAAGTACTTTCGATCACTAGATCATCTTCAGGGGCATCTGAAATAAGCCAAGAAACGTTTTTTTATAGCTAAAGTTATAAACTTTATAACTTTAGTTATAAAAAAACAGTTATAAAGTTTATAACGTTTCTTGGCTTATTTCAGATGCCCCTGAAGATGATCTAGTGAGCGAAAGTACTTGGGCAAGATTAAATTAAACTGTGCTCGATATATGCCTTTTATTTGATCAAAGTTCAAAAATTTGGTTATAACGAGAGAAAATAAGATCGAAAAACGTGTTTTTTACGTTTTTGGCCCGGCCGTGGCTATAAATAAATACCCTTTTTAACTGCCCCGCAATAAATTAACTGCCGTCCACAATAAACATCAATTTCAATTTCACATCTTAGAAAATGTGATAGATAAAATAATACTGGACAAAACTTTATCATTGACAATAAAAGTAAACAACTCTTTTTTGTTTTAATGTATTTCATTGACAATAAAAGTAAACAATTTTTTCCAAAAACACCATTCAGACATTTATTAGCATCTTATATTGCTCCGAATGGCTTCACTATAGGAAGTTAATGTTTTAGAAAACTACATATTCATATGTACGCACAGTATTATTGTTGTCTGATATAACGAGATCGGTTTATAACGTGGTAATTAGTCTGCCATTTCAGTTCTCGTTATAGAGAGAGTCTATTGTATATATACACGCGGTTTCATTAAAGCCTTGGCCATCTTCCGCACCCCGAATCCCCTTAATTCTATTTACATATGCATCCTCCCACTTCTATCTTCTTTGCATCGCTTCTGGGACATTCCTAATTCAGTCTTTTATAGTATACTTACAAAGCCTTCTCCAATACATTATCTCCGTCACTTTGATTCTTTCATTTTACCTTTTCGTTAGCATCAACACTTCAGCTCTATAAGTCACTGTGCTTTCAACAAATGTACTAAAAATGCGTCTCTTTATATTTTTGGATATACTTTCGTTCCACAGTACTGGATGCAATTGTCTAATTACCGTTTTTCTTGTGGTTATTTTCTTTTGAATGTCAAAAGAATGATTATTTCCTAAAGAATGTTTTGCTGAGACTGCAGTATTTTGATTATTATTATTTCAGACATTTTTTGTGTGTGCAATAATTCGTCTATGTAAATACTGATGAGTCTGTCCAATATATGACAAGTTACAGTCTTTACAATTTATTTCACAAAACGCATATGATTAACTATCTTTAAATGTAAATACGTAGACTGTAGATGTCTAATTTGTCATACCCAATTTAAGTAGTCAACAAAATTTACTTCTATATTAGAGGAAAAAAATAATATTCTGAATGAATGAATTATAGTCTTCGCTCGCACGCGAAGTAAGTAGATGTAAGTAATTTATTTATCGGAAAATAGCAATTTACGTTACAAGACCGGTGAGTGGTGTTTACTAAACAATGCTTCTAAGAATATTTTCTATACAAAATAGATGTGATATTTCATAACTGCCAAGCGTCCGTCCTGCTACGGTTCAATCTATTTCTGTTTAACAGCTTTTATTATAATTGTAACTCATAAAATCTGGTTTTAAAATTTATAGCGTTGAAATTCTTTTGTCTGTAGAGCATTTTACGATATGATACATAGTTTTCTCACAATATTGCAACAAACAAAGGTGACTAAGTTTACAGCTCAAACAAAGCAACAAAACAAATCACACATTTAAAAATCCAATAATTTTTAAATAAAGCACTAAACTTTCTCAAATCAATTACAAAAACTTGGTGGGGTGCTGATGTTGAAATATGTCTTCTATTTTATCGTTCTTATATCAGGTCCATTATAGATTATGGCTCTGTACTTTACGGATCCGCTAGTAACAATATTTTAGGTCGTATAGATGTTTTTATAAACACAGTTTTGCGGTGTTGCATGGGTGATATGAGATCCACCCCTATTGAACAACTTTATGTTGAGACAATCGAACCGCCCAGTAAATTTAGAAGAGAATATCTCAGTCAAAAATTTCTCCTTAAAGTTCGTTGTTACAACACTTGTTTATATAAAGATATTAGTAGTTTATATTATTTCAACTTAACAAATAAATATTGGACTCACAAGAATTCTCCACCCTTATGCGAAGCATTTCGAAATACTGCAAATAAAGATACTGAACTTACAGTTGCAAATAAAGTGGTACATTTTAAAGATTTCTTTGAGTTACTGGATCAAGTACATATAATACAACCTATTTATCATGAGAACCCTTTAATAAGTCGTATTGTTTTAAACAACTATCTAACAAAATGGCCAAAATCTGTTTGTATTTATACAGAGGCATCTAAAAGTTCAAAGAGTACTGGTTGTGCCTTTTATATTCCAGATAAATTTATAGAAAAAATGTTTAAGCTGCCCACAAATTTCTTTATTTTTAGTGCCGAGGCTGCGGCCATATATGAAGCTTTAATTTATTTTAAATTTGCATCATATAGTTCAGCAGTAATTTTATCTGATTCATTATCTGTACTTACAGCTATTCAAAAACCGCAACTACCATGTAGTACTTCTAATCCATACATTTTTTGAATTAAAAAATGCTTATTTGAAATTAATAAATACACCCAAAAAATACAATTGATGTGGATCAAAGCACATTCAGGACTTACATATAATGAACACGTAGACCAGTTAGCTAAAAATTCCATCATTCATGGAACACTAACCAACTATCATCCTTGCATTATAGATGCTTTTGCTTGTTCAAGAACTGAACAAATGAACAACTGGAAAGCACACTGGGAAAAGTACTGTAGTATTTCAACAACACAATATAGTTTGATACAACCAAATATTCCAAAAAAACCTTGGTATAAGAATTTCATCCTCCCTCGCAAATATATAACTCTACCATCAGTAGACTTAGATTTGGTCATGCATGTTATCCTGCACATTTATTTAAAATAAATATATCAGATTCCGATATTTGTCAAGAATGTCAGATTAAAAGTAACTTAAACCACATATTTTTTGAATGTCAAAAGTATAAACAACCCACCAACAACCTAATTAAAAGAATGATGGACAAGAACATCCCACTTCCTGTTAATATTCTCTTTCTACTATCACTTAATGAAAAGAAAATGTTTGACTGCTTGATAAACTTTTTGTCTGATAGTAAAGTATGCCTGTAATTAGATTTGTAACCTATGTTTAGAAAAAAATTAGTATCACAAAAGTATCACAACAGTACTTGCTTAGACTAAGGACATTATTTTTCTTCAAATTTTTCTGATTTTACTCTGACTTAAACATTCTACATTTTTCTTTGTTGATTTCTCATTATGTGCATTGTTTAAAAATTCAACCCTCAGCGAGAAAATGTTTCATAAACATTTAAATGCTCTACTTTTATTTGATATACTCTAAATAATATTTTGTCAACAGCCAATAAGAAATATCTCGAGAACTAAAGGTAAATGAATCATGAAAATTGGAATGAAGGGGTTTTGAAGAGTGACACATTTAATGAAAATATTTTTATTTATTTGCTACTCCCGGTTATACCGGAAGTTGCTTATTAACTTCATTTTTTTAATTAAACACCCTGTATATTTTTAATTTTAGAAATATTCACGTTTTTCTGAACATTGTTTGTTAATATACCTATACCTATTGTGGACCGTAAGTTATAATAATTTTTATATGAAAATTACATTTTTTAAACATGTATATACAGTTTAATATCCTTTAATGTAATTTAAATAAAAGTTTAAATTCCTTAGGAACTTATTAACCAGATACAGCATTATCGTTTACAGCGTAAAGTTGCCTTTTTCTTATGTCAAAATTGGCATAAAACCGGTATCCTATATTTTCGCCTAATTCCTTTTTTCAAATGGGACACCCTGTATGTGGTTCATTATTTTAGAAAAATATGTTTTTCACTATAGATCTGTATTAGTATTCCCTATAGATATCTCTTGCAGTTTTCAAAAAAAAAACTTTATACATTTTTGTCACAAAAAATGTATTTATCAAGTAGCCTATGGAATATTCTGTCCAAAATATCTGTTATTGTTTAATAGTAACCTTGTTGTATGCCATTGGGCGACAGTTATAATAATAATTTGCCTAATTTTCTTGACAAAATAATAATGGCTCATTTAGGATATACCAATGATGATTTTTTAAATTTAATTATAATTTACGGTGAGTGTAACAGAGTAGCATCCATAACTTGGCGTGTTTTTGCTAAGAGATATCCTAATAAGTCTCGGCCAAATCATAAAACTATAAAACGTTTGTTGAACAACTGTTTCCAGTTTACCCAGTTTATAAGTAAAAGGACCCACGTCGATAATAAAGACTTACAAAAAGATATCCTAGGATATTTTGCAGCTAATCCAAATTCATCCTTACGGTAATGTGAGCAATTGTTACAGGTATCGACTCGAATAATTCACAGACTTTTAAAAAACATCATTGGATCCTTTATTTGTATACACTAGCTCAACATTTACATCCTGGAGATTATGTAAGACATGTAGAATTTTGTGAATGGGTTTTAATGAAATGCCAAGATCAAGATTTTACAAAAAAAAATATTTGGTGTGACGAATCGAAGTTTACAAAAAATGGTATGTTTAACCGCCATAACAGTCACTTCTGGAGTGACGAAAATCCTCAGCTCACGTGGAATAGTAAATTTCAGGCACTCTTTTTGTTCAATGTTTTTTATGCTGTGAAAAATAATAAGATAGTCGCTCTCATGATTTATGTCAAACATTTAAACGAAGAGCGTTACTGCAACATTTAAGGCAAGTAATTGTACCAGTACTGCACGCTTTACATAATTATAAGGCTAACGAGGCTTGGTTTCAACAAGATGGAGCACCGGCTCATAATATTCGAGAATTCGGTACATTGCTTGATGAAATATTTAGCGATAGACAGATAGCTAATAAAGATCCGTTTCTCTGGTCACCAAGATACCGTTGTCACTGTTAGATTACTATATTTGGAGACATGTTAAAAATAATGTGTTCCCAGAACCTGTCACTTTCCTGTCACAATTCCCTCTCAAAAAAAAAAAAATTGTATTACACACACTGTCGGCTACAGAATTTTTTTTGGGGAGGTCATGGATCTTGAGGGTGATTACTTTTCTCTGATGCAAGGTCACTTTTAGTCTTACCACCAATAGGATAAGTGGGTTTTCAAATATTTGTAGGGGGGGGGGTCATGACCCTGTCACCCCTCCCTCTGGATCCGCCACTGATTACACATAGCTATTTGTAATTTGCTGGTTTGGCCTACCCAAAATTTTAACACACCAGCCGCCACTGTTATTCACTTATATTAAAACAATAAGAAGAATCTAAATTCAAACATTAGAACAACATGGTCATAGTTTAAACATTTTAAGAGTGACACTCAACTATATGGCCTGCAATTACATACTACAAAAAGCAATTTCTTTCAAAGTTTGAAGAATCACTGTTCAAATTCATTTCTCATAGCTAATTCACTTGAATTATAAAGCAAAAAAATACTAACCTGGTTGCATTATCTAAAGTAGTATACTTCACAGTTGCTGTTCCATCAATGGACTTCACATTAAATATTTTCCCACCACAATTTTCCACTATAACTTTTAATCGGTTCCTAATCCTTAGATGTTCCACATGTTTCGGTAAATTTGTAACAGTTACATACACAGGACCTGGACTGAAAAACTAAAAAAAGAAACATATCTAAAACTGGCTGGGGGAAGAACAATTTGTAATTGTATATGTATATAGGGTGGAAATGTAGAAAAAACTAAAAGTAAAACAAAAAGTGCTTACCTTTGTTGTACAAGCTGGTATATCTTTCATCAATTGACAAAATAAATGATGCTCATTTGCACACAATATTAGAGCATCTGCTATATTAACATTATGTACTAAAATAACCCTGATTTTCCTTCTATATCTCAAGTCAGCAAGGTCTGCTGCAAAATTTATATCACTAGAAATTAAAACAACTGCTGAAGGTGGTGGATGTAGCTCCCCAAACCTTCGCAGTGATTGTCTTAACTTTTCATCAGCAGCATTCTTCGAAATTGAGGATACATGCACTAACATCACCTAAAATTAAAGAAAATGTAATATCTTGCGTATCAAATTCATGCATATCTATTCACAGTGAGGCATTATTTATTTTTTATTTTATTGACATTATTATTTAGCATAGATAAAATGAATTTTATTCTACTCTAGAAGACAAACTTGACATGTTGAATGAGCTTGAATGAGCATGTTGGATTATGGGTAATATTAATGTGGACCATCTATCAAGTACCAAACCAAAAAATGACTATGAAGTGCTTCTAAATGTTAACACTTTTTTCTCTGTATATCAAAATATACCTACTACAGTCACAAATAATACAAAAACACTTATAGGCTATATATTCACCAATACTAAATCAAATCATGAACTGGTAGTTGTAGAAGCATGTATCAATGATCACTGAATTCAAATCTTACGCAGTCAAACACAGTCCAATTAATTTGAATGCTATTGTATGTTTAATAGTCTAGTTTAAAGACAGATTTAAGTGTGACTTACTTCAATTACTGGACAAAATCTGGCACGACCCCAACATTTTATGTAATAAAATAATTAGAACCTTCCACAGAAACCTCGTACAAGTTAAACTAAATAATGATTTTTGAAAAAATAGTGCCTCCTGATTTAATGTTGACATACTAAAATGAGTACAAGAAAGAAACTATCACTACAAACAGTCTAAGATGTACCCCAATAGTAACTATTTACTTCAACTTTATAAAACATCTCAGAAAACACTGACAGAAAACATTTAACAGAGAAAAAGAGAATTTCAACAAATGGAGATAACAGGAGCTAAAAATGATCAAAAAAAAAATTGGAGTATACTAAATACTATACTTAATACAAATAATAAGAAGCTAAAAAAAATTAACAACTATTTCCAAACTTATAACAGCTGCATTCATGAAGTTCACAACTATAATATAAGACATAGATTCCACCTTAGAGCTACAGCAATGAACACAATAGCAGGACAACAAAGCATTGTGGTAGAAGAAATAAAGTATTACAACCTTATCCAATTAAAAAATCTAATTTATGAGAACCATGTTCTAATCCCCTCACACTGACATTTTTTAAATTTGTTTTTTTTTGTTTCCTTTTTATTAAATTTTCTTTCTGTTAAATGAATATCAATAATGATAATATCTGTACACCATATACAAATTGTTTGTACAGTTGAACCTCATCTTCTTATTCAAAATTTTTAATGTGTCAAAGTAATTATATTAGTTTTTGTATTATATATTTTTTCTAATTTGACCCACATAGCCTTTGCTCAGGGTCTGTAATTGTATATTTGGCATTTGTTACAAGTAACATTTGTACTTTCATGAAATAAATATATAAAATAAATAGATGAGAAGAAATGGAAAGTTAGTTTTAGAAAAAAAATTAGTATGAAAAACTGAAACAAAGAAAAATAACTATAGAAAAATATGAAACCATTCTCCTCTTTTATATACTTAATTCTTTTGCAATTTGCAGACGATTAGAAAGTTCAAAACTTTGTTTTGGGTGGAAAATTGTTAAATGAATTGATGAATGAAGCTGTTAATAACTTTAATTCACATCCAAAAGTTAATACAAGGCTATATATTGATTTGAATGCATTTATTTTTGTTTTTCTTGAAATTTCTTTCTTATGTACTGATAGTCTCTTACTTGTTCTATTTCTAGTCTTTCGAATTATACATCTAACTTCTCCTGTTTCCTTACCATAACTTTTGTTTTATTCTTATTTAGGTATTGTCATTCCATATTCATGTAATATCTGCTTCCATATATCCAAGTTTTTCTATAATTGTCTTTTCTAACTGACTAAACAATTGTAACTGTGTGTCCTTTATTATTCTTATCATTTTATTCTCCCTTTTTCTTCAATATTGTTCATTTTATATAACCCTTCTTGTCCTCTATTAGTATTCAACATATTTTGAAAATATTCACTGCATCTCTTTATTATTTCTGTTTTATTTCTTCATTCTACTAGGCTTTTGGTTTGTTTTTACTGTTTTTCTTGTACATTTTTAGCTGTATTTATGATAATTTCCTTGTAAACTTTCATAACAGCTTTAAACTATCATCATCTGTTCTTTAATATAATCTGTCTCACACTTCTTTAATATAGTCTGTGAGACTTAATAGTTTCATATTAAAATACATTTTCGGATTTTTTGTTTGTATTAGGGTTGTTTGTCTTTTTTTCTTTCCTTTCTATTTTTATTTTCTTTTCTGTAGTATTTGTCAAATATTCTTCACTTTTTTTACTAACCCAGCATTATGACTGATCTCACACATGACATTAAATCTACCTCAACCTTCATTGATGTTCATTATAATTTAAAACATATTGTTCAATTGAACTATTTTTTTGCCATTATATACATAGCTATCTAATAAAAATTATATTTTGTTCTTTATCACCTGATTATTAATCAATGAGTATAGCAATTTTTTCTTTATCAACTTAGCTGACTCACCAATAAACTATGCCATTACAGGAATAATTTTATTTTACTTACTTGTGCATCATGCAATTCCTGTATAATCTGAGGACTTTCTTTCTTAACATCACAGACAACTACAAATTCAGACTCTCTATAATTCTGCAAGAATACTTCTCTTATTTTTTGCACGGCAGCTGTTGCACTTTTATGTTTAGGTACCTGGCAATTTTCAATGTCCCAGTATATACCCAAAGGGGGTAAATGTCGGGCTGGGGCTTTATGTCTCTTTTTGGATATGTTATAGCTTCTGTTGAATCTAATGCCATCGCTGGTAGATTGGGAACTGTCTGAATACGAAGAGTTTAACGAATTGTTTGCACTTTTTGAAATCCTAGGAGGTGCTGGAAACTTAAATTTAGGTACAGCTCCATTATTATCAGAAAAACTGCAGTTTCTACCAGAACAGTCTCCACTAGAATCTTGATCTATGCCAGTGTAACTCATGCTTCCAAAATTTACATTATGAACTGATTTTTTACAAAAATAAAGATATTTTTCTACTGCCACTACATTATTTCAAAAATATGTTTTCGATCTGCACTCTGCACTTGTTTTCACTTAATAGATGAACAATGTTGCCTATTTTATCTCAAAATATGTAAAGATTGGTTCTAAAATAAAGTATAACGGTTATAACTACATCGAAAAAAGTTATAACCGGTAATTTTGTTCTCTAAAAGTACTATATTTATTGTAAATATATCAAGATAAATAGTTTTTCAACTTAATTTATTCCAAAATCAAAGAAAAATGGAAAATTATATTTGCCGAATTCTACATTGTGGCAATGCTGCAGATACCCTTGTCAGAAATTTTAAACTCATGGAGTTTAGATTTTAACTCGATGTTTAAACTATTATTTTTACACAAATTTTTTAAATATATTGAGAAAAATTAAATTAAATTTATAAAACTTACACTAACGTATTTTATTATTTAAAAGATAAAGATCTTTGTATTCAGGAGTAACTGAATAGTTAATGAAACTAGTATAAAAGAAGAGAAAATACTTTTTTCTTTTGTTTCACAAGTTCTTCCCACAGAACATAAGATTCTCCTTATGTTTGTTTTTTTGCATGTACGTTCCAATAAATTATTATAAATTATAATTTTTATGTAAGTCTTTTGTATAGTTTTACTCATTATATGACTTATATTATTATCATTTTAAATTCATTATATTTTTTTAGATTTGTTTAAAATCTGAAAACATATATAATATTGCAAGGCTATATAATAACTGTATAGCAAATTTACATAATTATCCAAAGGTAATAGTTATTCATAAATAAAGCAATTTATTGGAGTGTAATCTTTAAATTAATTTTAAATTTTTAGTTTTTCAATCACATATACATGAATTAGGTTGCCAATATTAAATGGTAATATGAAAAAGCAACCAACATTTATTGCAAGATAGATTGGAATATAAAAACGACAATATCACATACTATTTTTATCATTACTAATAAATTAAGAAAAAGTTAATTTTGAACTCCGCCTATGGATTGATTAGTTTATTTGACAGTAGAGTTCTATGGTTCTATGCTTGACGTTAATGACAATTGTGAGTAACTGGTCTGTCTGACTGTCTGTGAAAATAATCTGATTCGGTTCGGTAGATCAGTTGTAGGACATTTCCATTTCTTTGTACAGAAATGTCAAATTGTTAAAGAAAAATCATAAAAATATAACTTCCCCGCTGCTTACATCACTGTAAGTCACGAATAACTATGTAAATGAGTAAATTGCTTAGATGAGATACCAAAGATCAACATATCTGAAAATAAGTGGCGCAGGTTGTGCATGGTGATATGTTTAGATTGTACATTATTTTCCACAATTAATACAAATTATATATCGAAATTCACGCCCACGATTTTGACGTTTATCTATTATAAATGAAAAAGTCGAGAAAAAACCTCGTTCTAGGATTTAACATCGTTTCTTAGGTAAGAATTCCCACGTATCTGTTTATAGTAACTTTCCCATTATTTGACTATTGTTAAGATAAATACACATACACAAATTTACTAAACTGCAATTATACATTCTCTAAGTTGATTACTTTCTTAATGTTTATATTGTATTATGTCTTTTTTAAATTTATTCTAAATATGAATTGCTATAGCATTAATGGAATTTCAACAACTGGAAGGTAAAGTTGTATTTTTGTTTATTTATCTTTAAGAACAAGCACTGCTTATGTTAATTACTATGATTTATACAAGAATGTAGTGAGTAACTCAAGGATTTCTATTCAAGCACCTATCTATCTATTTAATAATAGATTACCAAGAATTATACCACAAATTCAATTATGATTACTTTATTGTGAAAAATGAATTGAAGAGTTGCATTAAGAACAGTGATCAAATATTTTTAATTGGGATGCAAAATGATTCATGGCTTTAGTGTACTTATAACAAGACATCTTAGTATCACTTGTTCTCATCTTCTTTAGAAAATGTAAGTTTTGTCTGCTAAAATAGAAGACTTTTTATTATTATCTATTATCTATTTTAAGTCTTTTTAAGTTATAAATGTATGAAATCAATGTTTTTCACAAGTATTGTTTTTTTTTCAATTTAGGGACCAGTCAGTGTTTATTGCTGATTATATTTTTTATTATTTCATCTGATTTGTGTTCATGTGCATATCTTTAAAATCCATATTATTTAAAACCTTAATTATTTGGCTATCTTTTCATATTAGGGTTATTTGGATGGATTATGGATATATATGGTTTATTTTCTGGATTTTACCCAAATCTGTTGCTTTTAACAGTGGTTTTTCTTTACCTAGAAGAAAATATGTATGTTAAAATTTATTAAACTATGAGCATACTTTTAGGTTGTTGTTACATGTAATTCAACCTTATATTAACTATAATCCAGATTTGTTTCCACTTGTGACAGCATTCCTTTCACAGATTTAATCCCATTTCATAGTTCCATTCAGCTGTAACTTGCCTTAGAGTATTTCTTCTACTTTTTTTGCAAACTTTTACTAATATTCTACTATTCCAATCAGAAACTAGTTTTGGATGACCCTACCTGTTACCTTTTTTTAATTCTTCATGTTTCCTCATAATACTTAATTATCTTCTACACTGTATTTTTAGGAATATTTATTTCTGTGCCACTTTAACAATTGATACATGGCAATACTTTTTAATCACCAACACATGAATGTTTGAATGCATAGAGATACCAGGCACCATTTTATCGAAATAATACAGCTATTCAGTTAAATTAATAAAAAATTAATTTTATAGTATAGTTTGACATTTGTTAGAGTGTCTGGCTGCATTGTTTCCACAACCTAATTGTCTGATCTTGTGTGATTTTTAGCAGTTACTTCTTACTGTCCCATTATTTAGTTGTCAACAATTTTTACATATTTTGATGATCCTTAGGACATTAAATGTGGGATGTAAAAAACAATATTATTTATGTTTTGTGATTATATATCATTTAAAATATTACTTATTTAGTATTA
Organism: Diabrotica undecimpunctata; assembly: GCF_040954645.1. Classification (NCBI taxonomy): domain Eukaryota; kingdom Metazoa; phylum Arthropoda; class Insecta; order Coleoptera; family Chrysomelidae; genus Diabrotica; species Diabrotica undecimpunctata. The sequence continues at coordinate 29,811,401 of NC_092810.1, forward strand.
TTATCATAACTATTATAAAAAATAATAAATTAACAGTCAAACACCTGAATTTTTACATATTTTAATTTGTCCAATTATATAGCTGTTAGATCTTGTACTATACAAACAAGCATACTTTCTCAAAGCCAATATTTAAGGAAAAAAGTATTCACATGTAGTTTATTATTCTTCCTTTTTCAATGAAAGAATCTGCAACAGTAAGTTTATTTGGGCTATTAATACTGAGGGGTAGGAATTTTTGTGTTGCATGTTGCAAGAGTCATCAAAAGAAAAATTATTTTTTAGTGAGCCTTTCGATCTTTGTAGAAATGTCTCTGGAAGGTTCTTAGTATCCAGAATTTGAATATTCCACAGTTGAAAGAGTGGTGGAAAATTCAGGAACAAGAAATTGATTTTACAGACCCTGTTTTTTAACTTTTATCGTGAATATCTTAGAAAGTATCATATCTATGACAAAAATGTCCAAGAAGAATGCTCAATATTGAATCACAGTATACTATGCAAGTTTGTGTATTGATTCATAAATGTAAGCTGTCTAAAGTAATTACAAATATTGCCCTTACACTGACTGAAGATGTACATGACTATCATACTAGGCAAAGATGTACATTTCGTACAGAAATAATGCAAACTTCTGGTGCAGAAAGAAGCATATACTCAAATGGTCTGATCTTGTATAATAAGCTGCCCAGTAATATGAAGGAAAGTCAACTAGGAATATCTAAATTTGAACTTACAATTACTTTTTGATAACCAGTCCAGTAGTCAGAGATTTGACTCCTAAAAATCATACGAACAAGCTGAATTTTGCGGAGAATATTAATTTTGGGACCCCAAAAAAGGTGCAAAAAGGTTTACCACTTTTACCCCTGAGCTTCCCCCTAGAAACCCCTCACAGGGGGGTAAAAACGGAAAAAAATCTATTTACCAAGAATCTGTATATACACCCTAGAAAAAAATGTTTCAAATAAAAAATGTAGCTTAGATAATTTTAAACAAAAAATGTTTATAAGCATTTTTTGTGTCGAATGAACGGTTCTCTTAGATACAACACTTAAAGCGACTGTCGATTTTGCATGTCAGTTCCGCGCCTGAAAATTCGATACATTTTGATCCAGATGTCCTATCGACAAAAAACAAGAGGCGTTTTAAAGGCAAAGAGTGCAGCTTTCATATGAACTTTTTGTATTTTGTCGAGAATAAACTCAGTTTTTATAAAGGTGTTAAATAAATTATTTGGGTGTAGTTTATTGCAGAACTTTTAAAAAACATACTAGTTTAATTGAAAAAAAAGTTTTAAATGTTTTAGATTGTTTGTTGTATGAATATTTAAATCCAGCGTTTTTTAAGCATATTTGAAATGCCTCGCATTTGTTGCCAAAACTCAACACTAAAATTTCATGCTATAGGTTTTAAAGGTTAGGCTCTAGTAATAGAAACTTCAAATCTGAGTTTATTTGCGGCAAAATACAAAAACTGCATACGAAAGCTGAACTGTTTACCTTTAAAACGCATTTTGATTTTTGTCGATAGGTCACGAATCAAAAGATAACGAATTTTTACCATTGAGCTGATACAAATTTTATTGAACATTGATTTCGCGTGCGGAACTGACATGCAAAATCGACGGTCGCTTCAAGCGTTCTTTTTAAGAGAACGGTTCATTCTACACAAAACATGCTTATAAACATATTTGTTTAAAATTATCTCAGCTTCGTTTTTTATTTGACACATTTTTTTCTATGGTGTAGAGATTCTTGGTAAATCGATTTTTTTGCGTTTTTACCCCCCTGCTAAGGTGGGTTTTAGAGGGAAGCCCAGGAGTAAAAGTGGTTTAAATTTTTTTATTTTTTTTGCATCTTTTTTGGGGTCCCAAAATTAATTTCTCGGCAAAATTCAGCTTGTTCGTATGATTTTTAGAGGTTCAGTGCCATTTTCGTCTCTGACGACTGGAATAAACTACTTTAAGACCAATAAGATTTGAATCACTTAAATTTCGTATTGTATATTTTGAATTAATGGAAAAAAACCTATCTGTGTTAACATAGATTATTTAATCAAATTTTGTAACTAAAAATAACTGATTTAAGCTTTGTAAAACCATTGTTAATGTAGTACTCCTAAACATATTAATGTTTATTTCAATTAAACTTCATAATTTATGAAAATCTGGTACTTTAAATTTGGAGTAAATTCCAAAACTATGAAGTAAAGAGAAATGTGATACCATGTTTCTGTTTTTTATTATTACATCATTAGCTATTAAATCAATATTAAATAATAAAAATGAAGAGTTGTTTGAAAAGTGAAAGGCATTAAAAACTTAAGGAAGGGAATATGAAGACTTAAAATCACAACCGTATATCTGCTTGATCAATGAGAAAATTCAACAATCCACAGAATTTTTAGCAATCAATAAAATACAAAAAAAAAAACAACTATCGTGAGCTAAAAATATAAATCTTGAACACCTGAGGCTCATCCTATGCAATATTGTTAGAATAAAAACAAAATAGGCCTAGTTACTTGAATATGATAAAAAAAACATAAAGTAACATAAAAAAACATAAAAAAACATAAAGTACTTAATCTCTTACATAGAGAATTTCAAGATTTTTAACAGTGAAGTTGCAGAGAGTTTAGTTCCCTTTGAAATTATGATGCATTTAAATATATACACAGTTTTAAAAAAAATTTAGTATGCTGTCTGAAGCAACATATTTTGACTACCTATCACAATTTGAAATTTTAGACATCCTTATTCAGGTTATGTTTCCATTTTTACAAAAGAACATCTCTGAATTGCTGAAGAATGGTCTATCTGTAGCTGGATAATTGTTATTATATCAATTTCACAAGTGCTCAATGTCGTTTAGGTTGAGACTGAGCATTTTTTACTCCATAACTTCAATTTGACATTTCTATAGAAATTTTGGGCTAACTTATTGCTTTCATCGCTTAAGAAAGAATCAGTGTCAATATGATGTATGCTATATGACTACAAAGTTTGTTAGATTGCTTAAAATGATTCCAGTCCAAATGATAACAGATAAATCACTGTGTTCTTCACCTGGATACACAAGAAGACAACAATCAGTTGTTCAGTGGATTCTCAGCACCAACAACAGCATTTTCATTCCTAAAAATAATAACCAGCCGTTCACTGTGCATCAGAGGGCATGTGAAGCCCCCCGATAGTATTGCATACTAGTCCCCCTGGGCTAGTATACATTGACACTAGTTATCTGAAACAGGGCTAAAGATGTAATTGGCATCAGAACCTGTTTGAAAGGATCTGTCGGGAAAAAATGCCATACAATATTATTATTATTATTATAGCTCTCCAATGCAAAAAATTGCTAATTAGGTCTTCTAAGTTTTAAATTAGACTCTCTTAATGATTTCCGTACCATCTCAAACCGACAAGGCGAATCCCTAAGCTGAGGAGCTGAGTCTCAATAGATCACAGGATTGAAATTGTTTACCAGGTAGTTCACCCTGCCTGGTATGCAAGTCTTCGTCAGAGAATTCCAACTTACAACAGAGAAAAGATGATAATACTCATATTAATTAGTATAAAGATCGGGACTACTGGCAAGGATCGATCCACTGGCAAGGACAGATCCGAATGTACACCTATAATGGTAAAAATTATATTTGTTAAATTATTTTTTACTTGAAAGTAATAGAGTTGGCTGATCCCTCCTTGCGATAATTTTTTGTGTTGTAATATACACATCAATACTTAATGCATTTCATTTTTTGTCCTTAAATACTTTTTATTTATTGATTAATAATAAAAGTTCCAAGTGTAGGTCTATCTGATATGTGTATTCATTGGTGTTTTATATTTCCCCATAACATTTTTATCCAATTTATCTAATAATAACTATCAGTTCATATAAATAAACTGATGTAACTAAATTTAAAAACCACTGTTTTATATGGATGATTCACTCTTATCAGTAAGTATTTATAAAAGGCTTGTGGGCCAAAACTTAAGCAATGTTATTCAATTACATTTATATATGTACACATTGTTATTTTTTTATACTTGAAATTTTCTCTTAAAAATCTCACTGTATCTGCTATGCAAATTAATTATTGTAATTAAAGGTACAGTGCTGATAGACTTTTAATAGGTAAATAATTTGCGTAGTAATCCTAACAAATACTATTATATTAATTTAATTCCTTTAATAGGTATCTAAGAAGAAGGTTAACTCAAAAATAAAAGGAATTTAGACTTTATACATTATATACAATGTGTCAGTTTTAAAACTTACAATGGGCTATATCTCACAAACAAAAGCTGATATCGAAAAATGCTTCAAACCGTTTCTAGGATAGGGGGAACTAAAATGACTTGAAAGAGAACTCACTTCCATAAACCCTCTAGGCCCCATCCACCACAACCAAAAAAGTTTAAATTGCAATAATAATTATACAGGGTGAAGCAATAATTGTGAAACTTTGGCTTAAATGGAAAATTTAATGAGGTTTTTGTTGAACTACAAATTTGTTAAAAATGTCAATTAAGTAAATTTTCAAAGTGGGTTCCGTTGTTTTGTAAACAATAATACAGCCTATTTTCAAATTCTGCACGAACTTTGGCAAATGTTGTTCTAGTAATAGCGCGACATGCTTGCGTAATTCTTTCTCACAATTCCCCAAGTGACACACGTTGAGTTTTATAAACAACTGACTTGAGGTAACCCAATAGAAAAAAAGTCAGGTGGCGGTAAGTCTGGTGACCTCGGTGGCCACTCAATAGGACCTCTCCTTCCAATCCATTTGTTTGGATAATTAATATCCAACCAGTGCCTAACTGGAGCTGCATAGTGAGGAGGTGCTCCATCTTGTTGGCAGTGCAGCAAATCTTCGTCTAGAGCGAGGTTGCCTTGATCGCCCATTTGGTTCTCTAATTCATGCATAATTAAAAGTTCGATGGTGTTTTCCAGCATATCCCAATCATTGGGGAGAGATTTCTGTGTCCATATTTCTTTTATAAGCTGGTGTAATGCCATTATGGTATCGTGGCCACCTCCTTTATATAGTTCATCTGGGAGATTATCTATTCCGGGTGATTTGTTTCTGGCTAGATTTTTAAATGCATCTTTAACTTCAAGAATCGTTGGTGGTTCCTCTTGGTGTTGGTGTCAAACCTATAGCTTCGACTATATTTTATGACTTTCATATGTTTAGCTTTTATTCTGACACTTTACATGCCCAGTTCAAACAATTAAACCTTGCCCACCCAAGAAAGAGTGGTCTGAATGGTTGCCTCAGATGCGTGCAGGGATCATGGTCAGTGCAAGGTTTCTCCAACAGAGGACCACTAAGTAGATGTGTTGAATCTTTTACCGTACCATATTCACACAGTAAAATTATTTATAATATGTTCATATTAGATTGTATTTTGATCAATTTTACTTTGATTCCACTCATTTTTTGTCTTTCGCTTATTTTTGTCGCTATTAGTAATATTTTTATTTACAGGCAATGGTTGTAGTAAGTGGTAACTGGGTGAAAAATGTTGCTACTTACTCACCAACGAATGTCATTGATAATGTGGTGATCATCGAAAGTATGGCAGCCAAAGCAATCCTTACCTCTCGTCCCAATTCCCACCATTTTCAAGAAAGGACTCTCGCCCTAGATCAGCCCGTCAAAGTGGGCAGGGCAGTCGCGAGAGCCAAGCCTACCGCCAACAACGCCATCTTTGACTGCAAAGTGCTGTCCAGACACCACGCGCTACTATGGTACGAGAATGGCAAATTTTTTCTACAGGTAAGTCAACAATTTTTAATTATTTCAATAGAATAGATTTTATTTGGTCTATATACAAAATAGTTTCGCTTTTGGCAAGTCAAAAGGAATAGTGAAAATTATTACATACATACATTATTAAATTTAAGTAACATTTTTGTGAACTTAAATATTAGAACAAATAGTAAAATATTTAATACTAATAATTTAATAAACGACGAACTCACTACATAAATAAAAACATTAAATATTGTCATAATAGACCAGCACATCTCTCTCGCTCTCTCCCTCTCCAATGGCGCCTTGGCCACATTCCAAACTATGCCTCCAACTGTGACATAGTGATAAGTGATTAATATATAGACTGGCAAATCATCATCATCATCATTGGTGCTACAGCCCTATAAAAGAGCCTCGACCTTCCCAAGTCTATTACGCCAGTCAGTTCTATCCATTGCCAACTGTTGCCAGTTTGCTGCGCCTATTTGTCTACCATCCTCATCTACACCATCCCTCCATCTGAGTTTTGGCCTACCCCTACTTCTACTCCCCACAGGTTGCGACATAAGGATTCTTCTAGGAGGGTTGTTCTGCTGTGATCTTGCCAGATGTCCTGCCCATCTTAGTCTTCCTATTTTTATAAAGGATACTACGTCTTTACCACCAAATATATGTTTATATCTGTGATATTTCTCGTAGTTGTACCTCCTTCTCCAAACACCATGTTTATAATATAGATTTGTTATAATTCAAAGGTCATTGTATTGTAATTGTTTTGCTTTGAGGACGTCCATTAGATCTTTGTGGCGGACTTTATCGAAAGCCTTGTTGTAATCTATGATACGTACATATCTTGGTTCACATCCAAGCATCTCTGGATTAGTATGTTGAATGTAAAGAGAGCTTCACGGTTACCTACGCCTCTACGGAATCCAAATTGGGTTTCCTCAATATCCATATCAAGTATTTGATAAATGCGTTTATGGATGATCTTTAAAAACATTTTAAGGGTGTGAGACATCAGGCTTATGGTGCGGTGGTTGGTGCATTCTCTAGCATTTTTCTTTTTTGGGAGACAAATAAATATTGAGGTCAACCATTCATTGGGTATGTCACCCGACTGATAAATTTGATTAAAGAGCTTTAAGAGGCCATCCATGTACTCATTTTCTATTATTTTAAGGATATCAATAGGCATTATAGCTTTTTCCTTTTCTGGTGTTCCTTAGTGCATACAATATCTCTTCCTTTGTCAGTTCTTGTTTCTCTGTCCTCGAAAGATATGTCTTGTAGGTTTCCTCTTTCATCGTCGAAGAGCTCTTCCATATATTTTTTCCATCGTTTTAGTTTTTCGTCAGTCGTTATAGTATTTCCATTTTTATCTGAATGATCCAGACATAGAGATACGTAGCAGGATTGAGCAAGCCAGAACAGCATTTACTAATATGAGAACCTTGCTAAGCAACAGCAGCCTTAACTTAACGCTTCGATATCGCTTTGTAAAATGTTACATTTACTCCATACTGCTATATGGTGTAGAAACCTGGACCATAAAGGCCAATGTGATGAACCGATTGGAGGGCTTTGAAATGTGGGTATTTAGAAGACTACTTAAAATTCCCTGGACATATTACACAAAAAATGTCGAAATATTAAATCGAATGGGCAGAGAACGAGAATTGCTGCCAATAATAAAAAGAAGAAAAACTGCTTATCTGGGTCATATATTTCGAAATTCCAAGTACTAGTTCTTAAAGCTTATTATGGAAGGGAAGATAGAAGGAAAACGGGGCATCGGAAGAAAGAAATCTTCTTCTTCTTAACATGCCATACACCAAAGTGCGTAGGCGAATATCTCATTACTAGAATTCTGTTCTTGGAGGCGTGACGCAGCTCGCCTGTATTGTGTATTCCTGTCCATTCTTTAATATTCCTTAACCAGGATAATTGTTTGCGGCCGGCTCCTCTCCTACCTTCGATCTTCCCTTGTAGGATTAACTGTGGTATTTCATATTTTGCTCCTCTCAATATGTGCCCAAGGTAACCAATCTTGCGTTTTTTAATTAATTTAAAGAGTTCTCTTTCCACGCCGGCTCTCTTAAGGACGTCATCGTTTCGAACTCTATCCTATAAGACTACATCTATCCATACTCTATCCTATAAAACTCTATAAGAAAGAAATACTCATGGCTTAAAAACATAAGGGATTGGACAAACCTCGATGCCCATGCACTCTTTAGAGCCACACAAAACCGAGAGGAGTATGCCAGAAATGCCGCCAAAATCCACTAATTGGATAGGGCACCATAAGAAGAAGAAGAATAGGTCGTATTTGTTCTGAAGATCTTCTATCTCTTTACATTTTTTCTCATATTAAGTTTGTTTTGCCTCTTTTATCATTTTTCTGATTTCATTGTTACTGATTTTGTAATTGTGACTGTCTTTGTTCTTGGCTTGTCATCTTTGGTCCATCCTGCCGAGTATTTCGTCGGTCATCCAGTTGTCTCTCTTTCTTATCGGTTTTTTAATATCTCTTTGCACAAGGCATGAGTTTACTGCACGAGGAGGCAGTTTTTTAATGTTTCCAATTGTTGGTTTATCTTGTAGGTGTTAGTATCTAATTTATCAAAGTTTTCGTATATTTTCTTTTGGAGTTTATTTTTTATATCAAGACTCTTTCAGTTTTCTAACATCTAATTTTGGCGTTCTTTGAGGTTTTCTAATACGTTTAAGCTTAAGCTTGACATTAGCGATTAGTGGGTTATGGTCTGATGTGACATCTGCTCCTGAATATGGTTTAACTGATTTGATGGTGTTACAATATCTCTCTTTAATCATTATATAATCGATAAGGGTTCTTACCTCTTTTTCCGGTTTATCTGCTGGTGAGCGCAGCTATATTATTCAGTTGTTAAAGAGATTTGATGCTAAAGGAATTAAAACTCCAATTGAACCAAAGTTATCTTTAACAATGGATGATAGTAACAATTGTATTAGAGATAAATTTCCTTATCAGAGGCTTATTGAAAGTTTGATGTGTTTATCTGTATTAACCACACCAGGCATATCATTTACAGTCAGTTTCTTGAGCCAATTTAACAATGTGTATAATGAGTCTTATTGGAAATGTACAAAAAGAGTATTGAGGTATTTAAAAGATACTATTAACTATTCTCTGATTTACTCAAATAATGATTCAGAATTATAAGTATATGTAAATTCCGATTGGACAAGCAATACATTAGATCGTAGATCTTTTGCTGGATATGTATTTAAACTTTGTGGCTCTGCAATATCGTGGCAAAGTGCAAAACAAAAAACGGTAGCTTTATCTAGCTGTGAGGTAGAATATACGACCTTGTTAGAGGCTGTTTTTCCTAGGGATTTACTTAAAATGATTTAATTGAAAATACTGAATTTATGACTTTATTTAACAATAATCAAAGTGCATTAAACTTATCAGCAAATCCAATTTATCATAAAAGAAGTAAGCATATTGATGTAATAAGCAGTATAATTTTTTGAGATACCTAATATCTGACACAATCATAATTGTAAAATATATGCCTACTGATTTTATGCCAGAGCCAGCTGATTTGACTAAAGAACGAGTTGCTGAAAAGCTGCACAGATTATTGAAACTGTTAAGGCGCGTACAGACTAGCACACGCATGCGGTGAGAAGCCACGCATATGCGTGCGTACTCAAACTATTCGCGCTCAGAGCATTCGTTGAAATTAGAAATCACCGCATATGTATGCGTGCTCAAGGCGCTCCATCCATTCGTGAAAAAATGTCTGAGGAGCTGCTTATGGTTAGTGCCGCGTTTGTGGTTATTAGTTCATTAAAAAAGAAAAAACAAAGGAAAAATAGGCGATGGTGGACGACGCATTTATTTAAAAGAAGATCCCTACAAATGAAGTCCGATTTACTAGTAGATTTGGCGTTAGAATCTAATACTGGACAATTTCTGCTCATTTTCTTCTTCACAACTGCTGAATCTATATCAAGATTTCTTGAAATCGACTCCCATGCATCTTCTTTTTTTGTTTTTGAATAATAAAACTTATTTTTTGGATCCCATAATATAGGGTTTTCTTCATACAAATCTATTAATTGCAAACATTGTTCATTTGACCACTCCACTTTACACATAAATCAATAAAATGAATAAAACTCAATAAATCCGAACTTGTCTTGCAAATACAACAAATCCACACGCTATCCGTCTAAACTGAGCGCGAACGTACACGTATGTTTCTTTGATGTGTGCGAAAAAACCGACACCACTCTGGCTCGCAGCATGTGTGCTCAAGTCATTCGCGAGAAGCAACGCATGTGTATTCGTGGCTGCTCACCGCATGCGTTTGTAGGTCTGTACGCGCCTTTAGGTATAGGTAACCTATAAATTTTGTTTTATTGATAAGTGGGGGTATTAATATTGATAAACTCCATTCGTTTAGCTCGGGCATATTTTGACAGATTCATTGTCGGAAACCTACAACACAACAATTCCTACTTCTCAGTATTAATAGCTCAAGTATCCTACTATTACAGACTTCTTTCTTTGAAAAGAGAAGAATTATTCTAAATAGTGGAAGTGTATACTAAACCCATCAAATTTTAGATAGTATATATTTAAAAAATATATTTTAGTTGTTATAATTTAACATAACTATTTATTATATGGTGTAAATAAATAAATATTGATTGTCGTTAATTCGCAAAGTTCTATTTTATTTACTATTTAGTTTGTTTACTATTAATATTGGCTATGAGTACGTTTGCTTGGTTGTATAGTAATTTCCAGCCACTTTTAGTCTGTCAAAAAGTAACTAACTTGGCAAAAAAATAATTACTAAATTCACTAGACTGTTCGGACTGGGAATAGCGAACCGAGTTTATCAACCAAACAAAATTTAAATATTAGCGCCATCTGTCATTTACCGGAAGTTAAGGTTAGTACAATGTAAACTGTAAATTATATTCACTTTCGGAACAAAATGAATTTAGTCTTAACTGTATACTTAACTAGTTCGTTTCATTTATAAGTTTTAACACAGATGTACTTGTATTGGTCTTAATGAGCGAAAACATGTTTATTTTAAAGTATCTTGAGCGTAAAATTCTATGCCAGCTAAGTCTATATTATATTATATTACAGACCACCGCGTAAAATTGTTTATGATGTATCACGCTATATACTGCTGATTTTTTAATCAAAGTTTTTCTACCGGAAACATGTGTTTATCACTTACTGTATAAAATACCTATTGAAATTTTTTCCTTATCAAAATATTGACTGTCAAGGACGCTTTTTTTACCTCTCCTAATGTAAACATTTCAGATTTGACCGTTTCCTATAAGTTGTCACGGTCGAAATAATTATCGTTGTGAAGTGTTGAAAATATAATGAAAAGGGTATAAAAATAATGTAAATTGTTCAAAAGGATAGTTCCAAATGCTTCTTCCTCTAGAGGTAATATACAAATGTCACTTTTCTTAACTAGTTTAAATGTCACTGTCATTTCAGTGTTAAAATATGGTTTAAAAATAAATTATATATTGTCTAGTAATGGTCTCGAAGGTATGTATAATCCTTAGAGTAATCTATTAAATTGTAATAAAAATTCATGTGGATAATTATTATTTGCAACTTAATTTGCTAATAGTGGTTTGTGCGTAATAATATACGCAGGCAAGGGCGTACCCAGGATCAAAACTAGGCGAATAAAACCAAAATTTTAAGAAAATTGATATAAAATTTGAAAATACTAAGAAAACTTGTTCAAAACTCTCGTTTCAATCTAGTCCAAATTTTCTGTAATGAATTTCCAATGGACTCTCATCAAAAACAACCCAGTGAGTATTTGTCAGTTGTTCCTAAGAATTGTTGCACAGCAATTCGATAACATCCCTTAGTATAGACGGGTTGAAATATGTAGTATGAGATAATACAAAAATACTCTCATCTAAGGATTTATCAATTTCTTTGTAGATTAAACAATCAAAACGGCAAACTCATTATTTTGCTCATAACTTAAAAATTTGTCTATTTAGAGATTTGACGTCAACATACAATTTTTCCAGAAAAAAAAAAACAAATTGGATGATAAACAATTCTGATCACTGATTTTGAATATTATTACACTCAGATGAAAAACAATCGCAACGGAGAAAATTTTGGTCAAATTCAAAGTATTTCAGTTTTTTTTAGGCCTATTTTGATGATTTTTTTTTAGCACACTGTGTAAAAATTTATAAACTTTAATTTAGTATAGTGAGTTTTTTAATAAAATTTTGTATTTGACTTATTATACGGGTTTAATCGAAAGGTGATTTTTTATCCTAACTTTGAAATATCCCGTGAAATAATTCCGTTAGCGGATTTTCGTAAAACCTTGTTTTTCGGTTGCAAGGATGTCTTCTAAGTATTATGTTTTTTGTTTCATGTGAAAATATGGATTGGTTCATTTTTAGGAGCGAAATGACTTTGCCACCCACAATTTACGACTTTTCCTATTACATATTAGGTTCCTATTATTACTATTATCTTTTGTATTCATTTTTAATACGACGATGGGGGCTTTGGTGACTGATATCGAAGGAATGCCATATAGACATCCCAGAAGCACTGTATTTAAATAATGATTAAAAGTAACGACATGATCTTCGTTTTAATGAACAATGATAACAATAACAAAACATAAAAAAAACAACTTAAATGTAACTTAACCAAAATACGCAAATAACAAAGAAAAACTACTGAAAAATAACTTAATATTTTATAGTGCCTCCCTAGCTTCTATAACTGCCTGTACACACGATACACTTACGTATGTGCAGGCGCATCGCACTCACAGAGTGTGACGTAACTTGCGAAGCAGAATTTGAAACTGACTGTAAGGTAGATATTAATTATTGTAAATATAAGTTAATAATACGAGTTTAAACTCATGTGTAATCTATAAAAATGGTATTTGTGTTTACTTACAGTAATGAATATGTTAAATATTTCTTGTATGCTAAGAATTTCCAAGAAAAACATAAAATATAATGCATTAAGAGGATATACTGAAATGAATAATCTGAGAAAGAAATACAGATAAGAGGAATAGTAACAATCGGACATAAACTTAATAAAGAAATTGTATTATAAATCCGCAAAATAGTTTCGAAACACAATTCAGATTTCTGCCTTAATCTGAGCCTTCTAAAAATTGCAAGCAAAGCAGACGTTGATAAAGATGTTAATAGAGACATGGGGAATCTAAAATTTGCATTCCACGACATGTCTCCTCAACTAAGCAGAAATCATTAGCGAATTGGTTTCTTGTACTCATCTGCGACGTCTGCTTTGCCTTGCAATTTTTAGAAGGCTCAGATTAAGGCAGAAATCTGAATTGTGTTTCGAAACTATTTTACGGATTTATTATCAGATGTTGCTATTGCGTCCGTTTCGAAGCCATTTTAGTGATGCTTCTTAAAGACAGGAAAGATTTATTTTTCACGTTGAGAACGCCTATGAATAGCTGTTCTGATGAGCCTTATTAAGGCGAAATACGTATAAACAGATACATAGACGCTTTGTACGTGAAATCAAATCTTGACTGTCTTTTTCATTAAATTGTATTATATTTATTAAAATTTCAATAAACAGTTGTGTATAATATATAATTTTAACAAATAGAAATTTTAATAAAAGTCAAAAATAAAAACACAAATATAATAAAAAGTTATTGTTGACTATTAAATTAAATATTGTTTTTATGTGATTTTACAATAATTTCTTTTGCCTAAAATTATAAAATAATATGAAAACAAATTGAAAATAAAAAATTAAATTAGTTTATTTTCTAACATTAGTAAATTTTGCTAGTTTTCTACCTGCTTTTCTTAGTCTGTTTTTTAAACTTATAGTCCGATTTAAATCTCGTAGTCGAATATATGTTCGAGTTCTGCTAAGACATTCAATTACCTTAAATGGTATGGTATTATTTTGTAATCGAGAAAGTGTCTAATTTTGTGAAAATATTTTTATCTTTGCACAAACTGCTTCCATGCATTTTATATGGAATTCTGAGTCCAGCACAACTGCTACTTTCCACAATTCATCGGTGGGTCTCAGAAGTGATCCCCTGGAAATAATATCTAACCAATCAGGTTTGTTGTCCAATAACTAGAATTCTTTTTTAGGGTTGGTATCTATTTTTGAATTTATGTGCTACGAATCCAGCAAAATATTTAAGTAAACTTTGAAAAATGAAAGGCAAATATCGAGCACAATTTTAATAATCAAATCTTGCCCAAGTACTTTCGCTTTCTACAGCATCATCAGGGGCATCTGAAATAAGCCAAGAAACGTTTTTTTTATATGAAGAAAATTGATTAACTTCGATAAAAAACTCGAAGTTAATGGATGATAAATGTTTTTTGTGATTAACGTTTTAGACTTACTTCGTCAAATTTGGGCTATCCAGCAAGCGCAGAATATAATAAACATGAAATTAAACATAAATTGTACATAACACTACACTAAAACAAGGACAAACAGTTTAAAATTATTTAAAAATTATTCTACGCTACATTCTTGTCGGCAACAGGAGAGAGAATGGTATTTAACGGAAATGTTAAGGTGACATGTGACATATGACAGCTTTGATGGGCAGTCACAATCATGGAAAATATGTAACATATACGTTAACTGTGGCTATATGCTCTCGTAGGATCAGGTATCGTTGTGCAATGAGATTGGGAAACCACAGAAAACCAATAATATCCCCCTTTCCTTGTGGAATTTATGCGACTCATAAGGAGTATACGGGTGTGGTCACTCTTTATGTGCTTAGTGTTTGAGAGGTTTCTGTATGGTTATTAGTTGTGTATATGTTTGGTAGTATTGTAGTTTGGTGGGATTGGGTTGTTTGGTTTGTGTGAGCGTTGTGTGGGGTAGGTTAAGTATATATGTGTATGGATTGTGTTCGCATTAATATATAGTGTGCTTATGTGCGATAATGTGTGAAGGTTTGGTTTATGGTGTTGTTATAACAGGAGGTTGACATATATATATATATATATATATATATATATATATATATATATATATATATATATATATATATATATTCAGGGATTCTATAGTATTCAGTGCCTTCTCTCGCTCAACCGTTTCCATCTCTCTCTCTCTCTCTCTCTCTCTCTCTCTCTCTCTCTCTCTCTCTCTCTCTCTCTCTCTCTCTCTATGTTGTCCCATTCTCCATCGTTTAGGCCTCTCGTACTTATGGCGTCTCTACTTCGTTCCTCCGGGATCTTCGGGTCGTCCTATTTTCCTCCTTTATTATCCTTTCCTCCTCCTTTGCTCCATTCGGTTATTCTCTTTATCCATCTGCTGTCGCTAGTTCTTCTTACATGTCCATACAACTTTAGTCTTTTTTGTTCTATATATGTTAGTACGTCTGTTTCTATTGATGTTCTCTGCTTTATTTCATCATTACTTTTTCTATCCATTCTTGTTGCAGCATCTTTGCAGGCATTACATCTCGGTTGCTACCATCTTACTGCTGTTTTTCTTGTTTATAATAATATTATCATATTTAGGTGTCTATTCCCCCATACTGAGTTAAGTTGTCGGATGTTGTTCGTGTTTGTTCTAATCTTTGCTTAATTTCTTCCTCTGTTTTTGCCTTTTTCGTGATTATAAACCCCAAGTATTTGAATTTATCCTTTCCTTTGATTGTTACGTTGTCGTCAATCTGTAGATCTTCTAAGTCTTCTTCACTTGTAGATAAGTATTCTGTTTTCACGAGGTTAATATCTAGGTCAGCCTTTGTATATTCTTCTTGTAGTTTCTTCATCATGTAACTGAGGTCTTCTTGGCCTTGTGCAATCACTACTTGATCCTCTGCAAAGCTTAACGTATATAGGTACTCGTTTCGTACCGGTACTCCCATGCCTTCGTATTTTCTTTTCCATGTAGTCAAGGCTTTCTCTAAGTATATTTTAAATAGGGTTGGAGATGTGGAACAACCCTGCAGGAGCCCTTTTGTTGTGGTGAAGTCTCCTATGATTCTTGTTCCCATTTTAATGGACACTTTATTTTCTTTATACAGAGCTTTTGTATTTTCTATGAGTTTCGTCTGTACATTACCTCCCATAGTTCTGACCTTGGTACAGAGTCATACGCCTTTCTCTGGTCCACAAATGCCAAATGTATATATCTATTTTTTGCTTTTTTCTTTTCCAACAGTTGTTCCAGTGTGTATATGTGGAGGTTGACATGTCATACCCATATAATAAGTTGGACATTTGGTTTAGGTATCGGACTGCCACTCCGCTTTTCAGGGAAGAGATTGAAGAGGATCATGGATGTGAAGTGGATGAGTGATAGGTCGTAGGATGGAATTTATTTAGGAGTGTGTAAGGGTTGTATTTGTTTTGTGTTGTTGGGTGTGGCTTGTCTGTGTGGGCGTCATGGTGAAAACTTGCCTTTACAGTTATGATTGATTGATTGATTGATGATTGATTTTGAGGGGCAGTTGTTGCAGAGGTGTTCGCCATTGCAGCATCTAGAACAGTAAAACAGTAGATGGACCTCAACGGAATTGCTTGAGCTGGGGACTTCGCAATTCAATCGTTCTCCTTCAATCCTGATACCTTCGAGGGGGCATTGGCGAGTTTGGATTCAGAGTTTGTGAAAACTCTGACGAAAGATGTGGGGCGGTCGGTAGAGCGGGCAATTATACGAACCATTTTGGTGAATGGGAAGTTGTTTTCGGATAGATTATCCTCGATTTTTTTTGATAGGATAATTAGGCGTTTATATAGACAGAGATATATATAACTATAATAAATATAATTGAGACAAAAAATCGTCATGTCTACTTTTAAAAACTGCACAAACATCTGAAATAATAGAGAAATAGAAATCGGTCAGCTAATAAATCTGTAAACATATTTTTAATGATTTATTTACTTTGACTGATTGGATTTTTTAGTGTTATGACTAAATATATTTGCAATAAAATTAAGCAATCGTATGTGTAGTTCTACGCAGTTAACAATAAAAAATACAGAAATAGATAAAAAAAAATGCAAGAAAATTAATCAGAAATTAAAGATAACAGTGTTTTTAAATTAATAGTATCACAAACCAATAAAAAAATTTAAGTTCTAATAGAAGTAAACATGAATCATTCAAGTATTACATTGCTCAACATTATACCAGTGTAACGTGACATGTTTTCAGCCTAGAAGTGAAAAGTGAAGAGGAATATGAAATACGGGAACTAAGTATATGGAAAAATAACACAACACGAAAAAAAGAGCATACTACAACTCAAAGATGTATAGTATCTTCTTAAAGTGCCTTCTCCTCAATAGAGGTTGGCTCTCTGTCTTCAGCTGTTCAAAATTTAGCTTTGTCCATTGTCTCTTATTATTTCTCAGTATGTGGCCTAGGTATGATGTTTTCTTAACTTTCACTGTGTTAGAAAGTTCCTGTTTCTTGTTTCTTGAGGATCCTCAGGTAGACCACATTTCAAAGATCTTTACATAAGTAAATACACACATCAAAATGAAACACACAAACACAGCTACGTGCTATTGATATGATACAGGGTGGTATGAACATCCGCAGCGTGGCAGAAGCTGTGCATTCTACCAAAAGTACTGTAGAACGGTTATGGCAGTGGTTTGACTTATTTATTTAACTCAAAAAACTCACTTAATTACGAATATAAAAAATTCGCTTTAAGTTAATAATTATCGCTTACAATTCACACTGATAACGCTTAGAAAACAATTCGCTGATCGAATGATACTGATCATTCGAAGGTCGCCTCGCCGGCTTATATAATAAAAACAGATGTTCTCGAAATAGCTAGCGGGCATCGGTCGAATCGTATGCGAAAAATCCGACATTCTCGAACGTTGATGATAAAGAGGTGAATTTGGTTTCATGAATTACTCTAAGCCAGGACCGCAATTACGGCGTTATGACTAACAACATTATCATGAGATCGTATTTTATTAATATACTATTTGTTTTTGTAGGATACAAAAAGTAGTAACGGTACTTTTGTAAATAATAGCCGATTGTTAGCGGATAACGGCCACCACGAACTCAGCTCAGGAGACATCGTTCAGTTTGGTGTCGACGTCATAGAAAATAACAGGAAAGTCACTCACGGTTGTATAATTGCCACGATCAAATTATATCTTCCCGATGGCAAGGAAGCGAAGGCTAGTCCCATCTCCGATGGAGGAACCCACGGTAAGTTTTTATTTCGATATTTATTGAAGAATTAGAGTTTATCAAACACGTATTGTTTGATTATTATTGTAAAGCATTGAATGAAGCATTGAGCATGAAAAATTACTTATTTGTGACTTAAGCTTGTTTGCATTTTACCTCCTCAGTTGTTTATCGTTCAGTCAATAATATTAGCTCTTGGACTATTGGATTCCATTCCACGTGAAGATAATGCCTATTTAACGCGTTAATTTAAAGCAGTTGACCTTTTCTTTGGCTGTTGAATAGACTTAAATTATTCTTTTTCTAAGCAATTGATTATTTTGTAATAAAATTCAATTGAAGAATTTATTGTCGGGTCTTTATTAATTTTATTTTGTTGTTTAACATTATTAACGTTGGTTATATTTCGCCAAGGAGATTTAATCTTTAAAAAGAGTAAGTGATTGCTGAAGGAATTATTAGTAAGTTTTAGTTAGGGGTGTGGTACTAAAAATTCTTCTTCTTCCTCCTCTTTATAAACAATTCTGCTTGTTCATTGTCGGATTAATACCTCTATGGAAGGTTGTCACTCCATCTTTTACGCGATCGTCCGATACTTCTTTTGCCGATTGGTGACTTATCTCTTGCTATTTTGACGACACGGGTCTCCTCCATTCTGCTTATGTGATTATTCCATTCTTTTTTTTTTGTGCCCATTCATTCATACACTGTCTTCTTCTTACGATGCCTATCCGTTCCGGATGTTGGCGATCAACATGGCTATCCTAACTTTGCTTGCTGCTATTCTGAATAGTCCGGTTGTCGATGTATTAAACCACTTTCTCAGGTTTTGAAGCCAAGATATTCTTCTTCTCCCTGGTCCTCTCTTTCCAAATACCTTGCCCTGAAGAATGAGTTGCAACAAGCCGTATCTCTGTTCATTCCTCATAACATGGCCAAGATATTCTAGTTTGCGCTCTTTGATGGTGTTAATAATCTCGCATTCCTTGCCTATTTTACGTAGGACCTCAACATTAGTCACACGATCCACCCATGAAATTCTTAAAATACGTCTGTAACACCGCATCTCGAATGCCTCGAGTTTTCTTAAAGGAGCTTCGAAAAGTGTCCAGGCCTCTACTCCGTATAATAACGTAGAAAATACATAGCATCTAATGAGAGAGATTTTGGTAGCAAGTGGTAAATCGTGACTTCTGAAAAGAGACTTCATCTTTACGAACGCCGATCTCGCTTTTCCTATGCGTTGTTTTATTTCACTGGAGTGATCCCATTGGCTGTTAATGTTGGTACCGAGGTATGTGTAGCTGTCCACTCTGTCAAGTGGATGTTGGTTAACCAACATAGTACTGTACGTTACATTTTCTTCTAATGTCTTCACTTCTCTTTCGATCTCTCAGCGCATTTCCTGTAATTCTTCTCAGTACTCTTATCTCTGGAGTTTCCAGTAGCCTCTGCTTTGTGACTGTGTCAAGTCTTATTATTATTGGTCTTACACTAAAAATTATCTGCCATTAATAAAAAAAAAACATTTTAGATACCAAAAACCATAAAATAAAACGTTTGATTCCATTGTTTGTATAAAGGTTACATGTTATGTTCTCTCTAAGGCTAACAGCAGACGAATGACAATGGCAAGCAGTTTTTGTACAATTATTTAAAAGCAATAACTTGAAAATTAACAATAGCTTCTTCAATCAGAAGGATATACATTGATACCCTGCTAACGCTTAATCATCCTAAAATAGGAAACGCTTAATTAAAGACCCTATATATGTAGAGTATGTGTCTGTGCCTGACAAGCCAGGCGCCAATATCAGTTAACATTGGATCTGCATTACCTGCTGACTTGTACCTTAGAACCATCCGTTAACTGTCATTTGTCATTTCTCAAAATTTGGGCGACAACGAACTCCCCCACGCTACCTAGAAGATAATATTTTTGTGAACATAATATGGTTTTTATTTTATTTTATTGTATTCAGAAAGGAACCCAATTCCCAAAGCATGAACGAAAATTTTAAATGATTAAATAATGAAACTATAACAATATAATCGAATAAAGTTTATTTATAAATCTACATTAACTTATAGACAATAGCAAAAATTACAGTTAAATAATAACGATGCTTAATTCTAATGTCTGATTAGTGATTAAAATAAGTAAGAGTGAACACTATACTTTAGATTTGTAAAGTTAGCTGCATAATAATTGCAAACTGACTTAATGAAGTCTAATTTAGTAATGTTTTGATTAACGTAATATCCATTTAGCCTATTTTCAATAAAATCAACTTTTCTTTTTGCCGTTTTATCAAGTTTTTTTTTTCGAATCTACGTGCAGTTTTAATTTTCATATACTTCTGCTTGAAAATTTAAAAAAATGTCTGGATTTTATCCAGACATTTTGTTAATGGAATAACAAAAAGTTTAAATATGTCAGGATGTGATTTATAAAAACGTTCGTTAAATTTCGAGTGAAATGATTCACATGCGTTTGTAGTAAATATAAGAGATGATGAATTTGAAGCCCACATGCAATGTGGAAATGTTGAATCTTCCGTTAAATAATTATCAACCAGGTAATCACAAAATTGCTAAACTCTGTCATCTTCTGGCATAATATTAAAAAGTTCGTCAGAAAAAAAGTCACCAACATCATTTGTACACATTCAAATCTGTACAACTAAAAATTGCGGAATTATTTTTCGTAGATAATAAAAAGTTTTTACCTATATTTGTTTTTAAATTTAAGTTCACTAACACTTGTAGAACTGCTTCCTGTGACTTGGGCAATGATTGTGTGGATTTTCGTCTTGCAGCATAGATATTTCTTCGAACGCAAGAAATGTCTTTCGTCGTCAGCGGTAAATTGCTGAAATTTTTCTTCCTCAATTCTTTGTGGACAATCTTTAAAGGTCTTTCACATATATCTTCTACAGCTTTCCTCTTTGTAGAATTACTACAAATTTGCCGGTCAACGTGAATATCTGGAGCATGATTATGCGCCACCGATGCTTTTTCAAGAATAACGTAATTTTCGTCACCTTCCTTTGTGTACACTTTTTGTTGACACCCTTTTTTGATGCATCGCCATCTAACTTTTCCATCTTTGGAGACATGGGCCTTTGAATATTTATATTCATTAATTATTAATAAAAGATTTCCCCTTTGACTAAACATAGTCGTTGGATTCGTCATTTAAAAGTTAACTAACGAACAAAACTATACTGTAATACTTGCAACTGAAGTGAATAACTGAAAATAATTATGTTCTTACTTTTAACTATAATCAAATTTGGAATTTCCGGTCATTAAGCCTTAATCCCCAACTTTCTCGGCGATGGGGTAGCAGGTACTTGAGATTAATGGGTCCAGGTAGTTCGTGGTGCAATTAGATAACGCAGCAAAATTTACTGTATGAATTAAGAAAATATACAGGGTTGTCACAAAATCAAGCATTGGAAACATGACATATGAAATAAAAAAAATTTAATTTAAAAAAAAACTAAAATCAAAAATAAGAACTTAATTGATTGATAAAAAACGAAAAAATAACGTTATTGACTTAGGGGAAGGGGGTGGCGAGTTAACATTGCGTGGATCTTATTTTTTAATCAAACAGAACGTAAAAAAATGAGTTCTGGGAGTGATGGTATTTTGCCTATCGTAACGGGGGGTACCTTTGAAGTTTACAAAATATTTTCAAACGGTCAGACAGATAATACGGATTGAACAAAACTAAAGGATCTATTTTTTTTCCTTTTCTCTGCCAATTTCTTTCATCTTCCTACTTTTTCTTTATGATTTTGTTGTATATTTCCATTCTGTAACGTAATTACTTTTAGGAATGGTACCTCTCGACGATTTGTACCGTTTGAACCAAATAATTCAGGAGGCGAATCAGAGGGAGCAATGTCTCGAAACCAAACTGACGGCTCTTCAACAAGTCGTCGACGACACCAGAAAATCCGCGGAGGAAAGTTGGCAGGCCTACGTCGGTGAGGAGCGCCTTTTATCTAGGGTATCGGCTTTGGAAACTCAGCTGCAAAGGGCCAACAAAAATTGGGGCGAAGAGAGGTTTAGAGAGGAGTTAACAAGACTGCAGGTACGTTCATTTTGACAAGTTACACGGAACTGGTGACAGATAACATGAATATGTCGACGTATGTTGACACGTATGTGGCAATATATTGTATGTCAATAATGAAAAACTGGCTTTTTACTTTTTACTTTACTTTCTCTTTACTTTATTTTATAAATTAAACTGCTTTATATATTTGTTTTCGTGAATTATTTTAGGAAGACCACGAAGCATATCAAATATCTGCGAAGGAAGCCTTAGATAAACTTCATGCAGAACGATTGCAAGCGATTGCTTTGGCTGAAGATCAGGAGAGGTTGAGGATATCAACTAAACAAGAAGCTTTTCTAGCAATTAAACAGTTTACACAAGCACAGACAGAATTAGAGGTAATTATTTCCTTTGACGTTTGATACTTAATTGAATTTCAGTTCTTTCTAGCTCTATTATGAAAACTATGTTTTGTAATCCTTATAGCTTAAGATCCCACTGCATGATCACTACGTTCATAACGTAGTTAATCAAACTCACATTTTAACATAGATGTAAAATTAGGAGAATACATTGATAATAGGTTTCCAGTTAAAAAGTGGCCGCAAATATTTCTAATTCAATTAATAGTAATTAATTTTTGACAAAAATTTTGTTTCGTTCATTTATTTTTTGAATAAAATACTTTATGACTGTCAACCTATCAAAAGGTTTGGCCATAAGACAAGGACGATGCAGACGTAAATATTTAATATAACCTTTTTTTGTCATATTGTGACACTTGATGCAAAAGTTAATGCGACAGATATCTCCCAACACTTTTTGTTGAGACCATTCGTCTAAATAAAAAACGAGTGTGGCAGTCCAGTGGGACTGCCGGTAGAAGTTATACTTCTATATACGCGTTCGCCGTTACAAATTTATATGAGAATCAATCTGCACAATAATTACATATGTAATGCTATAGGTAAGAGAG
This sequence comes from Diabrotica undecimpunctata, assembly GCF_040954645.1. Lineage (NCBI taxonomy): Eukaryota > Metazoa > Arthropoda > Insecta > Coleoptera > Chrysomelidae > Diabrotica > Diabrotica undecimpunctata. The sequence continues at coordinate 29,834,471 of NC_092810.1, forward strand.
AGCAGAAAGAGAAACAGAATTAGGTATATAGGTATATGGTGCATCGTTTGCAATAAATTGCTCGTGTGGGAACGTAAAATTCTTCGAATGATATCTGGCCCTTGCAGAGATAGCGTGACAAACGAATGGAGGGGCAGATACAATAACGAGCTAGAGTCTCTATTCGGAAAAGAAAATCTAGTCAGATATATAAAGGCTAATAGACTCAGATGGGCAGGGCATGTGATACGCAGTAACGACAATTGCCTTATAAACAATGTGTTCTGGGAAAGGCCAGAGGGAAGAAGGTCTGTAAGGTCTAGAAAAAGGTGGAAAGATGCAGTCAAAGAATATCTAGAGAAAATGGGAGTGCGACAATGGGAATTACTGGCATGGAAGGTAATAGTAAACGCGGCAAAGACTCACGAAGAGTTGTAGCGCCATTGATGATGATGAAAATGATGATGCATCGTTTGCTGTATATAAACAACATTTGACCTGTAATAGGAGTATAGTAAGTAAATGAAGGATTGAATCAATATTTTAATGCAAATGTATATTTTTATTTTCATGCATGTATAAAAGGAGTTGAATGCAAAAAAAATTTACACATATTCTGCAGTAAAATTCATTGTTTATTTTGTTATTAATATAAAAATACAATACAATACACTGCAACATATTTCAATATAATAATACAATACAAATTAAAATGCATTATTCACAAGTATTTAAAAATGACAATATAATAAATATTAAATATATTTACAAAAGGAACATTTTTAATCTCGAGAAAGAAAGAGAGAGAAAATATATCTTCTGTCTCTCTCTCTTACCTATATCTTACATATGTAATGATTTTGCCGATTCACTCCCGTACAAATTTCCAACGTCGAACGCACGTATAGAAGTTAACTGCAATAATATTGTTTTTTTTTTTTCTTCTTTCAGGAAGTAGCAAAACGATTAACAGAACAACAATTAGAAGCAAGCGAACAAAAGATTAAATTAGAACAATGTATTCAAGATTTAGAAATGAAATTAGAAGCCAAAAGCGCCAAACTTCTCACTCTTCAACTAGAACTACAAAACATAAATGCCTTAAATTTACCAGGGTTAAAGAATCTCGGATCATTGGTATCAGATACAGTAAGTAATTTTGTTTTTTTTTTGTATTGCCTATGAGGAGCATTTTTACTCAAAATGTCGATGCCTTAGTTTGTTTACATTTTTACGATCTTGCTTCCACTTTCCTTCAATCAGACTTGATTGTGAATGCCGAATCTGACCATATTTTTATCACAATCGTTTCATGAACAATATATTTTTTTATTGTGAAATTTTTCATAATTATATTTGTCAGCATTGTTACTTAAGTGATATGCTACTTCCTAGAGCATAATATAAGTTTATTCTTCCTTAAAATACAAATTTTTTAGCCATTTTACCTCTTTATGGCACTTTCTTTGCCTTGAATAGTTTTTCTCGATCCCCAATCAGAGACGAAGTGATTTTAATGCCTTTGTAGCACTCTGACATGTATAGATGAGTGTATTTTTTCTAAAAATAATAATCTATTAGTTTTTTACCTCTTTACTATCTTGCTCTTCCAGTCTGTAAACGACATTTCTCTATTCCCAATTAAAAAATAGACATCCAAATACCTTTCTGTTCATCAGTTCCTGTTATGGTCATGAGTTTAGTGTGAGCATATTTTGAGCACAATCTTTTCATGTACTATTTACTATTATACTAACGATATATCTTGGGCATATGAGAATTTGCCCAGTGATATTTGTTAAACATACTCCTCAAGCGATATGATTATCTCTAGGGCATGATATGGGAGTATTTTTTCTTAAAGCATTGATGTATTAGCATTTTTTTTTCATATGATCTTGCTCCTACTTCATTCGAGTGCCTAAAAAAGTTTTCCCAGTGATATTTATTAATAGACAAAACAAAAACAAAACAAGGGCTTCCTGGTCAGCTGATTTACTTTTTAAAAGTGATTTTGTTAATGTTACTTAAGCGATATGCTCTATCTATTTAGCAACCTGCACTATATATTTACTATAGTGCTTATTATATGTATTTGTCCAGTGATATTTTGTTAACCATTTGACCAAGTGATATTTGATATATTAATTCCTCTTCAAACACTTTCTTCGTCCCTAAAGGATTTTTCTACATCCCATCCAAAAAATAGTGATCTAAATGCCTTTTTGGTCCCCGAACTTACTTTATGAATACCTAGTGTAAGGATATTTGGTGCAGAATCGTTTCCTGCACTATTTTCTTATTATTGTATTTATTACATGACATGATATATCTTGCACTTAGAATTTGCCCAGTAATATTTTTAACAAACTTCCTTAAGCGATATCCTGATTTCTAGAGCGGAATATAGTTGTAATTTTATTTAAAATATTAATTTATTAGGCTCTTTACCTATTTATCATCTTGCTTACACTTTTCTACTTTCTCTGAAGGATTTTTTTCGATCCCGAACCAAAGAGAAGTGATCTTAGTGGCTTAGCTATCTTTGATCTATCTTGAGCTTATGAAAATTTGCCAATATTATTTGTTAACAATATGCCTTAAGCCATATGCTGATCTCTATAAGATACTATGGCTGTATTTTTGCCCAAAATACGGATATATTGTTTCTCATTCTCAGATCATTTTATGATCTTGCTTTAACTTGCATCCAGTGTCTAAAAAAGTTTTTCCACTGATATTTGTTAATGTTAATGCTGTATCTCTTTAGAACGTTCTTTTCCTACACTATTTATTTAATACAGTGCTTATTATATGTATTTTTCCAGTGATATTTGTTTATCATTTTCCTTAAGTGATATGCTATCTCTAGTGAATTGGAGTTTTCCTTAAAATACGAACCTGTTGCATTGCCTGTCTAAGATCCTGCTTCCACTTTTCTTCAGTTTTGTAAAGGATTTTTCTTGGTCCTCAAGTGTGATCACCTGGCGTGTTTTGTGAATGCCTACGGTATCTATATCTTGAACAAAATATTCTCCTGCACTATTTCCTTTATGTTGTACTAATTATATAAAGGTTCCTCAAGCAATATTCAGATCTCAAAAGCAAAGATGGGCACATTTTTTCTAAAATATGAATCTATTAGTTTATTTAGCACTTCAGTTTCTTCCGATCTCCAAAGGATTTTTCTAGATTTCATCTAAAAAATAGTGATCTTAATGCCTTTGTGGTTTTCTTACTTGCTTTATAAATTCCTATTGTGAGCATATTTAGTGCAGAATCTTTTCTTGCACTATTTTTTTATTATTGTCCTTATGACTTACATGATATATTTTGGACTTACGAGAATTTGCCTAATGATATTTGTTAACCAAGTTCCTTAAACGATATAATCATCTCTAGAGCATGATATGGGTATATTTTTTTCTTAAAATACTGATGCATTAGCATTTTTCTCCTTGTCATGTTGCTCTCATTTTCTTCCAGTGCCTAAAAAAAGTTTTTTCAGTGATATTGGTTAATTATGTGCCTTAAGTGATATGCTGAGCTGTACAGCATATTATGGATGTATTTTTGCTCAATTTTGATCTATTGTTTTTCTTTATGCCTTGATCTTGCCCAAGTTTCTTTCAGTCTCTAAAGAAATTGTTTCGATCCCGATTGTATTCAGGGTTGATAGGCTGTGGGATGGTTTGTTTCAGACATTATGTCTGAAACAAACTGCGGTAGTTACCCAAGGTGATGCGGGGGCGGACGTATACTTAACTTTCTATCGCTGTTACCGTCACACTATACTGATCACAGTGATTTTGTAAACACCTAATAAAAATACCACGAATATTGCGCTGTTCTCTAGATCTACTATTTTGGTTTATAATTTCAGCAATTGGATCTTATTTACAAAGAAAACGATATGAAGTGTAAAGAAGATATACTTAGTGAAAATGAAGACAGCGAATCTCTTATGAACCAGACGAACGGATTAGGTAGCCATATTAGTTTAACGGTATGTAGTTCACTTTAGTTGACAAATTTTTTGAGTTATTTTTTACCATAACAAGTACTAAAATTATCTGCGCATGTTTGTTACTCCTAGCGATAATACCTGGCCTATCAAAATAGTAAGTTATTGATGGCAAGATTGCTCTTTTCTTCTGCTTATTGTTATCATTTTTGCTTCGGTTCATGTAAGTTATTTTCTTTTAGTTCCTGTTTTTATTATTATTACTTTTCCGTGTATAAAATTCACAATTCACAGTGTATATTATTTAACTGTCGGGATATACACATTTTTATTTTTATTCATCGGTTAAGGTTCATAATTCTTCATTTATTATCCTATTGCCAAAATATTTTGCAAATAAAGCTTCTACATTTGTTTATTAACGATTGCAATCTGACAAACATTTTCATGCGATAATTCCATTTTTCGTCCTATACAGTAAAACTGATTCCACGATTTGTCATCTTACTGATATTAATTTATATTCAACATTCACTCAAATTCTTCACCAAATAACGATTTAAAATGTATTAATTATTATATCGCCAGGAGAAAAATTTTCTTTTACTAACAACAAAAATAATACGACCATACATAAATGGTGTTGACATTTAGGTGGGACCTGTGGAAGAAAAATACGAATGGGAGGAGCACGAATCCGAACCGAACGCAGATGAAAAAAACTCGAATGATTTGAGGAACGAACCTCAGGAAGAGGTCAAGCGGGTGACGTTTAAGATACCCGAGGAACCCGAAATGGAACAGGTAGGGAACTATTCTGCTTTTATTGTGTGCGTGTGTTGCATGGATGTTTAAATAAAATACTTATAGAACTATAATTTATTTACCATATCATCTAAAAATTTACGAATGAAATACAAGGATTGTTTTATATAGAGCTATTATTTTTCCAGTCTTCTTTTCGATCAATATATTTGATGGGAAGCTTTTCTATCATCGTTACATCATTGTTCGTTGCACATATACTTTGTTCGCAAACAAAAAAATAGTCACAAAGAACTAAATCGGGCAGGTATGATGGATGGTTCATCAATTTGATATCCCAATTAGTGTAATTTTGCTCATGCAACGACTGCTTTGAGTGGGTGTCATTGCCAAAGGGTGGTTTAATATTATTGTAGCACGGGTATTCCACAGTTTTTGTTATTTTTTTTTATTTATTTTTCCACAGCCTCCATTTTGATCAATATATTTGATATGAACCTTATCTCTCCTTTCGGTAGAGTAATGTTGCTGGTGTTTTTCGTAATAGTGTAAACTTTCGGTTACATCATTGTTTGTCGCAAAAATACTTCCTTCGTCCACATAATGTAATCACAAAGGACTAAATCGGGCGAGTATGGTGGATGGTTTATCAATTTGTATTAAAATTGGTGTAATTTTGCTCGTGCAACAACTGCTTTGAGTGGGTGTCTGATGTAGTAGTCTTGGGATTCTTTGGTGTGGTTTCGTACCTTTTGTTGCACTGTTTCGACTCCCTGTTCATATCCGGCATGTGGAAATGTATTAACGTTTCATTCAACAGTTACATATTGAAGAATAATTATTCGGATTGTGTTTTATGATTCCCAAAGGGTGGTTTAATATTATTGTAGCATAGGTATACCACAGTTTTTAATATTTTTCTTATTAATTTTTCCACGGTCTCCTTTTCGATCAATATGTTTGATATGAAGCTTCTCTCTCCTTTCCGTAAAGTAATGTTGCTGGTGTTTTTCGTAATAGTGTAAACTTTCGATTACATCATTCTTCATTGCACACATACTTTCTTCGCACACAAAAAATAGTCTCAAATGACTAAATCGGGCGAGTATGGTGGATGGTTCATCAATTTGTATACCAATTTGTGTAATTTTGCTCGTGCAACAACCACTTTGAGTGGGTGTCTGATCAAGTAGTCTTAGGATTCTTTGGTGTTGTTTCGTCGCTTTTGCTGCACTAATTTAAATAGTTACATATTGAGAGAAAAACTATTCGGATTGCGTTTTAATCGTTGCCAGAGGGTGGTTTTATATTAATGCAGCTTAGATATATCGAATATATTTTATAAAAGCTATATAGCTTCGTGGAAACAAAAGCAATTAAGCATCTAAAAAGTCAGAGCTGTCAACATAATTTTGCCAGTCACTCCAAACAATGCACATCACTGCACTTTTGCTACACAATTCAAGAATTTTAGGAACTTAATGATCAATCCTCATACATATTTTTTTTATGTTTGATATATTTTACTTTTCAGCCAGCTGCGTGCATTGCTAATATAACAAAGCTACTAAGCTACACACAAAGATACTGATTTGGGTGTTTTGTTTGATGAAAAATACTTTTTCAGAACATATTGCGTGAAATATATCTGGCACGCTATGTTTTTTCCTGATGGGGTCTCTTCTTGAGTATCCATTAGTTATTTGATCGCTTTTCACAAAAGTTTATGTTTTAAACCAAAAAAATGGGAGAAAACAGAAAAAAAAAAACAAACAAACTCCGAACAAACTTTTTAATATATATTTTTTTCAGGAAAAAGAGGACCCTTCAGATGATAACTCGGAGGAATCCACCGAAAGGACCGACGCAGTCGACTCGAAAACGCTTAAATATCAATTTCACGCTGCACAAAGCGAACTCAAACGCAAAATCGAGACGTTAGAGACAATAGCTAACGCCCATAGAAGTAAAATAGAAGAATTAGATAAGGCGCTGGAAGACGAGAAAACCTTGTCCAACGATCGTCTCGCAGAAAATGACGTACTGAAGCAAGAATTAGTTTTACTTAGACAGAAGTGGAAAGAAAGTGCTAATGAAAATCAACAACAAAGAGTAAGTAGATTCGCTAGTAGGTACTCGCACAGAAATTTTTTTTCCTAATCCCTTATTGTTTTACTCATACAATCATCTCTAACATTTTTTTATTCAGAAGATACGCAACCATTCGAAACCATTATTCAATCACTTACTGAAGTCAACCACAAGCGAGATCCCTATATACCTAGGAAAAGCTGATATATAATTATATAAACAGTAATATCAATTTATTCTCTTTGTGTATGTTCACTTCGGAGTTTCATCCTAAGCATACAAAATAACCTATCCTATTAGAATTTAGTTCATGTGTCATGTTTTATTGCAAGAAACTATTAAAACTTCCCTTGTCATCACTCAAATAATAGTTTCATCCTAAACAAACAACATAACGTACGCTTTAATCATGTAGTTCATTTTAGACTCATTTTCTGAATGTATTTGCTATATTTATTGGAATAAATTAATAAAACTTCCGTTACCATCTCTCTAGCGATGGTTTGAAACGAAAATGAGCACGATCAACTCAATAAATATTTTTTAACCTAAACTAACCTCAAAATTACAGTGTGACGTCACAATAATCAGATCATTAATGCCAGTCTGTATAAGTTTTACCGAACATATGTTTGCTTTCCCCGCTATATTCTAAACAAATATAATAACAACGTATTATCTTTTAGTTTATTTTAAACGCCTTTTCGGAATGTATTTGCCAAATTTATTGCAGTAAAATAGTAAAACTTCCGTTGCCATCTCGATCAGCGATGTTTTGAAAAGCATATCGCCACGATCTGCGCAGTAGATGTTTTTGAACCTAACATAACCTCAAAGTAAAAGTGTGACGTCCCAATAATGAGATCATTAATTAATGTCAGTCTGTTTAAGTTTTAGCGAACGTATGTCTGGTTTCCCTTTTTCATCCTACACAACAGAATAAACTAACCTATATTGATTTAGTTCATTTTAGACTCATTTTATGAATGTATTTGCTATATTTATTGCAATATAATAGTAAAACTTCCGTTACCATGTCTCTAAAAATGTTTAAAAAGAAATGACCTCGATCTGCACAGTAAATGTTTTTTTAACCTAATCTAACCTCAAAATCAGAGTGCGATGTCACAATAATGAGATCATTAATGTCAGGCTTATAAGTTTTACCCAGCATATGTTTGGTTTACTTTTTTCAAAATGAGAATGTGACGTCAAAGTAATGAGATTATTAAAGTTTTACCGAGCATATGTCTGCTTTCCCTCTTTAATCCTAAATAAACAGAATAACCTACCTGTTATCATTTAGTTCATTTTAGACGCATTTTCTGAATGTATTTGCCATATTTTTTGCAATAAAATAGTGAAACTTCCGTAACCATCTCGATCAGAACAAAAAAATTACCACGATCTGCGCAGTAAATGTTTTTTAACCTAACCTCAAAATAATAATGTGAAATCACAATAATCAGATCATTAATGTCAGTATGTATAAATTTTACCGAACATATATGTGTGGTTTCCCTTTTTCATCCTACACAAACAAATTTTTTGAATGTATTTGCCATATTGATTGCAATATAACTTCCTTTACCATATCTCTAGAGATGTTTTGAAAAAAAAATCACTACGATCTGCACAGTAACTGTTTTTTAACCTAATCTAACCTTAAAATGAGAGTGTGACGTTATAATAATGAGATCATTATGACACATAATTTCAACATAACACACTAATATGGCATATACTGTTTTATTGATCAATATGTATAATAGACAGCGAATACTAGCTTTTGTTTTTCTTTTTCTAGGATAGACTATCCGCCTTGAATCTAGAACTCGAATCAGCTTTAGAAAAGATTAGAGTAGCCGCCTTACATCGAGAACTCGAATCAACTACGGAAAAGATGAAACAAACTCACGAACAAGAAAAAGTGGAAACTATCGCCGAATCCAATCTCCAGAAGGCGGTCGTGCCCGTGGACCAATTGGCCCAAGTCGAAGAAGAACTCGTTTTGATAAAAGAACGCTACGCTCAAGTGAGCGAAGAAAAACTGGGTTTGCGTCACGATCTGGCAACGCTGAAGGGCCAGTACGACGCAATGTGCAACCGATTTTACAACCAGTTCTTCTGGTACGTCGCCCCCCTAGTCGTAATGGTGCTGTATCTACTGATAAGTGCTATGATATCCTGATTCGTGGCCATTTTGTTATTATTTTTTTATTTCTTCATAGAGTTTCTTTTGAAAATCATCAACGAGACGTAGTGAAGCGTCAACGGCAAGAGCAGGAGGATGCACGAGCATAGAAAAAGTAGTTCTTCATAGAGGTATTAGGTTTTAAATTTATATCAATGGGTTAAGTAAAATGAAAATGGCATATTTAAATAATTTACGGACAAGAATTGTTAATAATGATGAGTTTCTTGCACTTTTAAGAGTTAATGAAACTTTCTACTCCTATTTTTCTACATGTTTTTTTGTTTTTGCATTTTTTTCATACTTTTTCTCTTCTTTAAACCTATTTTACCAATTTAATAATTTTTGTATTTTATTCTACTCAACTGTATTCAATTTCCTAGTTCTAAATGGCCCAACTATACAAAATTCTGATATAATGAAAAATGAAGAGAAAATGTTTTGAAATATTAAAAAGACCATAATCATTTTACAAAACTTTCAAATTTTCTGACATTTTTCTCACTGGCAGCTCTTTTATGTTACAATGTACAAGATTAAGAAAATATTATGAACTATATGAAGTGCAGTATATATATTTGAAATAATGGGTGACGTATTAATGAAAACAGTGGGTATCTTCAAAAAATGCAGTACAGGCGGTGTATCCACATTGTATACCACAATTCTGCCTAATACTACTTAAAATGACACAAATATTGATAGGAACGTAAATCTTTTATTTGTTTTTGATCAGTTTCTTCAGGTTCTCCTCCGTCTTTAATCGTCAATCCTCTGTATATTTCAAGGCCATGAAATACCGCTCAAAATTCATAAGCATGGCATGTTCATTTTTTCCAAAGGGCATATTAATTCGAAAGGATCGTAAAAGAATGGTAGAGAGGGTAAAAGGCGATTCGTGTCCCGAGACACGTTTGTATTTACTTGCCTTTATCAAGATCTGTTCGTAGTAATGGAAATATCTCTACATTTTATGACTTTCTTCTATTTTTCATTTTACCTTATTATATAAAGCTATTTCAATTATTTGACTTAGATTGTTATTGTTAATGAGGAATTTCCTCTTCTTCTCAATTTGTGCGCTTGGATGAAACCCTGTCTCCTATTTGCCATTTGGTTTTCATGGTTTATTTCTTCTATGGGTCTTTTTTTACCTATTTGCCATATCGGTATTTTTGTGTTGCTCGATACAAGCCACTTAATTTTCTAGCTCTATATCGCTAACTATACAATATATCACGTTTCAAATGAAACATCAAGTGAAATTGTATTGCCATATTGCAAAGACCATAATGATTTTACAAAAACTATCAACTTATGACATTTTTCTCACTAGTAATCTTTCTATACAATGTATCAGAAATTGTAACGAAGTACATGCAGTGCTTTAATTTTTTTTGCAATAAACATACGATGGCAATCATAAAAGTTCTCGGCTTGCTGATGAAAAAAAAAAAACAAGTATCTTGTAAAAAATTCTTTGTAAGCCCACATTTACTATGATACTATACTAGTACAATAAAACAGTGATTTCATGCACAACATAAAAATTGAACTAGGCAGAAATTTGTTTATTTAAGTTTGGTAGGAAGCAAGTAGCGGCAACAGTGACCGCGATAGTTCCATAAGCATGGGGAGGGGGTACACCTACAAGTAATAGTTGCCAGATTTATCACTACTCAAAGTAACTAAAGACTAATCCAACAATTCATAGACTGCACTATTGATTAAAATGTCGGAGATTTTTAATAATTTATTTGGTAAATCTCAAATAGTAAGCTCCTTCTGCTTCTTGCCGGAAAACGAGGTCTTGGTGAGACGAGGTTGAAAAATAAAACTTTAAGACTATATTATCGAAATGTTAACTCTATATCTAAAAAATGTGTTCAACTGGATGCAGATGCTTTCAGTATTACAATTTGGTGCAATACACTGTTTCACCAAAGACCAACCGACAGCGATCGATCTAGTTTAGAATCTGGTGGAGAAAGCGCTGAGAGTGACGTCTAAGACGTCGATTAGGAAGTGTTAGAATTTTTTATATCGAAATTTAGCAGTACAGGTAGTTAATTTTTTGTTTTTAGACGGCTAAGTGAGGACTGAATGAAATTTTGCCACTATTTGAGCTTTCTAGATACGCCAATTGGAATGAATTAGTCATTTTTATATAAATTTAGCTTGAGACTTTTATACGAATTATGTCAGTAAATCTTTATCTTAACAATATAATTATAAATTTATATGTGGCTGAAAAATCGGTATATAAAAGGTGGAGAAAGTTTTGTATGAATTTACCAAACCAGTTCACACGAACTGAGGTCAATATTATTATAAAAATTAATATAACACTCGGTTTCCGGGATCAATATGTCGAATTTGAACCATATTTGGAGTCTTCATCAGAATATATTCCTTCTCAGTTCTCTGAGTCCACAGATAACTTTATTACTATACTCACTGGCACTATAAACTGTACTATTGTAATATATAGTGCCAGTAAGTGCACTAGTGAAGGAATTTGGTGACTCCAGACACTCAGATCCCGGAATAGATACTTATGAGGACTCTAGTGATAGGGTATAATGCTCAACATTACCAAATTTGACATTCCAACCCGGAAAATAAGGGGATTTAAGATACAAGCTATTCTGGACTTATTTATGACTCTTTATACCAAGAGAGAATATCACACAATGCCGACGTGTTCTTTCATCTCAAGAAAGCTCTTACTGATAACAAAAACGATTATATGAATACAATTGTCACATTGACAATTTAGTTTAAATATCAGTTCACTAGATTTTAAACTGACGACTAAATCTTGAAGATTCGACATTAATAATGAAAAATATATTGGTCACAAATATTTATTTGCCAGTTGTCGTTCCACAACCGACTCAACTATTCTTTTTGTCGAATTTTTGGGATCCTATCTATCCAATGTCTATTTATATAATGTATACAGTGCGTGTGGCATCTTTACAAGATATACTTATTGGTTATCGTCACTCCAATTCAAGGTAGATGTCAAATGAAATCTCTCAATAAGTGGCCCCCGGTATAATTTAAAAAAGAAACACTTAATTCATATACATTTTCATTCATTTATTATTTATTTGCCGGTGGACTACTAAAATGAAATTATTGTCTTCATGGACAATGATTTCATTAAATAGTGTTTATACTAGGGATGTCAAGAAAGTAAGAACACACCAATTGTTAAAGATTAAAATATAGCAGTTAAATTTAATTACATGGAAGCGCATTGTTTCACATAATAGTTGTTAAAGCTTGGACACAAAAACTTGTGCAGCAAAAACGATATTTTTGTGTGGGATATATATATATATATATATATATATATATATATATATATATATATATATATATATATATATATATATATATATATATATATATATTCTAAGAGGCTTCAGATTGGTCTACGAAGACCAGAAGGTAACTGCAACTGTTGACGCATCGTTTGATACTATTTGCCGCTGTCGCAGACGAAATAGCAGGAAGAAATAATTTCAGGCAAAGGCCTGTAAGGGTGGAAAGCAACACAGCGGCGGTATTTCGTAACTAAGATATACGAATAACTCATTTTTACAGTACCAACTTTAAAAAAAATTTTCGTCTTTCACCTTTTATTTTAAAATTTGTTATTTTTCGAACATAAATACAATTATTCATGTTATTCATACGAATAGTGTTCGAATACCATAACGACACCACATCCTTAAGAAGAATAAAGAGAGGAAGGAGGATGTTACTATGTTCTTCTTTTATTTCTTTTCTTAACGCTATCAAGAGCGACACCGTACGAAGTCTCCCCTCTTGGACGTACTTCTAAAATCTTTGACGGATATAGGTAGATGTTTGTATTTTCATATATATCAGTTGGTGTTTGTAGTTAAGTCTCAAGCATAAAATATTTCTCTAATTTCTTTGCAATTTTATTATATTTAATTTATTGATTGTTTTAAATACTGTCATAGTTTTGCCAATAACCCCTTCGACTTTCGAGCAAAATTGCTATATTTTAATATGGCCAACAAAGTATAGCCAACCTGCAAAAAGCGTACTAGTATATATTGGATAGATAATGGGTCAGCAAATCGATCGATCATACTATAGATAGTATTAAATAATTGTAAATACTATTTATTACAATTTCTAGAGGTACAAAACTACGGAATGATCAAAATAATTGTTAAACATAAAAATATAATTTATTAAATAAAGCCTGTAACATTTCGTTTTTAAAAGATGTTTGTAGGATATCATACCGACGTGGACGGTACTTTGTACGATTGATTTTTAATAGTTTTTGCACGATATTAGTAGAGATCTTGATTCTGTTCGTTGTAGTACCGTTGATACAAGAATTTGGCTATTTTAATATCGTTATAGGGAGTTTACATACGATAACAAGTGTTATTACAATATTTGTGCAGTTGTTTGTGAGTATTGTAAAAACACTGCTTTGGATATAGGAGATGAGTTTTGAAAAATTATGGAAATTCGTCAAGAACAACTAAAAATGTTGGTCCTGCAGCTAAAACTGTAACAGAGGTAGAAAATGTAATGACGGATTCGGATTAATTAAACATTAAATTTAATGACAACACTAAAAGTTGTGTGCAGAAATTATTTCTGTTTTCGAGAAAAGTTCGCAAGTTTCTGAAATCGTATAAGTATAGGAAGAAAATACATGCGTAGTATTCTCTCTGTTTATTAAAAGAATGTACACATATTTTCTGCCTAGTTTCATTTTGATTAATGAACTATATTGTTGCCCCTTTCAATTTTATTTTTCTTTCGTCTTTGGTTTTGCACGTCAAATCGTCAAAATTTTGTTTTATTGCCCTTATAGGACCTTGTACATCATTAAATCTATCCCAAGCTTACTTGTATTTGTTCTAAACAGTTCATTTATAGTCAGCTTAGTTACCTTTCGTTTCCAGCACAGTGTATGGATTTATTGTTTTTTTTTTTATGTTGTTTGTATCATTACCTCTTATTACAGGTCCTATTAAACCAGTGTTTTTATAGATAGCTTGATTGCTGTTTACAAAAATAGCTCCGTCAACTTTTTATTTAAATGTTTTGTTCATTTTTTATGTTAATTTCTAGATATGTGGGTTCTCTAGACTTAAAAGCGAAAAATGAGTTTTTTATTACAAAAAATCAATTATTTGTCAGTGTACTCGCTCTGGAATTCACAATTTTTGTTACAGTTTGTCGAACGGTTCTCCAATAGCCAAATCAGGTTTTTCATATATTCCGGACGAATTATTTCACCCGTAGGCAAGTTTGGAATTCCAAAAGTGCTAACCATAACCTCTCCAGACGTGATAATTGTGGCAGCTTCCTTCTGTGCAAAACCACCGACTTAATGTTACTGTGAGGACTGTCATTTTGATTCGAATGTAAAGTAATAATCTAATAATATCGATCGAATGTCTAAAACGGCAAAATATCGACTCCTCGGTTATTTATGGTCAATATTTTACAAATGCGAAACCTCTACTATGCTCTACGTCTAAAACGTGCCATATCCTTTCTTCTGTGCTTTAGCATATCTCACATACCTTAGTCTTTGATCATCTAGAACCCTATTACGCATTTAAGTTAGTTTCTTTCAATAGTTTCATAATCTTTACCGCGTTTCAAGTCCGCTGTTCATTTTTTTTACTATTAATAATGGAGGTACATACCCATTGCATATTTTCCTTGTCTTTGGATATATACTGTAGACAAAGAAACTTCAGAACGAATAATTTTGCTCGAATTAATGCTATTTTAGACAGAAATCATTTCTACGTGTCTAGATGCTAGTTTTTTTACATTACTAAGATGTGTATTACTAAAAGCACTTTCAACGTGTGTTAATATGTATTTATTTATCTTATATATATTGTCAAATTTATTCATATTTGTCATGTAAATGTGAATAAATTCTACACATATCCTAAATATTTATCTTTGATATGACACTTTTTCTTGTGTTATCTCAATTTTTATCGAATATCCCTTTGGCAAATCTCTTTAGTCACTATAAATGTAATCTTCAGATGTTCAGTTATTGTGCAGTAGTTAATAAGTTGACAAAGTATATTGTCATTAGTTATCGAGCCATAAGATAATATATTGTCCATTCAAGATGGTCCTCCGATGTTCCCAATTATTGCACAAAATCCATTATCGTTCAGTTATCAAGAACTGACAGAATGTATCGCCAGTTTTACTCAATACATTCTAAAATATCTTTTTCGTTATATAAAAACCCTTTGTATGTTTTATTACACAATAACTATCAAGCTCTGATACTCTACATTGTCAATTTTTGACTGTGACTGTCACAATTTAACAATTATTGTATAACAATAAATAATTTTACTATATATTGATAATATTGGAGCCAGAGCTGAGCTTGGGGCATATGTTGTCAGATTATCAAGAAGGTATGTTACAAAAATGATTTCCAATTGAACAAAAAATGGAAATGTATTCGAAAGTTAGCTCCTATAACCAAAAATACTTCAATAACACTGACCTTTTTACTTAATTATAAAAATATATAAAAAGTCCTGTTCTCAAGAGTACAAGTATACAGAAAAAGAACATTGGTGACATAGATTTTTTAATTCTGAATTTTTCAATGCAGTCTTTGCTTATTTAAATTTTTTTGTGCTTTGTGGTTCTGTTGTAAGGACCAAAGAAGCATAGTTAGCTTTTGTGTTACGAAAAAATTTTCTCTGTAGTTTTTATTTTAGTAAGTGAATATTTTTTTTATAAAGGAACAAACATCAGGGATTATTATATACGTAAAAATATAGAGTTAACTACTAGAATTTTTGAAGGATCTAATGTTCTTTTGGATATATTAAATGTTTGCAAACCCGAATACACCTTAACACAAAATTCGAGAACAGACTCATAATCTCTTTTTGTACATGAACAAATCTAAGTTATTTGCCATAATCATAATTTGAAAAGTTGTAGATTTATGTAGAATTGTAAAATTCATTCAACCGAGCGCATAGTTATTATTTACCAAAAATGTACGTACTTAGTATTAGATGTTATTTTATTCTACAGCTTTTACTCCTATTATATTGTAAATGAAACATTAATTGTTGGTTTTTACAACATAATCATTGAAGAAAACCACAAAAAACTAATAACAATAGAATTTCTAATCGTATATTATATGAAATTTAATTATAGGATCTAAGACCTCTTGTTAACGACCCGGTTTTTTAGCCGTGTCGGCTGAGAATAGAAGATGCGCGCCCATGGCTCCATCTAATTCTTGATTAACATCAATTTTGTATTAAAACCGGTCATTCACAAGAGCTCTAAAGGTACAGAAAATGTTGAAAGGAAATTTGACACATATTTAAATACTGCTTGGCTTGTAGGCATCGAAAAAAGAATGGTTCAAAACAACAAAGTGCCATAAACGTACAACACCTGTTTACTTTTAGTACAAACGACTATTATTCCTAAAAAGGAACTTTTATTTTTTATTATTTTTTAATTTGTTTATATGATGCGCTCGAATTGATGGATTTTTGATGTCAATGCGTTTAGGACTAACCAAAATTGTTATCAGATTTCGTGTATCAGAAGATTGTTATCATCAGACGGTTAAGTAGTGAGATATGTTTGTTATGTTGTATTTTATGTTAGATTGTATAGTTTCATTAATATATTATTTCTTTTGTTTATAACTGAATGTATATATTGTCATTTAAGGTATTTAAAAGTTAAAAACAAATTTGAATCTGTGTTTTATTTGCACCTGATACACATAGACGGGGGAAACATATTTCCCGAGATAATCATAACGCAGCACCACTACAGAGATGGGGGCACTTGACTTCTAGAGTACAATGAACGAAATAAACCACCACAGGTAAACGCAAATGATTTATGAAATATGTTACAACCACACTTCCCAGTAGTAACCTGTGAGTCTCTTAGATTGAAACATTCCAATATATATATTCGTCATTTAAGGTAAGCATTTATGAGTCTAATTTTCAAAATGCTATGAACTCTGGATATATGCCCTACAGAGAACGCACCTGACAAATTCGACATAACCAACTACGTTGATGTAAGTACACTTCCCGTCATATAAAACTGGTACACTTTTTTTTCCCAATGTAAACCTGGGTTCAGACTGTATACAGTGGTTCGTGAATTAATTCGCTGTTGCCATCACAGATAACAGAATTGCACTAATCTAATTAAAAAAATAAAGTTATTATTAGATAGGTATTATTTTTATCATTAACAATAAAAAACCGTATTTAATAAATTTAATAACCAGAGATAGGGTTCAGCTAATATCCAAAATATTTGAAGGATCTTTAAACCTAGATTATTGGCACACCGAACATTGGAACGCATCTACTGTATCTAATTTTTTACTTCAATTACCTAGCGAACACGAACTGTATTTTGTATCAATAAGTTTAGTCACAGGCCAACTACCAAAATTAATTTATTATATGAACGATAACATTAACAAAAACTAACATTATACTTTATCCTACGTAGATTATAAAGTGACAGATCCAATACCTCACTGTAATGTTTTATTATAATAATTTAAAGTTATGTCTAGATTGATTTTATCTATCACTATATTTGAATTGAAATATTTTCATAAATTATAATGAAACACAAATCAAGGTATGAGTACTTAATTGAGGTAATGAAAAATTACAAAATTAATATGAGAATTTTTTAGGATGCATGTTTAAACAAATTTAATGTGACTGACTGATCGAGAATGCTCGATGTTTTAGTTTTTAGAATACTCAAAACTGGCGGTCTGTCACACAGCCCTGCTTTTAGCTGATTTCATATAATATTTTCGTTGAACTGGCAACAGTGCCCTAGAAATTAGAATGACACATGTGACAAGATCAACTTACACAACTTGAAAAACATGATTTCGGTAATAAGAGTTGTACCAGTTTTTTATGACGCGAACGGTACACAAATAATAGTAATCAAGTGATTCTTTAAAAAAAAATTAAAATCTTAAGTGTTAACTCTCAATCGATAACTAATAAAATTAATACAATTAAAGCGACGGCCTGTATTTGGGAGGAGCTTGAAGTCATAAAAGAGGTATGACCTTGTCACTTGTCAATTCCATCAACCATAATGCTACCACTGAATTACTCAGTTTCATTCACAACGCACTGGATCTGGGGAGTTTGTGGGGGCACTTTTCTTTGATCTCTCAAAAGCAATTGCTTCTATAAACCTAAGAGTTGCTATAGAAAAGTTAAAAAATCTTGGTTTTCATGCTCAGTTCTCATTATGGCTGTCATCTTATTTACATTCTAGGAAGATCTTCGTTAAACTTAGTGATTCTCCATCAGATTATGGTGATATTGGGGTTCCTCAGGGTTCAATATTGGGGTCATTAATATTCCTACGCTATGATAATTATATGCCAAAATATGTCAGTTCAAATAACATATTTATGTATGCAGATGACACAACTATTGCTACATCTGCTTCAAGTACCGACGAATTAACTGTCTAACTGAATGTTATATCAGAAGATTTTACAGCGAAGTGTAAAAAAAATGCTTTGATTGTTAATTCTAAAAAAACCACAAGCATGCAATTCTATTATAGATCAAAATCAAGTTACCAGTTTTATATAAAAGTAAATGGTAAAT
Organism: Diabrotica undecimpunctata; assembly: GCF_040954645.1. NCBI lineage: Eukaryota > Metazoa > Arthropoda > Insecta > Coleoptera > Chrysomelidae > Diabrotica > Diabrotica undecimpunctata. Next base: position 29,853,183 of record NC_092810.1, read on the forward strand.
TGGTTGATTCTACACCTTCCACTAAACTTTTAGGTTTGTATCTTAATTGTAACAGGAGCTGGTAATCTCAAATTAAACTTGTTTGCAAAAGAATAAATAGTGGTTATTACGCAATATTGCAATTGAAGTTTTCTTAAAATGGAACAGTTATTGAATGTTTATTCTTGCTTGGCCTACGAAAGCTGGAAGTCTTTGAACGAAAAGTCCTAAGGAAGATATTTGGACCTATTAATGAAAACGGAGTATGGAGATCCAGGTACAACCAGGAACTCTACCAATTGTTTAACCGTTATGTCAATACCCAAGTACCTGATACGGGAATCTATACCCGTGCTACCCAGGTACCCGACATTGTTTCGGTAAACTTCGCTTGTACATTCCGAAAATAATACAATTGGGATTTTTCCTTGTTTGCTATCAGTGTTTATTTAACTGTGCTTACAAGTTGTTAATATTTTTGTGACTATATGCGTGTTTTATGTTGTAATTACTTGTAATAATGGCAAGAAGAGAAGTGAGTGCTAGCGAATTTAGAAGGTAAGTTATTACTGTTTATTTTTACAATGTTTTATACATAGATCATTCAATTTTAGAATGACTGACGTATGAAAAGCAACAGAAGTACTTGCAACAATTTATAGACGATATAGATGAGGAAGTAGACAAAAATATCGAAAACCAGGAATCAGATGAGGACTATGTTTCGCAAAGCAAACTGGATGGAGATGAAGCTTCTGACGTAGAGGACGTTTTTACTGATATCAATAATAAGATTGAAATCGATACCGACGGCGACGATAGTAGTGATGAAGATTTTGACGATTTTCAAGAAAGTTCTTCCCAAAGTGATGTTCTGGTTGCAAAAGATATAACGATTTGGCAACGAAAACCGTTTACTGCAAGTCGAACACTGAAACGTAACCTTTTGCGTGAAAAAACGGGCCCAGTACGTTCTACTAAAACTCTTTCGATTAGAGATACATTCAAATGTGTTTTCAGTGACGTAATGTGTGACATAATTATACGCGAAACCAATCGAAAAGCTAATAGCGTTTGTGAAAAGTATAATGTTGAAAACCCCGACAAACCTCGAAATGTTTGGAAGTCACTCACAACAGAAGAATTTGATGCATACTTAGGTATTCTTATTACAGCAGGAGTACGGCATTCAAATTCAGAGAACTCGAAAGATTTATGGAAAACAGACTCTCATCCTTTGTACCGAGCAAGTATGGGCATAAATCGCTTTTGGAGCATCAGCAGATTCTTACGGTTTGTCAATGACAAAACACGTGCAGAACGTTTGCAAAATGATAAAGCTGCAGCTATTACAGATATATTCCATCATCTCAATGATAATTTACGTCGTAACTATGTACCGTCGGATTCTCTTACTGTGGATGAACAGTTATTTTCTTTTAGAGGTAGGACACGTTTCACGCAATATATGCCAGCAAAACCTGCCAAGTATGGCATCAAGGTTTGGTGGGTTTGTGAAGCCAATAATTCGTATTCACTTACTGGACAAATTTATACTGGAAAAAATTCGACTGGACGTGAAACTAATCAAGGTGAACGCGTAGTAAAAGATTTGTGTTACCGATACAAAAATTCTGGACGAAACATAACAATGGATAATTTTATCACAACTCTTCCACTAGCCCGTCTCCTGTTGTCTTGGAATTTATCATTAGTTGGTACTTTGAAAAGAAACAAACCATATATTCCACAAGAAGTGCTGCCTTCGCCAGAGCGTGAGCCTGAATCGTCATTACACGGATTCAGTGCAGATCGATTTACTATTTGTTCATATGTACCAAAAAAGAAAAAAAGCGTTATCTTGCTGTCAACAATGCATGACAACGATAATGTAAGTGGCCCAAAAAATAAACCTGAAATAATTCAGTTCTATAATACAACTAAAGGAGGCGTAGACAACATGGACAAAATGGTTTCTCATTATTCCACTAAACGCAGAACTTTGCGTTGGCCAGTAGCCTTCTTTTACAATATTCTAGACGTAGCTTGCCTAGCAACCTATATAATTTATACAGAGAATAATCCACAGAGTTCTACTGAAATCAGTAAGCGTAGAATTTTTCTACAAGACTTAGGGAAACAACTAGTGATGCCTGCAATTTCTGCTAGATCTAAAGTACCAAATGTATACCGAAATTTTTCATCAAGGTCAGGAATTGAGTGTGTGTTAGGAAAACCTCTACCTACACATTCAAGTAATACTGCAGAGTCATTACCACTTCGAGATTCCACTGGACGCCTCAAAATTGTTGGAAACTGCTACATTTGTATGTCTTTAGCGAAAAAGCGGCTAAGAAAGACACGAAAATCATGTAATGTTTGTAATCGTCCACTATGTAACGAACACTCAGTAAATATAAGTAAGTGTGGACAATGTGTTTAAAATGTAACTTTTATTTACGTTTCCATATCACTTTTATTATAAAAAAAAACTAGACAGAGCTTCATAATTTACTAAACATTAGTGTTACCCGGGTGCCACGGGTGTGGACGTAATGGTGTAAAAACTGACAGGTAATTTTAATATATTATATGCATTTTTTTCTTTGGTTTTTATTATAAATCTCTTCGTTCTAAATAATTTTAGGAATAACTAGAAGCTCGAATAAAAATATTTATACTATCGTCAATGATTCAGATAAAACAATTACCAAGGATACCCAGGTACCTGAGTATAGACACAAAGGTTAAAGAGGCATCGATCTCAGATTTCCTTAAACTTCAGAGACATCTATGGGCTGGTCATGTAGTGAGAATGGAGACCGAAAGATCGCTGAAGAGTCCTAGATAGTAAAATGCAGGGCGCAAGACCAAAAGGAAGGCCACGGAAAATGTGGGAGGATGAAGTGAAAGAACGCGCAACATTTGCTAGACGTGAGAATCTGGAGACGATCGGCAAGGTTGGTGGAATAGACTGGAGGAGAGGGCAGGGCTTGATTTGGGCTGTAATGCAATTGGAGAGTGAGATAATATAGCATACCTGAGTACATACAAGAATTAAAAAAAAATGTAAATGTTTTCTTTGCATTTCTAAATTTCTGTTTAATTTCTAGGCTTCTAGTACACCTTAACCATTCTCTTTGTAATTTCTAGTTTTCCCATTTTTGTTTGTTAACATTAAATCCAGCTAAATAGTTAAAACGATCGACAATATCAAAGCTGTACTCCTTTCCCTAGATGAATATTGCCAGTATGTGCGTCTTATGAAATTTCTCATCACATAAAAGAAGAGCATCTTGCCACATCTTTCATCTGGCTATCGCAACTGAATTATTGTTTCCATAGCAATAGCTGGTGCCAAAAAAAAAAATAAAACAAATTACCAAAAAATCACAGTATATTCAAAAACTTTATACAGCACAATATAAATTAAAAATCAAGGTTAAACCTATGAAACTTATCAGTTTTATTGATCATATTATAATAAAAATAGTCTGTGACATTTAAACCAAGGGTTGAAATTTCTTTTTCAGATCTGAAACAAAAAAATGTAAGTTTATTCTAAATAACACAGAATTTAGACAGTACAAATTTATTTTCTGCATGTCATATCCATTTAGAGAGAACCAATCTGGGATTTAACAACTTCACTGTCCAATAATATTTGGAAAGAACGTGTAATCATCAACTTTGAGATATAAAAAAAAAATTGGTAAAATATTACATTGTACTCATAGTTGCAATCTATATGGAAATAAAAATATAAGCATAATAGCATATTGAACAGCGTTTTCTCACAAATCTGTTATTTCATCTCGGAATCTCTTCTAAACGATGCCTTGAGGGTCCTTGCATCGGTGGTCTTGACGTTTCAACTGTTGTGGCCACAAATCCAAGATAATGTCGAATGATTTTTTCTTCTAATTGCAGTACGGTTAATGTAGCATTTGTAGCTTCATTATACACACATTTAGCGTTGATTGCTACTATAAATAGCAAATCAACGGCCAGTTTCTTTTAGCATGTTAAATTTTTACGTAGAGGTGAATGAAATGATGCAAGTTGGTCAGCAATATCTATTCCTTTTTTTGCATCATTGTATGCAGTTGGTTTCATTTTTATTCCCATTCTTTTTGTGCTAATCATCAGGACTCGTTTATCAAGCCCCTCCTTTCTGTATTTTAGATTCTTTAAAAGTGGATCAATTTTCTTAGTTTTGCTATCATTATTTGGCTGAATTTCAGGAAAATACTAACATCTAAGAATGGAAATAAATCCATTCTACGACATATTTATGCGATGATAAATGGGAAAATTATACAACACATCTAATTTTCAATAGTTTTCCATTTTAGACATTTGGACAATATCCAAAAGTAAGATAACACCAAAGAATTTTTTAAGTTTTTCTTTGTCAACATCTTTCCATCTAGTCATTCGACTGTTATTGTTCGTTCGCATCTGTTTCAAAATCCAGACATAATTATTTGTATGAATTACCATTTCCTCAATTAAAAAGTCATTTAAAAAGTATTCAAATATTTTTATGACGCTTACTTGACTGGTTGAATCCGTGATTGCATCAAAGTTTTGAATTCCCGAATTTCGAAAACTGTTTTCCCTTCCCTGTCGACAATACATTAGACGACCACACTACCTCCTGCTGCAATATGCGTTCTTCTTAGTGTAAGTTTGGTTAACTGACGCCGCTTAGTTGGTATTTTTTCTTTGGGCTGAGCTACTTGTGAAGTAAGAATGTTTGCACTATGTTTTTTTATAGTATGCTTGAAGCATCTAGAATCTCTTTAACGATTTGTAAATTTGCTTATTTAGGCATTAGACATTTTCTACTATACTGTCGGTCAACTGTCTTGTTCATCAATTTGCTGCGGAAAATATTCGTCACCACTGTCACTACAAAATCATCAACGATTTCATCTTTATCTGATTCTTCTAATAATCCTAATAGTTCTTGATCAGTTAATCTCTTTGACATTTTGAGATTTTTTTCACACTGTATCAACTTCTTTATAGGTCGAATATCAGAACTTAAATAAACAGCTAAATAATAAATCGAACTATCTATAAAACCGAAATATTGCCAAACGTAGCTTTATTTTCATTACAAAGCCCGTTCAATGAATCATATATATGAGGTTTGTTTGTTTAGTTTGCATATAGTCACTTAGAGGGCGCCACCAATAAAACCTTCCGACCCAAATGTAATCTCAATCTTTTGTTGACATAAATCGAGAGTTTCATTGCGATTGCGATACAAGTCGTGTAGATACAGGGAACATTTTCGAGAAATAATTCTTTACAATTTTCAAAGAGGATTATCGCAAAAGCAATGTCTCGCTGAAATAGTTTCTGTGTTTGGGAATGAAGCATCACACCAGTCAAAATTTTTGTTTAGAAAAACGCTGATTTGACTTAGAATATATTTAGTGACAATAAAAAATCGATATTTACTGTAGTTACATGATATTTCATATTAAAATAGCATTGGACGTGGTAGACTCTTTGTAGGTATTACTATTTGCACAGCGAAGTTGTTTTAACACATAAATATTGCCTGTATGCAAATGTATGAATCAAAATAATAGATGATGAGATTTTGTTGGCGGCTATCCACATTTTGTTTGTGAAATAGTAGAGTGAAGTATATGTTTTGTTTATGGTGAAAATAATTTGGGATAGAATTAAAAAAGACTTTCAAAAAACTATTGAAGGAAAAAAATATGAGATGAAGAGATATCTGTTAGAGTCATGAATAAATACAGAACATGAAGAAAAAACGACAGAATACATAAATTGACTGATTGATAGATATCTCTAGGAAGTTTGTTACAAAATTCTATTACTAGAAGTTTACCATGAATGAAATTGAGGGGATTAAATTGAACTAATACCAAGAAGAAGAATACCAAGATATGGAAGCCGAAGAACAGGCTGGTTTTCGTGCAGGTCGATCTACAATAGACCATGTCTTCTCTATTACTCAGATAATTGAAAAGAAAGTTGCTCGTGGCCAAGAAGTCCATCTGACGTTCGTAGACCTTAGGAAAGCATATGATAGTATCCCGCTTGATAAATTATGGGAGGCACTGGGGAAAACAAATATAAATATAGAATTGATTGAAGCAGTAAAAACGTTGTACTACCAACAAACAACAAGAATTAAAACAGGAAATCTGATAACACCGGGATTCAAAGTGACTAAAGGACTAAGACAAGGATGCTGTATATCCCCAACATTATTCAAAATATACCTCGAAGCAGCACTTAACAAATGGAAGAAAAAATGTACGAATATGGGCATACCACTAATAGACTTAACTTTGTACACTCTGTGCTTTGCAGATGACCAGGTCATCATCGCACAGGACTCTGAAGACCTTAGTTACATGATGCGAAAACTATTAGAAGAGTTTACAGAGTGGGGTTTGGAAGTGAATATGGAAAAAACTGAGTACATGAGTATCGGAGGAGATCAACATAACCTTCTCGTAGAGGAAAATCAAGAGATCAAAATATGTGATAACTACAAATACCTAGGAGTAAAAATCACTCAAGACGGAAAATTAGATGCAGCCATTAAGGAACGAAATACACAGGGAAGGAAAGGCATAGCCTTACTAAACAGCGTACTGTGGGATAAAAACATCTCTAAAGACAACAAAAGAAGAATATACAACACCATAATAAAAAGTATCACAACATATGGATGCGAAGTGTGGCCCCTAAAAGACAGATCAGAGAAAATGCTTAGAGCAACAGAAATGGACTTCTGGCGCCGCTCGGCGGGAATCTCCAGACGCGACAGAATAACAAACGAGAGAGTCCGAGAAATCATGGGGGTTACACATAATATTGTTGATGACATCAAAACGACACAACTCAGATGGTACGGACACGTAAGGAGAATGCCGGAGAATAGAATACCAAGACAAATTCTTGAATGGCAACCAAGAGGTAGGCGAAGACCAGGAAGGCCTAGAAGAAGTTGGAGAGAAGGAGTTGATAAAGAAATCGGAGAAAGAGAACTGGAAGACGATCTATGGAACGATAGAATGAGATGGAGATTGGAAATCGGAAGACGTCGAAGAACGTTGTAAACCGAAATTATATATATATATATATATATATATATATATATATATATATATAAATTGAACTAATTACGATAATAGTTAATTATAACATTCAATTTGAATTTAAAAAGTATTGCAAAGCATATTTCATGTGGTCCTTACATATTTCTACCATGTAGTAAATTTTATCTAGTTATCTTGACCACTCTAATGGTTTTTCGCGAATGATTCCAAAAATTTAGATTTTATCCAGCAAACTGTTTGGATACAAAATGAAGCTTACAAAACCTAACCTTATTTTTTAACAATTTATTTCCAAAATGAATTAATACCAGATCATGTGGCTTTAATTTAATTAACACACTCAAGTTAATCTAAAACATCACACCAATTTCTGAAGTTATATCACAATTACTTCTTTTATAAATAAAAAAGTGACTTTCCACATATGAAATACAAGATGCCATAGGAAAGCCACTTAAGAATAATAATAGAAGGGAACTCACAAATGACTCTGCATTTCCCGAAGTCTTAGACGAGGCAAATTCATAAATTAAAGCTAAAGACTAAAGTAAGAGAATAACTCCCATTTTGGCTTGATAAATTTATCTGGGTTGCATCTATATGATGCAACTTATTACAAACAATTGCTAATAACTTGTCTTATTCAGTATTTTTTGGACCTACTTTAAATCAGTTGTTGTATCTAATTCAGGTTTACAAAAATAAACAATTACATTAATAGTATGTTCAAACTGTACTTGTAAGACAGTTAGTACATTAAAAATTATCAATAGTTCTTAATGTTTTGAAAATAATGGTAGTGGTGTATTAGTTTTATCCAGGATTGAGATGTACTGTGGTGCAAAAATAACCCACATGTTTATATTTGTCATTAATAAAGAAATTGTTGAAAACAACACTTTGTATGACAGATATGTTTTATTTTATCTTATTCTAATCATTTATGTGTATATAATTATTTATAATATTCCTGATTTTTGGTAGCTATAAAAAGTAATGTCAGAAGAAACAGTGGCCCACTTCTATTGCACATTAACAGTCAAACTATTTGAAAGTCATTTATATGTTCACAAAGCATAACTGATAGCACCATAATACTGATACCAAATATGTCTCCCTATTTGGTTTAAGTTGTCAACAAAATGAGATGCAGCATCCACATTTCTTGGAATACTGGATGTGGATTTTTAACATCTAATGTGAATTTTCTGTACTTCTAAACCAATAAATTCGCTTATTTACTAAAACAGTTCAACTGAAAAGTTGTATCATAGGAAAAAAACAATATTTCGACCAAATGTAGTCAACTTTGTAGGTACCGACTCCAGTCATCTCACAATATTCAAATCTGAGATCTAGATAGAAGACTCAAATTCCCAAGTAGGACTGCTTTTACTATATGAGAATTTAAGGAAGGTATGACAATTTTAGACTTAGAGAAATTTTTGACTACATGGAAAAGAAAATGGGAAGACATGGGAGTACCGGTATGGAATGAATACCTATATACGTTAAGCTTTGCAGACGATCAAGTAGTGATTGCACAAGACCAAGACGACCTCAGCTACATGATGCAGAAACTACAAAAAGAATATACCAAGGCTGGCCTAGATATTAACCTCACGAAAACAGAGTACCTATCTACAAGTGAAGAAGACATAGAAGATCTACAGATTGATGACAACGTAACAATCAAAGGAAAGGATAAATTCAAATACTTTTATGAGTTTATAATCACAAAAAAGGCAACAACAGAGGAAGAAATTACACAAAGATTAGGACAAACAAGAACAGCAATCTGACAACTTAACTCAGTTTGGTGGGATAGACACCTAAATATGAAGACAAAAACACAGATTTATAAAACATTGGTGCGAAGTATTATGACATATGGGGCTGAAAATTGGATCATAAACAAGAAAAACAGCAGTAAGACAGTAAGATAATAGCAACAGAGATGGAATGCCTGCAAAGATGCTGCAGAGTAACAAGAATAGGAGAAGTAATGACGAAATAAAGCAAAGAACATCTATAAAAACAGACATACTAACGTTTATAGAACAAAAAAGACTAAAGTGGTATGGACATGTAAGAAGAACTAGCGACAGCAGATGGATAAAGAGAATAACCAAATGGAGTCCCATAGGAAGGAGGAAAAGAGGATGACCCCGAAAATCCTGGAGGAACAAAGTAGATGACGCCATGAGTAAGAGGGGCCTAAACGATGGAGAATGGGACAACAGAGAGAGATGGAAACAGTTTGAAAACCTTAAGCCTTGAGCATTTTGCACACAAACAGAAAACTAATTTTTGCAACTTTTAAACCACAGGAGTCTTTGCACCACCATCTTTTCAAATACTATACCTTTTTCAAGTTCCTTTCTAAATGTTAATAAATTGTAAAATGACTTGTATTATTATTGTTTCAACTTCCAGATTTTGGAAGTAAAAAAATTAATATTTGAAAATTTATGAATCAGCTTTATAAAATAAGTACTATGGTTGTGTGAAAAAATTGTCCAGCACACATTTACATTAATAAAATATAAAAATTCTCAATTAATGTTCATCTTTTTGCACTTCTTTTCACAAATTGCTAAGCATAATATTCAGAATCATCATCCAACTGTCACATAACACCCAGTTCAGGATTGTCATCACTGTATGATATAGGTATTAATTCCGGTAATGTACTATAACTGTCCACAAACTCATGCGGGAGATTTGTTTTCACATTTCCCAAAGGACTAAAACTTACAAACTGTGAATCTAGATTCAGTTCAGCCAAGCTCACAGTTTCCAAGTCATCTTCTGCTACCAGAGCATCTAAATTACAAGGGATCACTTGTGGTTTTGTTATAGTAGAAGTCCTAAGTGTTTGTAATTGAGGTACATTAATTTTTTTTGCATCTTGTACTTTCACATGGTCTGTAGAGAGGGCATCTTGTGATGAAATCTGTATCATTTGCTGTTGCATTTGCATATTTTGTAGACCTTTAATGTTAAAGTTGTGTTGTGGCACAACTTTTTGTATATCAGACACTTTCATGTGGTCTGTAATAAGAACATCTTGTGGAATCTGGAGTATTTGTTTCTGCATTTTAAGCTTTTGTAGGTCTTTATTATTAAAGTTTTGTTGTGGCACTTCTATTTCTTTGATTCCTCTATTTTGTATACCAGTGATGTTGTACAAGATCTTTGGTCCCTGTGATAAATTTGGTATTACCTTCTGGCCTTCTTTAATGTGTGGATTCCTACAACCACGGCATCTACAACCAACACACGGTTTTTGGGCTACATAACAAGGACACCTTTGTCCACAGCAAGTTAACTTCCCTGGAAATCGTGTTGCATTACCACATCTACAGCCTTTTTTCTTAACATTGGTTGTTGGTCTTTTAAATAGTGGCTTTTCTAGTTCCTTGCCCTGTTGAGATACTACAGTTTTTTTCTTGTCTTCTTTGTATTTCCTTTTCAGTGTAATTTTGCTACCATTTTCTGGAGACAAAATAGAATAAAATGAAGGTGGATTAACTGAAGCAGAATTAAACATTTGAGTACTACTATACTGTGGAAGGTTAAAACAAACAGGTTCTAATATTCCATTGCTATCATCAAATGTATCTACAAGTGTAGCACCTTCATTAATTAAGTTGAACATATTATTCTCTCCTACTCCATATCTCGAAAGCATTTTAAATATAGGTTTATTTTTGATATACATACACATTGCATTGTAGCACTGCAACAAAGCATGTAGCCTTGGATTTTCCACATAATCATTACAGTCTTTACAATTATCACATGCAGGTTTAATTTTCTTTATGCCTCCACTACACTTTTTGCATACATTATGCTGACACTGGACGATTCTTGGACTGTAAGGTAGCTGTAGTAAATTTGTGCAAACAGCACAACAAAGAGAATTTCTTAAATTTGGTAGGAGTCTACTAAGGTCTTTCCAGTCTTCAGGATCCTTTGCTTTCAAAATGATGTTTGTAATTCGAACATACAAACGTGTAGAATTCACTTTTGCCCCATTCGTGAGATTCGCTGTTGCATCCATTATTATGTTTAAACACTATTCTATTTTATATACTATTTACTATATTATTCTTTCAGTTCTATAAGTTGTTTATAGTCTACAATAAACAAAATTTATGGTCTTTATAACCAACAAATGTCAAATTAAATTCTTCTTCTCTGTTATTGGTCGGTGTCAGAGTATATGTATTGTGGTCCGTGTGTATGTTGGTAATCAGCCAAGATCACTTCGAAAAATATCAAATGTGAATAGGCGAGCGGGTTTTTTGCGTTTCTATCTCACCAACCTTTTTAATTCAATTTTATATATTTTTTAAGTAGATCGAAAATTGTTGTTACCAAATAACATAACAGAAAAACCATTTTTCGAATAAATGTCTTTTAGGCGTATCTCATCGAAATAAATACTTTTTATCTCTTTTTGGGATTTTTTTTTTCTAAAAAAACACTGAATGAATTGCAATTCTATAAAAAGCTGTATAATCTTTAAACCTTCAGCTACAATTAAGAATATTTTGGAAAGGATAAATCGACGGGTTTTTGATAAAACATCTTAAGCGACAAAAATTTCAAAAACAGGTTTTGGAGTATACGATTGGTTAAACTTATTTGCACATTCCTACAAAATATCGTAGGTCACCCATAACGTATTCATCACCAATTTTATTGTTTCCTTTCAATCGTAAGCGCCGGATTTTTTGTACTACGGTGAAATTGCACCCAAAAATATCTTAAGAAACATAGCTTGACTGATTAATAATCGTAAGAGCCAGTCGTTTAAGATAGCCGGTCGAGCGCTAAGATTATTGTTTTGTTCCGAATACAGCTGAATGCCGAAAAAGGTGATGTTTATTTTCTGACTATCTGTTTGTTATTTCTCTGTTTATAGAAACGTATTGTGCAGTATTAATTTGTCCGTATTTCGGTTGTAAAATCATTTCAGTCGTTTAAGATAACCGGTCGGGCGCTTAAGATTATTGTTTTGTTCCGAATACAGCCGAATACCGAAAAAGTGCGGTTTAAATTTCCTACTACCTGTTTAGTATTCTTCTTCTTCTTCTAATGGCGCTACAACCCTTTGTGAGTCTTGGCCTGCTTAACAATGTTCTTCCATTCTGCCCTGTCGGATACTTTCCTTCGCCACTGCCTGATGTTCATGGTTTTAAGATCCCTCTCTACGTCGTCTATCCATCTTTTACGGGGCCTTCCTCTTGTTCTGTTTCCTTGGGGCTTCCATCTCTGGACTACTTTTACAGCTCGATTATCTTGATTTTCATCAGTGGTTGAGAGGGTCCACGTTTCACATCCATATGTGACCACTGGTCTAATTACTGTTTTGTAGATTCTCAGCTTAGACTCACGATTCAGTAACTTACTTTTCATTAAGTCTTTGTTTGCATAAAAGCACTTATTACCGCTAAGAATCCGTGCTTGTATTTCTTGACTGATGTTGTTGTTGTCATTTATTATTGAGCCTAGGTAGGGAAAAGTGGAGACCTGTTTAGTATTATTTATCTGTTTATAGAAACGTGTTGTGCCGCATTCATTTGTCTGTATTTGGTTGTAAAATCTGATATTTCGGCTGTAAAATCATTTTGTTCATTTAAAGGGTGTGTTTTTATACTATGGTAAGTAAAAAGTAGAATAACTTTTGTTTTTTAAAACAACAAATTGATACATTTGTAGAGTATGGCTTCAGCAAGGAGTTATAAGATCGCGTTACTGGGAAAACCCCAAAAGGATGAAGAAATAAGAGAATACGATATGTTCGAAAACATTTCGCTACAGAATAATGATGACAGCATTCAAAATCTCTCAGTTGAAACTGATATATTAACATTATCACAAAATGATTTGGATTGTTTGGCTAAGAATATTGATTAAGAATATTGATGTGTTCAAGAATACATGAAAAAAGTGGTTCCTTCTCATTACTGTAGCTCTAGCTCTTCAAAGAAATATCTACTTAATGAATTAAAGAAGATGTCTTTCTTATATAGATTGTTTATAAAAAATCTATCCGAAAAAATGTTAAAACCGATGTATCATTGAAAGTTTTCAAAAAAATTTTTAATAATGATTTTAATATTGGATTTCACATAACTAAAAAAGATAAATGTAATCTGTGTGAAGCTAAAAAGATAAAGATATTACATTTATAGAACAAGAAGTACAATATTATGAAACACATGACACAGATAAAAAAGAGAGTATGGACTTATTTTTATCTGACCAAAAAGCAGCTAAATCAGATAATAATTTTATATGCGCAAGTTTTGACATGCAGAAAGTGTTAAACGCTCCATGGGGACAATCTACTTTTATATTACTCACGAAAGTATACAAGGTACAATGAAACTATTTATGAAAGTGGTACCAGACGCGGTTTTTGTTATTTATGGGGTGAAACTGGTGATAAACGTGGATGTAATGAAGTATGTTCAATTATCTTTAAGTATTTGACTCAACTCAACCAGAGATGGAGTTAAGATAATAGCACTTTACAGCGATAGTTGTTCTGGTCAAAATAAGAACAAGGCAGTGTTAACTACGTTATACACGTTTTTACAATCAGCAACAACAATACAACACGTAAAAATTGTGTTACTTCTTCCAGGATATACTTACATGCCGTAGACTCTGTAGATACTAGAATAGAAAAATTTATTTCTAAAAGAATTGTATGGGCACTTTCTGAATGGGCTACACTAATTTCTAATGCAAGAGTTCACCCCAAGCCATTTGAAGCAATTACTGTGAAGCATAATGATTTCGTAGACTGGAAGACTAAAGCAGAAAATTTTTTACCAACAACTACTGAAGATCAAAAATTTTTTAACAGTAAATTAAGGGTACCATCACTGCAAAAACAGGAGGAGAAGATAAAGGGAAAGTATTCATATTCCGATACTGCCACCCAATTCACTTTAGAGATCTCGTCCAATTTACGCCAATCCCGGAAAGGTTTGTTTGAAAATATTTATTATGACTTATGACTATATAATTTTATTTTTAGACCGAAGATCAAACAAAGTTTTGCCGAAAGATGACAGTCTCCTTTACTCAACCCCATTACCACTTTCTCATTAAATTATAATACCTCATACAGCTGGTGCAAAAATAGGTTATTCCAGCTCGATATTGGGATGAATATCAACAAATGACATGTAGCGATGTCGTACTTGATGTTTTAGCCGAAACTGATGCAGATGATGACCTAGACTTTTAATCCTTGTTTATTTTAATTTAAATTTTCAGTTTCAGTTTCAAAATATATTATTCTTTACTAACAAAATATCGCTTATGTATCTTAACCGCCATCGTTTTAAGAAAAAATACCTGATAAAATGTCTTATGTTACATAATTCAAAAATTTATGATTTTTTTTCTATTCGAAGGTCGGAAACCAATTCTATAACGAAAAAATATAAATAATCCATGTTTGATCTTAATTTTCAATAAATTATGTATTTACAGAAGAAAAGTCCTCTCCTGTAAAATTTGCCTTTTGTTGCTTAAGATGTTTTGTCAAAAACCCATCGAAATGGTTTATATCTTGCTGCAAACATGGAACCAAATATTTCGAATATGCATTTCGAACAATCTATCGCTGTATACGAATAAGCGTGTACTTTTGCAGCGATACAGGCGCGAAAATTACTAAGACCACGAAGCATGATGAATAATTTATTGCAAATGTTATTTAGTAGAGAAAGTTTCTATACGCAATAATATTTTATGCGTTGTCTAGGAAAGTAATCACTTGAACTGTACCGTGTATTATATTTGTTGCATATTTAGAGACAAAATGAGTTTTGCCAAACTGTACTTTAACTACTATAGCTAATATAAAATATTTTCAATAGTAAATTTTCTCTCCTCACAATATAATATATCTCATACGTTATTCAAAACTTACTTATTTCTGGTAATCTTTGAAGGTGCTCTGATGTGTGTCCACCGTGACACTCTATGTTCGTTAAAAATCATAAGACCCAACACCGAAATCCATAGAGCAAACACTAGAGTCTCATGCCTTTCCCAATTTTCCAAAAATCTAACTGACATACTTAAAAATTCTGCTGCTTTGGCGACATCATTGATATCACCGAAGTACTTTAAATAATTTTCAAAAAGAAACGCAGTAAACATTTGCGGTTGCGTTGAAAACTCGTCCACTAAAGATTCGATATTGTGACTCAACCTCCAAGAATTTCCAACTTCTCTTCTTTTGGGGTTCAACACTCTACCCAAGCCATGAAAGAGACCTAAACTAAGATCTCTGGTCATCAAGCTTAAGGTGGTGCCTGTTGTTGACCGTTTTCGTTTTGTGCTCTTCTTCTCAGACTGTGTTGTTATAGTAGGAATGTCGCTGGTACCTAAAAGTGTTGTAAGTAAAAGACTGAAGGTGATATTTAACATCTAAATGATTACAAAATTTATTAAAAGAGCCATATCAGTTTATTCAATTTTTAATTTAATGTTTTAATGTTATATTTATGGTTCTGTTTATGATATCCATAATACATGTAAATATCCACTTACCTAATAAACTGGCAACATGGAATTGGTTCATGGCGTTTCTTATATCTCCAGATGATGATGCTAAAATGACTTCAATAGTTTGAGACGAAGGCTGCTTCAATATATGACTGTTTACTTTTACTAATTCTTGGGCTCTTTTTATTGCAATTTTCATCAAAGTGGAAGCACAGGCGTTGAAACTAATAAACAAAAACAAATTTTCTAATGTTCAGATACATTTAATAATAAATAAAATTACAGAATTACTAAATGACGAGTTTATAAAGTAATTGCTCAGTAAAACACTTTTTTATACAATTTCCATCCACAAAAACAGTCCAGTTTTGTTTTTTTTTTCTTCAAAAGTTAAAAAAGGGCTACTTACTTAATATGGCCAATATTGAACTTTTGAATGATATCATCAGGAAACAATGTTCTTTGTAAGTTTAGTCCCATGCTGCTTGCTTCAGTGCAAATAAAAACTACTGGTTGTTTCGTGGTATATTTACAAGTCCTAAAAATTTAATATTTATATACATATACAATATAATAGTAAGTAAAAATGATCTGTAAATAAGATAGCTAGCAGTAGCTTATAGTGCATTATATAGCAAGTGGTCCATATGCACCAGGCAAATATCCATGGTTCATAGGTAGTTAAATATGTTTTTCTACAAGTAATATATGGACACCAGTACTTTGTAGTTCATATAAGCCAAACAGATGTACTATATTAAAAAATGGACATCATAGGCGGTTAAATATAGGTTCCAACAAGTAAGATAATGCCACCAGTAGCTGGTAGTTCGTATGTGCCAGACAGATATCACTAGCTGGTAGATGTTCCTGAAAGTTGATATTTCTCCAAAAATGACTATCATAGCTTTCACAAATATTTAAATATGTTTTCCTATGAGTCCGTTAAGAGCAGAAATATCTTATAGTTCATAAATGTCAGGTAGATACTAGTGGCTGTTGGTTCATAGCTGAATGTTGATATTTTTATTTGGTGATTGGAAAACTGTAAAATAAGTTAGAATGGTTAATTGTTAATAAATTTAAATAACTACTGTAAAAATCAACATACAACCCTGCTACTGCCTAAACATTTGGGTGATTTAGTGGATAATGTAGAAAAATTTCATAAATGATCCATCAAATAGTTTAAATTGTTAATGGTTTAAAAATTTGTTTTTCCTAATAACCACCACCCAAATTTATTGCAGAAAATCTATTTATATAAAGCTATTATAAGTTTTTTTCCTTGTGGCCTAAACTTGGTAAAAAAAATTGTCAGGTGGGTCAGAGTAATAAACAGACTAAAAAGTAAAATTCTGCACATAAAACAGTTTTAAATAATCTTTTGTTACTAGTTTAATGTCTTACTATAACTTACTTATTCTCAAACTTCTACTATGAATGATGCTCACTATAAAAACTGAAGATATATTAGGTATTATGACTTTATTTTACCTAGTTATGGAAACAATAAATCACTAAGAACTCACTCTAAAACTTCAAAGAAAAGCTGTGGATTCTGAATCACTGCATTTGGAAAATCTTTTACAACAGATATTCGGCTATTTGAATTTTCAAATAGAGAACAATACTTGGACTCTGAAAAGAACTCTAAAAACTTTTCAAATTGGTTCATGCCTTTGTACTCATAATCTTGATCAACAGGGTTAATCCACTCTGTTATAGAAATATTAAGTTTCTTACATATAACACTAATTGTTGAAGTCTTTCCTGAACCAGTAGGGCCTGAGACTAACAATAGAGGTGTAAAAAAATTCTAAAACATAATGGAACAAATAAAATCCACTACATAATAAACTTATACAGTGATTACCTTCTTTTTGTCTAACACAAATCTATTAAACCAATCCTCGACTTCTTGTATCTTTTTAGGATGTACAGCAAGTTCACTAATGAGCTGTGGTGCAAGCTGTTGGTGAAAATTAAAGCATTTCTTTACAGTTACTGGAATATTTTTTCTACTGCTACTGATTTTAGTCTCGTAATTTTCTTTAATATGTTCTTTAGGTGACAAATCAACTTTTTTTGTTGCTGGCCCGAAATCAAAACATTTCCACTAAAAAGTATTATTAAAAAATTTCAAAAATACGAAATAGCAGCACAATACCTGTCTAGATCTCTTTGAAATGTCCATTATTCAATTAAAATCAAAAAATAAAATACAATACTTTATAAAAGTTACAAATATGTTTTAATTTTGAATTTGAGATTTTCAGTTTATATACATTTTAAATATGGAATAACCTTAATTTTAAATATTATTATGACGTATGACACCCTGTTAAAGCACAGAAATAAAATAAACTGACAGGCTTTTGACACAGAACAAATAACAATGTTTTCTGTTCTGTGCTTTTGATGTACTGAATAAATACAATGATGCATGAACAGCCAATCCATTGCTATTCACTGTTATTTAAAAGAATAAAATGATGAGAAATATTACTCCTTTTTAAACACCATAGAATATTTATTAAAAGTATAGTCTCCTGTGGACGAAGAACTCAGCAGGTAACTGGCTAGCTATATTTACCTTTACCGTATAATTCTCCTTATTTCCCTTCTAGAAGTTAGGGCTGGGCGACACTGACTGACAATGGGCTTTTAGCATGTCATTTGTCATATGCCATATATAATACATTACATTTTAGTTTTTAGATTTTAATTTTAGATTGCACATGCCGTGACTTGTGATAGCACGTGGTGTTACAAATTAATATTATATTTTATATATTAAAAAATAATGTCAGATAGCGATTCATCAAGTCCAGAAAACGACAATGAAAGCGAGGGCGTTACTAAAGAAGTTATAGAACAGTCTGAGCAGGCCCAAGTGACTTGGAAAGATTTGGTAAGTTTTGCACGTGGCCTCCAGACGGAGTTACACATTCTTACTATACATAAATTTAATTTAGGGTCTTGTAGATGCGCTTTGTAAAGCATGTGAACAGTTAAAATGGAAAGAACCATCGAATATACAAAAGGAGGCGATACCTGTGGCGTTGCAAGGAAAAGATATTATTGGATTAGCCGAGACGGGCTCGGGCAAAACGGCTGCATTTGCTTTACCCATACTTCAGGCGCTTTTGGAGAATCCACAGAGATATTTTGCACTGATTTTAACACCTACCAGAGAATTAGCATTTCAAATATCTGAACAGTTTGAAGCCTTAGGTATGAATAGATAGATAATTTAAATATAATATAAATGTAATGAGGAATTTTTTATTTACTTAATTAAGTTAATTTTAACTAACTTCTTTTCCTGATGCTCTGTATTGATGTACAAAATTCAAACAAATTAAATGTAACCTCTGCTTAAAATTTATTACAAAAAATCGGTTGCCTGTAAAGTCGGTTTTACGGGCGAAGATTTTACGTGACAACGTCTTTTTTATATATTATTTTATATATTATTATATTATTATTTTATATATTATTTATATTTTATATATTATATTTTTATATATTATTTTATATATTATTTATTTTATATTATATTATTGATCTTATTATTTTCTACAAAATTTATTTGAAAATTTTTTCGATATATCAATTAGTTGCGGAGATATCGATCATTGAAGTTATTGTTTGCTACCAGTATTTTATATATTTATTTTTTTCAGTTATAAAAAATTACTATTTCCAATTGTGTCTACCAAGTATATATAATAATAAATTTTTGCTAAATAAATTTGAAATTAATTAAAATTTGTAAATGTAAATGATAAAGTTGAAAATTAAAACATTTACTAAAATTGGAATTTGAAATTCTCGCTAAACACAGTTAAATTCTAACTCCGCGCGTGGTGATTGGTCGGTTTAGTTCGTTTGTTTGGTCGCCCTGTTTTGACAGGTTAGAAGATATAATTTGTTATTTTAAATGTTTGACTAGCAATACGCGCTCTTTCTTCTCAATCAACTGAATTACGATTGATTGCAGAGTGATTTAAACTAATAATTTACTTAACACTATCAACATTTGTCAATAGTATGACATAACCTATAAACTCAGTTTCTCAACTTTTGTGTCAATCTAACAATTAATCAATCAATCATAGTTTACGATAATGAAATATTAGTGTACAATTATTTACCTTTATTGTTGTAGTTGTTGTAAATGACGAATCTAAGCTAGTGACGGAGAATTTCGTTACTTTTGAGTACTCGTTACAAATCGTTACTTTTGTATCGAGTAATCATATAAAGTATTCGTTACTTTGATTACTCTGATTACTTCGGGTAATCATATTTAATAGGAGCTATTTAAAACTTCATATTTATGTGGCACATTTTTGAAATTGGATTATTCAGACAGAATAAAATTTTATTTAAATTTAAATAATAAATGTCAGCTCAATATAAAAAATTTAATAAAGAAATATATCAACTCAAACAATAAAAAAAATAATAAATAAATAAATACAAAACTGCAAAAAAGCAATACAAATACATTCTGTACAACATGTTATTTAAAACTACTATAAGTGTTGATTGCAATGTAAAAACATAATCATTTCCACATTTTTTCGTTTCAACCGATTCCTTCGTTCAGATATTAATATCCCGGATTTAGAAAACACTCGTTCTGATGGAACGGAGGTAGACATTATACATAAATATTTATTAGCCAATTCTGAGAGATAGGGGTATAATGAAACTCTAGATTTCCACCAGTCGAGAGGATTCTCTTTTCTGAATATTAAGTTTTCGTTTAAATACGATTTTACTTATAAAATAACGTTGACTTTTGAATCCGCCTGTTTGGGTGTTTGAACAAATTTGTCAAAATCTTCCCATATTAAATTTTCCTCTTCTTCGACCTGTGAATGGGATTCTTTCATGTCAATATCATTATAGGCCAATTTTACAGCTAGGTGACAGCAAATACTTTGTTAAAAATTTCCCACTCATTAACAACATTAGTCAATTCTTCTTTTAAATGTTCAGCAGTATGACTTTCATCATACTGATGAATCCTAAGTAGACATGAATATAAAATCCATTCATCAGTAATAAAATGGGCGGTGTAACCTATGTAGCTAGTATGGGAATGTTGAGCAGTCCAGGAGCCAGTTGTAAGATTAATGGCATTGGTTTTCGTCAGTAACGCTTTTAATTTTTCCCTTTTTTGTTCATATTTTTGTGGTAGGAAGGAATTTGTTATGGTAAACCGACTAGGCATACAATAGGAAGACTCTAGGCCCACAATTAATTCTTAAAAAATACGTTTTAAGGCATAAAAAATATATCTGATTTATTATTTATCAACTTTAACATCTGGAAATTGGAAAATATCTTTTAAAAACAAAACTATATAGCTTGGGGCGTGTAAGATCTGCTTTAAAGAAATTACAATACCAGGTTATTTTTTTACAATTAATCTTTTACACGTAAAACATATATAAAGTATAAAGTAAATAACTCAATTTTTAAATAAATAAAATAAATATTTTTCATTATACGCATATATTCCTTTTCCATTTGTTCATAATCACATCCAATATCACAACAAAACATTTGAATATTAGACCCTGCTCCAGCGGTATTCCTATCTTCGTAAAATACCTATATACTCTTGTTATTCATATGTCTCTATGTCTGCGTATCGGCATATCGGTATCGGTACTGTACATCGGTCGGTAGTAGTCGGAGTCGGTATTGTACCTACGAAATAATTCGAAGCAGGGTAGACGCTTCAGCCGTACTCGTTACTCGTATATCCTACTCGTTATTCATACGTTATTTCGGTATCGGTAGTAAGTCGGTAATCGGTACATAAAGTAATCAAAGTAACGATTTGGTTTGAGGATATGTATTCGTTACTTCGGTTACTCTAAAGTAACGAATACTTTGTAACGAATAGTTACTTTTTCTCCAACACTAATCTAAGCACTCCACATTTTCACTACAGACACAGCTGACGATACTTTCAACGATTTTCAACTTTAGCGATTCAACGCGCCTAATTCTCTAGTGCCGCGCGCAGCGGACCGATCATGTTTGAGTGGGAGAGAGACGCAAGGCATTCGCCGGTCCGGCGGGCCTCTCTCTCGTTCGGCGACTCACTGTAACAGACGTGAGCGGGCGTTACACTTTTTCTTAAATGACTCCGAGCCACAACCTAATTTAAGACGTTGTCACGTCAAAATTCAGCAAATCCAAAAACGACCATGTTACAGGGATCTCCTCTGAAAATGCACAATTTTCGTTTGATATTTGATGACCTAATTTTCTATATATCTTCTTGATAGACCTAAGTAATTGCAAACTATCGAAATATTTGTTTCTGTGTGACATGTTTTCTGGATAGAACTTATACATATTTTTTACCAATTGTATTATTTTTTCTTTATCTGATGTTACCATCCCTTCTATGTCTAGTATTCTGCTAGATTTCTTCTCAAAATTTTTAAGATTTTTGTCCTCTTTCAAAAATAATTTCCAAGTTTCTGTATTGTGTTTTCATACACTTTTCCTTTTCTCTTTTGTTGTATAACAGTCTACATTCTGCTGTGCCTTTCTTTCTGATTTTAATAGTAATAACTTAATATGGTATACATTTTGTTACTCCATTTTTTATATCTCAAGGGCCTATGGCCTAACTGTGTTAATTACTTGATACCTATGATGCATACCTTAGTAATTGAATAATATATGAAATTACTACACACTATTCGTCACTACCTCTGAGAAATTTCAATTAAACTTCAAATAACAATGTTGGGTTTTACAATTTCCTAAAACACATATTTTTTAGGCTCGAGCATAGGGGTAAAATGTGCAGTAATAGTAGGAGGCATGGATATGATGTCCCAAGCACTGATCCTAGCCAAAAAACCTCACATTCTAATAGCAACTCCCGGCAGACTGCTTGACCATTTGGAAAACACAAAAGGCTTCAGTCTCAGAGCTCTAAAATTCCTCGTGATGGATGAGGCAGACAGAATTTTGAACATGGATTTCGAAGTTGAAGTGGATAAGATTTTAAAAGTAATTCCCAGGGAGAGGAGGACATTTTTGTTTTCAGCTACTATGACGCAAAAAGTTAAGAAATTACAGAGGGCCTGTCTGCAGGATCCTGTTAGAGTTGAGGTCTCCACTAAATATCAAACCGTGGAGAAGCTACAGCAGTATTATATTTTCATTCCTGTAAAATTTAAGGTAGGAATATCGAATATAACTAAGATCTAAAGCCTTTATATTGTTCTGAAGCTATTTTCTTGTGGCATTTTAAATTAATTTATATTTAAATGGGAATAAGCCACAATTAAAAGTTAAAATACGTTTATTGACGTTTCAATTTCCACTTCGGAAATCGTTCTCAAAATACAAACATTAGTAAATTAAACAAATTTTGTTTTTTGTTACTTAGTGAAAAAATTCTTCTAATAATTTAATTTTATCTAACTCATCTATATTGACAATTCAGACATACCTTATACATTTTAAAGTAGAAGACTTTAAAATGATATTGCCAATATTGTTGAGTTGCGTTCCTGGGACGACTTTACTTATAAGATAGTTCATTCGATTACATGAAATCAACTTTAACTTGAGAATATCCGTCAGAAAAGATCATAACATGTAATTCATCTTTAAAAAGACAAATACATGCCATGATGACAGTAAAATTCTCCTGTTAGTGATTCCATAGTAAATTATGAGGGAAAAACTAGGAAAAAAACCTCATAATACTATCCCGACATGGTAAGTATTTGATCGTGCATTTAGTTTACCTTCAATAAACACCAAATTCCGATTTTATATGTTTGTTATTTAAAAAACATAAATGATGTATTCTCTATATGTTACTGACTTACCAATACTGGTATTTTCCTTTTAATAACTTCCTCTTTCAATATGGGTAACCAGATCCTACTACATTCTGCCGAGGAATTCGCGACACAATTGGTCTCATTTAGCATGAGACTGGTTTTTCTCTCATAATTTACTATGGAATCACTAACAGGAGAATTTTACTTTCATCATGGCATGTATTTGTCTTTTTAAAGACGAATTACATGTTATGATCTTTTCTGACGGATATTCTCAAGTTAAAGTTGATTTCATGTAATCGAATGAACTATCTTATAAGTAAAGTCGTCCCAGGAACGCAACTCAACAATATTGGCAATATCATTTTAAAGTCTTCTACTTTAAAATGTATAAGGTATGTCTGAATTGTCAATATAGATGAGTCAGATAAAATTAAATTATTAGAAGAATTTTTTCACTAAGTAACAAAAAACAAAATTTGTTTAATTTACTAATGTTTGTATTTTGAGAACGATTTCCGAAGTGGAAATTGAAACGTCAATAAACGTATTTTAACCTTTAATTGTGGCTTATTCCCATTTAAATATAAATTAATCTAAAGCCTTTGTTTCAAATTATAATTTAATACATTTTAAATATTTAGTATGCCCCCATTTGTAGTAAAATATACAATTACTGAAAGTTTTTTTATATACAATTTTAAAAACATTTTATCATATGTGATAGACTAAAACAAAGTGATTCCTTCTTGTGGGCTGCTTAAATTTATGAATCTATTAACAATTAAAGATTAAAGAAATATTAAATATTACACATTTTGCTCATGATGTATCCATTATTTTATTGACACATAATGAAAAGTACACATTTTTTCGTCACTACCTCTGAAGCATTATATCACCAAACAAAAATATATTATTCTGTAGTAAAATAATAAACCAAAATCGTACATTTATTTTTAGGATGTCTATTTGGTGAACATTTTGAATGAGTTGGCTGGTAACAGTTTTATGATTTTCTGTTCTACATGTAATAATACAATAAGAACAGCACTAATGTTAAGAAATCTAGGATTAACTGCTGTGCCTCTGCATGGCCAAATGTCCCAGAATAAAAGATTGGCTGCATTAACTAAGTTTAAGGCAAAAAATCGATCTATTTTGATATCTACGGATGTGGCAAGCAGGTATGTATAATATTTATTTAATATCAAATACAAAGTTTGAGTTTGTTGTATCTTAACTTTTGAAGAAACATGTGTTTTTAAGAAAGTAAAGTGGTTGTTTTCCAAAAAAATATAATTTAAATTTATTTTATATGAAACAATAGTGGATTTTCATGAATAGTAAAGTCCTAAGAGAGTTGACCCACAAAAATCATATGGACAAGCTGAATTTTTTAGAGAATATTAATTTTAAGACCCCAAAAAAGATGCAAAAAAGTTTACCACTGTTACCCCTGGGCTTCCCTCTAAAACCCCCCTGGGAGTGGAAAAAAAAGCAAAAAAATCGATTTACCAAGAATCTGTACACTGTAGAAAAAAATGTTTCAAATAAAAAATGTAGCTGAGATAATTTTAAACAAACATGTTTATTAGCACTTTTTTGTAGAATGAACCGTTCTCTTAGAAACAACACTTGAAGCGACCGTCGATTTTGTATGTCAGTTCCGCACGCGAAATCAATGTTCAATAAAATTTGTATCAGCTGGACAGTAAAAATTGGGTATCTTTTGATCCAAATGTCCTATCAACAAAAATAAAGATGCCTTTAGGCAAAGAGTTCAGCTTTCATATGAAGTTTTTGTATTTGCCGGCTATAAACTCAGTTTTTCTAAAGGTGTTAAATAAATTAATGTGGTGCGTTTTTTGCCATTTTTTACGATTCTCGTGAGATCAATCAAATTGATCACTTTCATTGACCAGTTGCAGTAAAATTTCCATTTTTAACCTTTTCACTTAGGCTAGTTATAAAAGTAGTATGGTTTCTGGTACGGCTGTTTCTTGCCTGTGCTGATCAACACAGTTGCCGCAGTCAGTCGATGAAGTACTATGGCGTATAAATACGGTTCGTGCAGTGTATCAATACAGTCTATTCAGGACTGTATTTACAATTTAGTAGAAGTAACAAGTAACTATAAATTTGTTGCTGTTAGATTTTTGAAAAATAAAAAAAATTAAATATACTGAAAAATTATCATTATTTTATTTATTATTAGTAATTGTAGCAACAAGGTAAAAAACTACAAACAAATGGTACACAAAACATTCAAATGCAAAATATAAATAAAAGTTTTGGCTACATTAAAAGGAAAATTAAAAATTTGTTATTTCAAAACATGGCGTAATACATAGAGGCACATTACAGGCTATGCCATTTTTTTTAGGTCTTTATCAAAGATTTTAATGTCAGTATTAGACCCAGTATAAATGACAAAGTCCAAATTGTAGCCTGTCTCATAGTCACATAAAATGCGGAATATAATTCCAAATATGTGCTTTTTAGAGGGTATATATTGTTTAAATGCTAGCCTTCCCTTATAAAGCATCAAACTCTCGCCGAAACAAATGTTTCTGAATGGATACAGAAATCTACGAAATGCATTCTTTAAATGGTCTATAACGATTCGCAGCTTAAAAAGGGATTCTTCTTTGTCAACGGTATTGTTATCCCAAAAACGTAACAACGACAATGTAAGGAACGACAAAGCTAGAAAACAATACTCTTCATCCACATCAGTGTCTTTCCAATTTGCGACACGATAATTTTGTTCAATATCACTGTCTCACAACGTATTTATAAAAATTGTTAATTTCAACAACAATTGCTTTCATAAAAGTCAAAGAAAAAATGTTTTGAAACTACTTAAAACACTTAAACTACTTTTTAAATTATCATTCAAAAACTCTGATGTATTGTCATTAAAATTATGAACTATTGGTTGTAGATCTTTTCCCATTTATATAATGGAATCTTTTCACATTTAAGACGCTAAGCTTGTTGAAGAGAAGTAAATTCCAAAGTTAAAGCACTATTTTCACTAACCTGTTTTGATGATGGTAGAGTCTATTCATTATCATTTTCTTCTCCAGATTCATTACTTTCTGCATCAGATTCTTGAAGAATACACTAATTCTCACTGTCACTTTCCATTAAAATTTCATATAGTTCACTTTCGCTAAGATATTTGCGTATATGAGCCATTTCACTCAGCAATTGCTTTTATTAGTCAAGAATGTATAAGAAATCTAAATTTAAGAAGCACCCACTTATTTTTGTAAAAAAATACACTCCTAGTACAGAATGGTGTACAACACTATGATCATAATAGAAATAGACGCTGCACGCAAACCGGAGGAGATATGCAGAATTCATTTGTGGCTTAAAAGAAATAATCTTAACATTATCAAGTCTGTAGTTTCCGTCTTCTTTGAATATTCATAAAATATTATTATCCTAAAAGGTTTTTCAAATGGTCAAGTATTATAAATTTTTTATATCATAGAACTAATCCAAAAAATATGTTTTGACAACAAAAGTCTTTCATTTCCGTCCAACTTGAATAATATTAAAATATTTCCTATCGTAAATTCCAGGTAGTAAATAAAAATCTTTTAACAATACCCTACAATATGACAAGCTGTCTGGAACCGTCTTTACTATTAGCTAATTAATGCAATAGGTAATAAAATTATTTCAATTTGAATATTTCTTACCTGTTAACCATTCTGTGAAATTTGATAACAATTCTATTGTATTTACTAAAACTCATAATTCGACAGTTTTTTTTCCTATTTTTCAAATAGGTTTATCAGTAGCTGTAATTCACACAATTAAATTCTTAAAGAAAATAAATTAAAATACGCTGCTAAAAACTATCGTACATAAATACGACTAACGGGAATCCTAAGATTTTACAAGTAAATCCCTGTAGTGCGTGCCTGTGTAAAAAGGTGCGGATTTGTACGGCTCCCGCAGTGAAGCATAAAATTTTTAAATGTATTGTAAATTTTGATATAACATGCTTAACTCTTTTCTCTAGGCAATATACAATACATAAGCAGTATCTGATTCATACGGTTTCCGCAGCGAATGCCGAAAAAGGGTACGCGTATTTAGCCGGTTCCCGTTGTACGGGCACGAAATTATTTTACGTGTATATCCGGTTCCCAAAGTGAAAAGGTTAAAGATCAATCTTTAAAACCTATGACATGAAATTTCAATTTTGAGTTGTGGTAACAAATAGGCATTTGAAATATGATTAAAAAATGCAGAATTTAATGTTTTACATTACAAACGATCACATGTCACGGGAAATGCATTTAAGAAGACGGTTTTGGGTGTAGTTTATTGCAGAAGTTTTGCTCTTTTGAAAAATGTACTAGTGTAATTGAAAAAAAGTTTTAAATGATTTAGATCGTTTGTTGTGTGAAAGTTTAAATCCAGCGTTTTTAAGCATATTTCAAATGACTCACAATTGTTGTCAATCCTCAAAACTAAAATTTCATGTTATAGGTTTTAAAGGTTAGGCTCTAGTAGTTGAAACTTTATAGTGGCCAGTCAATAAAAGGGATAGAGTGTATTAATCTCGCGAGAATCATAAAAAATGGCAAAAATCGCTAAGAGAATGGTTCATTCTACACAAAAAATGCTTATAAACATTGTTGTTTAAACAATCTCAGCTACATTTTTTTCCTGCTGTGTACAGATTCTTGGTTAATCAATTTTTTTGCGTTTTTACCCTCCTAGATGGATGGTTTTAGGGAGAAGCCCGGGGGTAATACAAATTCTGATTATCATAAGTCCATAATTCTTCGGAGTCGATAGTTTTAACAATTTGCTAACACTAGAGACGAAATACTCACCTTGGTGCACCATTTCAACTTTGTCACTCAGATTGAATAACTGATTCTGAACCTTAAATTCAATGTGATAAGGGATTTTTGACAATTATTGTCAATTAGTGTTTTTGTGTTTTCCACATAAGTCTACAGTTATTTTTGTATCGATTTTATAAAAATAATATTGTTCTTTTTTTGCTTTTAACATATTAACTATGTACCATATTTCTTGACCTTTTAAAACCATCCCATTTGGCATTTCTATCACTTATATTAGCAGTTTTCAATCTCTGTATAATTAATTTGCCCTAATTCTAATTTTACTATTAACTTCATTATATACAAAATTCATTCCGATTTTTATACATAAAATAAAATTTGCCGAACAGCAAATAGTTTTATGTTGTCTATGATGCATTACACTGTGGTTGATTTTAAATAATGAAATTAACAGTTATATTATTCGTCACTACCTCTGAGACAATAATTATATTACTGAATAAAACAAACAGTGCCGCAATGTGTTTTACAATTAGTTTTTCTTTGCTTTAGAGGTTTAGATATACCACATGTAGATGTCGTTATCAACTTTGACATACCAACACACAGCAAGGACTATATTCACAGAGTGGGAAGGACTGCACGTGCTGGAAGATCTGGTAGGGCTGTGACTTTTGTTACACAGGTAAGATTATTTATGGTAATAGTGCTTATTTAAATATTTCTTTTTTTATTTATTCCTAATATATTAAACATATAAGACTTTATTAAATTACTTATTTGATTGTTTCTTATATCTAAATTTCTCACATTAAAATATTTTACATTTTTCGATAACCACTTGACTTAGACTATACATACCCTTAACATTTTGTGTGGGAAAATCATTAAATTTGCACCAAAATTACTTTCTAGCTTATTATTCTCTTGTCTTGCTTTTTTCATTATATCTTTCTCATGTGCTCACTTTTTCACTTCCTCTCTTAACATACTTTCTCCCTAGCTTGTTTCCGCTTTTTATCTTTCTAATTTGTTCTCACTTTCGATTGTTCTTCTGACTTCTCCCTTTCTCGTTATTTATCTTTATCTCGTTATCTTTTTGATTGTTCATTTTCTCGCATTTTTCTTTATCGCTACTGTTCGCTCTTTCTTGCTTTTTATTTATTTTGCTTGCTCTTGTTTTCACTTGTTCTGCTTATCGCTATTTCGCTCAGTGGTTTTTATCGCTAGTTCTCTTCATCACAAGTTCTTCCACTTCCTCTATTTCCCTCTGGGGACATATAGTTAAGAAGTTTTAGGTTAGAGACCTAAATGGTTGTATACTTAATGCTAAAATTTGGTCCAAAACCAAATCGTACAGTTTTTATTATTATTTCTAATGTGTAATTTTTAATTTCAGTACGATGTTGAGTTGTATCAGCGAATAGAGCAACTAATAGGCAAGCAACTACCATTATATAAAACCGAAGAAGATGAAGTTATGGTACTGCAAGAAAGAGTTGCTGAAGCGCAGAGAATTGCCAAAATGGTACGTATATGAGTTTCAAAATGATTTTAGCATGCACAAAAACCATAAACAGAACAAGCCAAATATTGTTCAGCAGAGGTAGAGGTGTATACAGTATGAGGTGTATACAGTATTTCCATATATTTTCATGATATTAGCCCCTATTATCTACATTTGTCATTGATTTGGTTATTGGAAAAACTTTTGTACAATGGCTACACCAATAGAAACTTTAAATGTTCTACATTTTGCCTCTTCTCTAAAAAACAATGTTCTCAAAGTTATTTACTTAAAAATACGTCTTTATTCTCGACTTTTTTTTCCTATCAGCTATAGCCAGTCCCAGCTCTCGATTCATCATTTCAAATGTAATATATGATCTGTCCCTAATAATTATGCAACCAATAACATACTGTAATCAACATTCGTAGTTTCATTCTTAATTTCAAATTTTATAGGGGATATGATATTCTTTTTTGCAGTACAATCTGAAGCAGTCGTAACGCCAGTTTCTCATGAAATATCGTAAATATTTTTATCTCTAAAGTTAAAAGAAACCTTGTTCTAACTTGTCGATAATACATTGATTCTTTTTCAGGAAATGAAAGATTTAACTGACAAGAAGGGCGGCAAGAGGAAGAAGGGAGGCGATGATGATGACACAGAAGAAGCGACGGGCGTGAGGAAGAGGTTAAAAGGAGGCAAACAAAAGAAAACTGGAAGAAAGAAGTAAATTTAGTATGTAGTGAATATTTATGTACATATATTTTTTAATAAAATGTTTAAAAAATGCACATATTTTGTTTTATTGGATGTACTAGAGCAGGATAAATTTAAAATTACTGATTGAATATTCGAAATATTGCCATTTAAATGAAACGGTGATAGATCACACATACACAGAATAAAGTTACATGAGAGTAGAAAGAATCTTACTTTATACACGGTTGTAATTTCAAGAAAGTTCTAATAGTCCTTCATATGAAAAAAAAAATTAACTATTTTGGTCACATACTAAAAAATGGAAAATTTGAGTTGATGCGATTGGTTATACAAGGGAAAGTGGAAGAAACGACTGGGACGACGACGAAAGTCCCGGTTGAAAAATTTAAAGCAGAGCGCAAGACCAAAAGGAAGGCCACGGAAAAGTTCACGGGGCAGCGGAAGCGCAAAATTTGCTAGACGTGAGAACCTGGAGAAGATCGGCGCAGGACCAGCAAGGTTGGAGGCATAGTTTGGAGGAGGCCAGGGCTCGATTTGGGCTGTAGCGCCATTGGAGAGAGAGAGAGAAAGAAAGAGGGGGGAAAGAGAGAGAGAGTAGGAAACAGGCTTATGGAAATTGGTAGTAATCTACGGAGAAGAAACTGTGAACAATAATGGCGAAAGGCTTATAAATATATGCCAACAGTATGACTTAAATATTTTAAATGTTTTTTTTGCACATTTTGGTAATTTCGCCTGGTAACAACACACGAGCGGTCTACAATCGATAATAAACTACATATCAAACTCTGCGGAGAATCTTGCTCAGAATTCTAAGAAGTATCGTACATAGAGCAGAAATGTTAGAATCTAGAATAGTAGAAATTGTTAGGAAACAAAGAAATGGTTGAAATTTATTATAATAAAACGGCTGATGAAGCCCTTTTAGCTGGGAGGTGATTTGGTAATACAAAACTGGCATAATAAAATGTAATCACTATGTAAGATCCTACCTTCAAGGGTCTAGGTTGTATGCATTACAAACAGACACAATTATCATGTGTTACCTGATCCTTCCACAAATGCTGTTACCAAAGAATATAGACGCATATGAGTATTATTATTTGCTGTTACTGAGCCTTCTCATACCCAAGCTGGTAATGTGATGTACAGCTGCGGTCATTGAATAGTTTACACTCTTACATATCTAGTAGTCGATATTTTTGTTTTACCTCGTTTAAAAGCAAATTTTACGTCAAAGTGACGTTACCAGTGGCGGACTCTGACAGAATAGGTTGATTAAAATTAAAAAACCAAAATAAAATAAATCTACTTTACAAAATGTAACAAAATGGAAATTATAGAAATAAGTTTTTCTGTTCTTCGAGTTTGGCAATTGCTCTTGTTAGTTGCGCGTGAATTAAATGCATTCTAGGCATTTTGAACGCGTGTAATAGCTTTTTATTTTATTATTCAATATGCACGAAATGTTTGACAAGCACTGTGATATTACAACACTATTACATCGATTTTACACTATTACAATGTAAAAATTAAAGTGTAAACTATTCAGTGATCGTAGCTGTACATGACGTTGCATATGTTTATTATATGTATAGTTAGGATGTCTGGTTACTATATATTATTGTGAGTTGTATAACATTAAGTGACCAGAGGCAGACTCAAGTACGTGCTTGCATCACTCTTGAGTGGGCTGCCTAAGTCAGAGAGTGATGTTGCAGGCCTAAATTCGGATATTGTAGGGTTGGGTTAGTAATCTGGATCTGGAAGATATTAAATATAGCAAATTCCTAAACAGGTAAACACCCTCGGATATACACATCATTTTTCTTCAGCGTTTATGATTCAACAGAAAAATGTAACAATGCAGCCATATTTACTCATTCTTGACTTATCTTTATACTATGCAACATTATGTATGTGTTTCAAGAAGCCAAATTTTTATATGTTTACTGTAAGTTTATTTTATTTCTGCTATAAAACATTCCAAAACTGAACATTAAAAGCCATCAGAACATGGAAATATGTGTAGCAAGTTTAGATTCAAATATTTAACTATTGAAATATTTGTCATTAGATGCTAAAATGGCGAAAATTGTAGAAAAAAATTACAAATTGTTTTTACAATATCTATATTTGTATAATTAAAATAAAGTACAAAAGAAGTACATACAACTTTTTTTATTATGTGTATATTGAAAACTTTAAATACATAATAAAGATATATATAAAACACAAACTAAAAATACTAAATATCTTTGGTATTGTAGACTTCAAAAGAATATGGTATCAAGGTACTAGAAAAGTATGGTACCAAGGATACATATTGTGAATAAAATATATACTGGGGTAATTACTAATTAACCATCTAAGATCTGATAATATTACCAAATACCAAATATACAAAATCCTGAAAAGACCAATCATTGTATTAGTTGAGGAAATAAAGCACTTCACTATCGATTTTCCTTAAAGTAAGACGGATTTGTGCCTGTAAAGATGGATTTGTGACGTAATACCCAAAACCACATTCAATTCATAATAATCTGTGCAAACTTTGTGACCGTATGTAACTATAAAGCAATGAAAAACTGTATTTTTGCATTGGAAAAATGAATTTTAAAAGTGTATTTAAAGTTAAAAAAATATAAAATGATGAATATTGATAAAAATGAGTCCAGTTTTGTTACTAGTAGGTTTCTGAACTCGCCGAACACGAATATTATACCGACAAAAGACTCTGAACTACACGGAGTGCGCAAGGTACTTCGTAAAAGATGTAACTCATTACTAGGGAGATTTTCGAGGTCGCTGAACATGATTATGACATCGGAAAGAGTCTTCACCCATTATAATATTTTTTATTATATAAATAAAATTTAGGTATATAATAAAAAATACATTAAATATTATAATGGGTGATTTAAACTCTAAAGTGGGCTAAGTTGAGAATTATGTTGGTCGATATGGACTCGGGGAGAGGAATGAACATGGCGATAGGCTGGTTGATTTCTGTATCAATTAGGAATTCATAATTGCAAATGCCTTTTTCAAACTGCTTAAACATAGACTATACACGTGGAGATCACCAGTTGGCAATAACAACAAAATAGTCAAAAATCAAATAGATTATATTATCGTCAATAGAAGATACAGAAATTCTATAATATCTATCATCCAAAACTTATCCAGGAGCGGTCATATCCT
This sequence comes from Diabrotica undecimpunctata, assembly GCF_040954645.1. NCBI lineage: Eukaryota > Metazoa > Arthropoda > Insecta > Coleoptera > Chrysomelidae > Diabrotica > Diabrotica undecimpunctata. The sequence continues at coordinate 29,886,943 of NC_092810.1, forward strand.
CCGATCACAACCCGGTTGTTTTGTTGATGGGAGTGAAACCAAAGACTGTAAAGAGCCCTTGCTCCAAGAAAAGTATGGATATATTGCGGAAACTCTAATTTATTGACCATAAATGGAAAAAAATCAATATACCTTGTGTTAGTTGGAAAAGAAATAAAGACATAAGAAATAAACCACTTGGGGGGAAAAAGAAAACCTTAGATAACGGTAAAAATGCTTGAACTTATGGAAGAACGAAAGAAACATAAAACAAATGACCTGAATAAATATAAAGAAATTCAGGAAAACGTCAAAAAGAAAATTCCAAAGGCAAAAGACAGGTGGTTTTCCGACAGATGCAAGAAAATAGAAGATCTGGGTAAAAAGTACGACAACTCTAATTTACACAAAAAATCAAAGAAATGACTGGATCTAGAAATAACATAAGAACAAATTTACTTAAAGATAATAAAAGGAGTATTATTACCGATGTGAAGGAGAGATTGTGCCACTGGACCAATTACATCCAACAACTATTTAATGATTAAGGAGAAGAACTGTTATTAGAAAACACAGAGCATAACGACCACCAATATTATAGGAAAAAGTCATCTATGTCATCAAAAACACAAAAGATGGCAAAGCTACTGGACCAGATGATGTGCCCATCAAATTATCAAAACTCATTTATGAAGATGTTATTGGTGTAATGGTTAAACTGTTTAATCTAATATATCAGACTACCACCATCCCAAGGCAATCGCTGCAATTCCCAAAAATTCAAGTGCAACAACCTGTTCAGATAACAGAACAATAGCTTTAATGAGTCACAGACTTAAAACGTTTTTGAAAGTAATGCACAGCATTATTGTTAAAACTCTTAAATACGAAATTGGTGACACAAAATTTGGCTTTAGGAATGGTATGGCCACAAGAGATGCTTCGTTCGGCTTAAACGTGCTTATCCAAGGTGCATGAACATTCCTCAGGACCTGTACTTATGTTTTTTAGACTTTGAAAAGGCATTTAATAAGGTCGACATAAAAAGCTTGTAGATATAGATAAGAATCTGACATCATAACATGCCAAACCCAACTTGCAGATCCAAGTTCCAGATCCAGAAAGAAATATCCAAACTCAGATATACGGAACAAGTAAAACAGGATCTGAAAACCGTAAAAATTACCAACTGGTAAAGCAAAGCAAAGAGTAGATCCCAGACCCAGAAAGGTTATCGAGCTAATAATAGTGATGAACGGACTAATCAGCGCCATCTGTGGTCAAGATCCTAGAAATATTTAAAAAGCCTTATCAACAAAGCCAAATGATGTCTAAAATGTGTAATTTGCAATAAGAAATATAAAAAAAAAGACATAAGGGTATACTAGGGTGCAAACTTTAACAAAATGGCGATACAAAGACGACATCATTGCAAGGAAGGTACGAACAAATCGAAAGATCTTAAACAAGGGTATTAAGAAGAAAACATAAATTACAACCGACTATAGAGCAGAGAGCTACTCGCATTGTACATTTTTCGTCTTTCGAATACTTTCCTATTCTTTCTTTTACGCAGTAGGGTAAAATCTCAGAATTGTTTCTACATTTACAAGGTCCAATATTAAAGAAAAAAAATTGTTGAAACATAAAAATATATTAGTGATAAGAAACTGAAACTACAGACAGACAAATTCAACTCGTCTTTTGGTTGATGTTTCAATGGAAGTTCGTAAAATATGTGACCATTTTCAAGAATAAAAACCGAGCAATTTTTTGCTTATACCTACTTACTAATAAATAACTTGTATTATGCTTACTTGGATTTCTTTACGTTGATACCATATTCGTAGGATTAATTAAAGTACTTTGGTAACTAAAATGCAAGTACCTACACTGCTTTGAAATGTGAGCAAAATAGTAAAATTATCTTTTTAAAGGTGATGTAGATAAAATGCGGCAAGAACTCTTAGTATACTTTAAGTATCGTTCAATATGAGAGAAGTACAAGCAGCAATTAAAAACTTAATTGGTATACAACACGCTGCTTTAAAAACACATAAAATACATTAAAGAAATAGGTTTTCGTTTATAAATGAGTTGGTAAAAATCAAATCCCATACCTAAGTCCAATTCTAGAAAATTTTGAAATATCTTTGACGTTCATATTGTTATGCGACTGTAATTGCGGTCCTGTAATACCTTGAAAATTCTACCTGGCGTCTATTAATGGTTTATTCACGATATTTTCCTGGAATTTCGTGTTAAAAGGGCAGACTCGACGTTCATGACTTCGCTGGCAATATCTAGAACATCTGTTCGTGTATAAAAACAGCTACGGCGTTCCTTTGGGGAAAATTTACATGTGATTAGCGAATTGTTTAGCTTGTAAAGTGATATACGAGAAATTTTGTTATTTGTATAGTGAATTAGTTGTTTTGTATTTGAGTGTTTCAATAAAATTAGTTTAATTACGTGTTATTCTTACTTCACTTAATCCTTGAATCCACAGAAAAACGTAACAGTATGTTTAGTCTACTAGCATCGAGTTAGAATCTATGGAGAGGATATCACGTGACTAAAACGACCTCACTTCGGCCATATTGTTAAGATTTTTTTGACACTTTTGACAGATCGTATATGTTTGTAATAATATATTGTGATAGTGCATAATAATGGTTTCTTGTTCTCAACGTAGTTGCAGTAGCAGAAGCAATGTTAATAAAAAATCTTCAGGAATAACGTTTTACAGGTTAGTATACAAATAAGTAAACAAAGTAATGGGTCGTACTTCAGAGAATAAATTAATAGTATTTGACTGTATTAATTTATCTTTTTCGTCGACCGTCTATTTATGATTAATTTTAACACCCTCAAAATCATTGATTAATGACCCCTATTAATGAATGATTTTCTATTAATGAACGATTTCATTATAGGCAACACAACATACATTGCTTGCATAAATTAATTAAACGCTCTGTGATTGGCAGTGACCTGTGGTGTAGGCAACCAACCATATACCTATTTATATTCCCACTAAAAAATTAATTTAAAATGAAGTAGCCGCTGTTAGTACTATCTGTCATTGTATGTCATTATTTACTTTATTGTTTAAAATTCTGTGTATTTGAAAAATAAAAGGATGGATATTGACGAAGAGTTTAATTTAACTCCACCAGAATTTAACTTATATCACAGAATTTACAGAGGTCCAAGAAGACTTAAATATAAATTTGTCAAAATGCTATACAGCAGATAATCATTTTGTACCATTTCGAATATAAATGTTTACTATAATAAAACTACCACTAAGGAAACTTTGAATAAAGTCAATGAAAGCTGAAAAAATTGTTGTTTATCGTTAAGTAAATAAATATTTAAACTAAGATATCTTTATTTCTGAAAAGTACGGTCGACGGAAAAGTTTTGTAACGAACTCGTGAATTAAAATGGCGATTAACAATCTCGAATATTAACGCGTGAGCGAAGCGACCGCGTTAAAATATCTCAATTGTTAATCGCCCTTATTAATACACTTGTTGGTTAAATAACTATTATGTATCGTAAATAATGTGTATCGTAATAACTGTAAATATATCGTGTTTTTAGTGTTTACCGCGGGATAAATAAATCAATAGTTTATTAAAAATGTATTGCACTTTTTTAGATTATGATTAAATCTTCTGAATAACTAGTCATATTTTTATAGTAGTTTTAATATTATTGAGTCCGGCCATGATCCCACCGCCATATTGGTATCATCGTTAGCAACGCCTACCTACGCCGTTTTTAATACACACGTTAATATGCTCATAGCTTCTCCATAGATTCTAACTCGATGTCTACTAGGAACGATGTATTTTATTTGAAATTCGTCCTGTTAAGGATAAGTGTCGGTGCATGGTGAGTTATCTACGAACTACCTTAAAGCTAAAAGAACGCAACAACAGTGTTCACATTTTCCGAATATGATGTTTGACATTTAAGGTTCTTTTAGCTTTAATATAGCTCGTAGATAACTCTCCACCCACCGCTACTCATCCTTCTTCTTCTTTTATAAGCAATTCTGCTTGTTCATTGGCGGATTAATACCTCTATGAAAGGTTGTCACTCCATCTTTTGCGCAGTTGTCCGATACTTCTTCTGCCGATTGGTGACTTATCTCTTGCTATTTTGACGACACTGCTCTCCTCCATTCTGCTTATGTGGTTATTTCATTCTTTTTTCTATTTTGTGTCCATTCATTTATACACTGTACGTTCAATTTTCTTCTAATGGAAACAGGATTATGCCACTCATCCTTAACAGGGCGAATCTTAGGGGTGAATACTTGAAGTTCTCTAATTTTGTACTAAAATATGTTGAGATGTCAATTTATTCTGAAATCAAGTAGGTACCTAATTCCAAACGTAGATTTTGATCAAACGCGTTATGCCAATCTCAACCTACCAGAGAATAAGAATTGTCCGCGAACAAGTTTACGAGTTTGTGCATCTACTCCCATTTAACCATTTCTTTGCTAGAGTGCTCAATTTTGTATCTAAATGAAACGTTTTATTCAATCTTCTGTTAAAATTAAAGTGAATGGACAGTCAATTATTTATTTCGAATTCATGGCATGCGCAGGAAAGAAGTAACAAAATGCGAAGTAAAGTATGCCCCGAAAATGGAAAAACTCTTAGCAAATAAGTATACTTTAAACCTAACCTTAAAAAGAGACAGAGTCGTACCAGCTCCATGAAACATGTATGAGCTGTATTATTCTTACGGTTTTTTTGTTGCAGTTACTCTCCCCAGGATTACAAGTAATACCCAGATATGGACACAATTCAAACAAATTGCAATATAGAAAATGGAATTCAAATGATGTTTTTTCTTTACAAGAGATTTTATAACACCATATTAAAAGATGAACAAGATAATTTTATTTTAATAGGTGCATTTTGATCACAAGTACCAAGTGAACTCGATCAAGAAAACATACCAGAAACCCGTTTACGAACTCAACCAGTCCTACATCTTTCTGCCGATATTGTGAACGGTTGACGCCATTATCTTCAGTCGACTGTTGCACGTGGACAAATCCGATTATTAAAAATTGCAAGAATTTTTCTAGTTTTTCTGCTCCAAAAATTAAGACGGTAAGTAGGCAGGCTTTATTCAATTGCTTTGGTGCATCTGTTGGTTTATATAACTCAGTAGTTTTTGTTTCTGATGACGTTTGCTATTTAAGACGTAAAGGGGTAATATTTTGCAGGAGTGTGCAAGAATTCCCCACAAATAATGAAATGGTAAATATTAAAATTGCCATTTTAAATTTCAGATGCTACGGAACTACACTAGAAAATCTACGATTCTTACATATACAAACGAAGATTTACAAAATGCTCTGTATGCAGTCAGAACTAACGACAAAAAGTAAGGGAAACGGGAAAAGCTTTCAACATTCTCGAATCAACTTTAAGAAAAAGATTAACAGGTTTGCACATGCCACCACCCCGTTTAGGTCGCACAATTGTATTTCCAGATGAAATAGGAAAATAATTTAGAGTATGTGTTAACGCTTGATAAATTATTCTATGGCTTAACATGTAAAGGCATAGACGATTGGTATTCAGGTCTGCTGAAGAAAATAATATCCCAAATAATTTTAATAAAGAGAAGAGATTAGCTGGCAAACATAGGCTTTATGGGTTTATAAAAAGAATCCTAATTTAACATCAAGACAACCAGCAGGAACAAGTTTGAACTGCTGCATTCAATAAAGAGTCAACAACACTATTTTATTCTAATTTCAAAATACTCCTGGACAAGGTTAAGTTTGCGCCAAACAGAATTTTTAGTATAGACCAAACTGGCATTACTACAGTCCAAAAAAATATCCAAAGGTTTATAAACCTAAAGGAACTAAAAAGGTAGGATCTGCTATATCTGCCGAACGTGGAAGAACTATCACAACCGTTTTCTGCATGAGTGCTAAAGGATATTCCTCCCATGTTGATATATCCTCTTGCACTTAAAAAAATGTGCTTTATACAAATGTTCCAAAAACTGATAAATCAATACAGAAATTTTTAATGAGTGGCTGTGCCATTTTTTAAAACATGGAAAGTCCACAGCAACTGATCCCATTCTTTTAGTGTTGGATAACCAATCCAACCATATTTCTGTGATGCATATAATTTTTGCAATTTCCTATGGTGTCACTTTCACCATACACCTCAGATTATTTGCAACCTTTGGACTTGACTTTCTTTAGTCCAAAGACTAGATGTAGATAAAATTGGAGGAAGCTCAGGAAAAAAAAATGATTAAGAGATTAGAATCTCAAGAGAAAAGAGGAACAACACTAACACCTGAGCCGCCTGATGTAACAGACAGTGATTTGTCAGATGTCAGAAAACCAGCTGCATCCAACGAGACATGTTTTATTTATGGGGAAAGAGGAAAAACACCGAATTATGGTATATATGTGTATTATGTGCCTCGTAGAATCACGCCGAATGTACAGATGTAGATACCCCCGAAAATTCTAAATACGACTTTTGTTTACGTTAAAATTATTATATTTAAGTATAATATACAATTAGTATTTCCCCATAACATTATTATACTTTTGACATAAGAGTTTTTATTAAATTGATTTTAAATTAATGTTTTTTTCTAACATTAATTTAGTGCGCACCTTTTCCCAATCTGTGCGCATGATTATCCTCATGGAATGGGGAATTATGCGCAAAGGCCTTCTTTTCTTTTTTTAATATTATGCTTTTGCAAAACTTATTTTAAATATTCAAAGTAGAATAATTAGAGATTATTGTAACGTACTGACCGTTGAGACGGATTTAAAGAATTTACAACAGATGCGATTTCTGCTTAAGTGCGCACCATTCCCCCTCTTTCCCTTATTATTTCAAAATTAGTTACGGAGGACTTTAAGAGGTGTTAATTTTTACCAACACAAATATAGTAGTTTTGTCCAAGTTTATAAAAGTATCAGCGAATTATTCCATTATGTTTACAAACAATATAAACTTGAAAATGAAGATATGTTAGTGCATCAATGAAGTTCCGTCCTCTGTTTATGTCATTTCACTGTCTCTGTATGGGTATAATAATTGGTGCGAAATTGCCAGTTTTCACCAAGACTTAACCTATCTGGTTGCATTGTTAAAGTCAAAAGCAACATATTGGATAATACCAAAAGTGTTTGTAAGATTCAAAGTTTAAAACTGAAGTGTCAGGTTTATGAATCAAATTAGTATCAAATATAATATTTCGTTAGTTTCCAAATGCGTATAACATCAATTAACAATTAATTCGTACTGTAAAAGTGAACACAGTTTGGGTTGTCCTTTTAAATGTTGAGTAAACCTGTTAGAACTCTGTAGAAACCTCGTTTTTACAAACTTCTAACGAATCTATAAAAACTTCGTCATCTTGATCATAATCCACGTGTTTATTACTCTCCAATTGAAAGTGTGGAAGCGACCTAGGTTCTGCATAGATTTCATTATCTATTAAAAAGTCTGTAGTATTTTCAGGTATCTGTGGGCAGTTGTTGTTGATTTTGTCATTGTTCTCATTGTCTTTAAGGTTGGAGCTGTACTTTTTATCAATGTACTTGTAATATTTAGGTATATAAATAGGATTTTCTATATTGTCATCTTCTTCCTCTGGCGGAGGCAAAGGTGAACTATTTACATCCTCTTTTATAGATGAAGGTTGATCAACGAACTTCTTATCGATAAATTTGTAGTATTTGGGTATATATACGGGTTTCTCCATCCCAGATTGTAGATGGAACGCCGCAATTTTGTTTATATCAGCTTCTAAGGAATCAGGAGTATAACTGTTGAGTTGGGAGAGACTTCCTGAATTGTTTCTAAAACAAACAAAAAAATATATTATAAACATCTAAAAAATAGGGCAATATGTTTTTAGTGAAAACACTATACAAATAAGACAATATCCAAATTATCAAGGACACATATTTTCTCCTGATAAGCATTTAGGATAACATATTTATTATTGCTTAGCTAATATAAAATAAAAGAGCAATAAATAACCAGCTAATTTAAATTTGTTTCTTAAATATGATGTCTTCTATAATGATTTTAAAAGAATGTAATTATCAAGTTTTAAATGAATATTTAGCCTCAATTCCTTGGAACAAGGTATTATATGAATCAGATATAAATTGCTGCATAGAAAATTTTTACCATATTTTATATGATGCCATTAATATGTTTGTTCCTATCAAACTGTTTAAATCATTGAACTTTCCAGTTTGGTTTTAGCGAGAATTAATTGAGCTTGTCATACAGAAAAAAATAGCTCACAGTAATTTTAAAGCATCAGGCAACTCATGAGGAATTTTCGGTGTTAAGGGAAAGAGGTAACTCATTATAAGCAGTGTGTTACAAGAACTGTTTAGAGAGTATTCAAGCAAATCTTTCTAGTAATCGCCGCTCTTTTCGGAGGCATGTTAGTGCTACACGTGGGTCTAGTGCTTATCCTAATGTAATGTGTAATAAAGGTGGGGATATAATAGCTCAGAATGGTGATGAAATAGTCAATCTATTTGCCTCTTATTATTCAGGTACATATAATGATAGTGAGTATAATTTACCTAATTTTGAATTGGACTATGGTGTGGATTTCCAGATTCTGAAAATTAGTCTGACTGATGTTTTCGAGGGGATTATGAGTTTACAAACTACATATTCTTCAGGGCCTGATGGTATACCTGCAGCACTTATTAAGAACTGTACTTTTTCCCTTTGTAAACCTTTACAACAAATTTTCAATTTATCATTGTCATCATCTATATTTCCACAATATTGAAAAAATAGTTTTCTTTCACCTTTCAATAAATCTAGCAATCGTGAGTGTGTTAACAATTATAGAGTTATAACTATTCAATCAGCAATCCCGAAACTTCTTGATAAATTGGTATTGATAAATCTCACCTGTGCTTGTAGAAACATACCTAATTATTGATGAACAACATGGATTTTCTAAAGGGAAATCAACAGTAACAAACCTTGTCAATTACCAACAATACTTGTTGGGTGCATTTGAGAATAAAATTCAGGTCGACAGCATTTACACTGATTTCTCAAAGGCCTTTGACCAGGTTAATCATAACCTTTTGGTCCACAAACTTTATGCATCTGGCTTTGATGACCCCATTGTTAATTGGATTAAAAGTTTTCTGATGGGATGTACTCAGCAAGTTCGTATTAACAATATTATATTTCAAAAGAATTCCGTTGTTGTTCTGGTGTCACACAAGGGTCTCATTGTGGTCCCTTGATTTTTAAATTGTTCATTAACGATATTGGTAAGACTACCAAAAACTCACACTTTCAGCTATTTGCTGATGATCTTCAGTTATTTCGTTGTATACATGATAAATCGGATAGAGATCTCTTGTAAGGTGATGTACATAATATATGTTTATGGTCGAAACAACATGGTTTCAGCTTAAATCCAACTAAATGTTCTTGTATTTCATTTGGTAGTATAAATAATCTAATAGTTAATAGGTATGTTCTTAATGATGTACTCTTGAATTCAGTTACTGAGATTAGAGATTTGGGTATATTATTGGATTGTGCATTGACATTTAGAAGCCATTTTCTTAAAATGAAGGAAACAGGATTTTTGTAATCTTGGATTTATTTATCGTAACAGTCATAATCTCTCACCTATTATATTCAAATTATTGTATTGCTCTCTGGTACGCTCAGGTTTTGAATACTGCTTTGTTGTTTGGTCCCCATTTTATCAAGTCTACATTGATGGATTGGAGAGCGTTCAGCGAAAGTTTCTAAGATCTTTAGCTTTTAAAGCACATATTAATATAAGAAATACTGAAAATTACTTCATATAATAATCTATAATGATGTCTACTTAAACACAATAGAATTCGACACATTGCACTATTTTATATTCCTTTTCATAGGACTGAGTATGCTCGTCATTGTCCCTTGTCGAGAATGTTCAGCTGATGCAATGACCTCCTATTGGATCCATTCTGTCCAAACATTAATGTTTTCAAAAGGCAACTTAAGAGTCTAATTAATCTAAATATGTGATATTTTTTACTTTTATTGGCGCCGATATTAATTTTAAGTGTTATAAACAAAATAGCTCTGATTTTTAAACAAATTAAGCTAACTGCACTTCTATTGGTCGTAGAAAACTTTTTTAATGTTTGTCTTGACTTCAACTATAAGAATCAAGTTAAAAATGTGTGTAGTGTATAGGGGGCGCTGTAGCTTGGTTAAATTATGTAAAAGTCACCCCTACTTTAAAGAAATAAAAAAGATCTCTTCACCAAGAAGAGAATCCGTTTAGAACTAGATCTCTATCTTTAAAAAAAATGTTCTGGTCCAGCAAAATTTATAAACTTTTAAAAGAATTTTTATGAACAATTAAATGAGTTGACCTATCAGATCTTACAAAGTCTCATTCGATTTATAATTAAAAAAGCTAAAATATAATGATTTTGCATACAAAAAAAGAATTTTTACAAAAGTTATTTAAAAAACTAAAAATGGAAAAAAAGTTAACATTTTTGGAACATTTTTTGCAAAAACTATTGGCTCAAATTTAATGTAACACAACTCAAATTAAAGCTTTTTATATGTACTTTCATAATATTGTACTTATTTTATTTTTAAATGTTGATTTTATACAATAAAAATGAAAATAATCAAAAAACATCGTTTTTTGTATCTTAAAAATGCCATAAAAAAAATTACTAAACCGTAAAAATACCAAACAAATTGAAGTATGCTATAAAAAAAAAAAAAAAATAAAGACAGTTAATATTGTGAAATATGCAGAATAGATGATTTGGTTTTATATGCGAAAAATAGGGAAAACTATAACAAAAATAGGGAAAACTATAACAAAATATGGAAATATAGTATATCGCCCTAAAACGAAGGAACCTACATATAGATCGATTTTTTTTTCGAAATAGGTTTCGAAACATACCAATAATATACAGATCACTTTCTTTCGATCTCTGATGATGAAGCGTCATTCCATGATGTTCATATGGCTATATATAAGGATCAGGAAGATATAATATACAATATTATATCTTTTGTAGTGGAAGATCGTGTACAGATGCAATATTCGTTATAAAGCAAATTACTGAGAAATCACTGGAGCATAATAGACCAGCATTTCTGTGTCTGATTGACTTAAAGAAAGCGTTTGACAGAGTAAGACACAAAAATGTAATCCATCTTCTGTATAATAGATAAGTTCCCCTAAATATTAGAAAAACTATCGAAAACATCTACCAAAACAACAAAATGGAAGTCAGAATAGATGGACAACTTACAGAACCTATAGAAATAGGCAGCGGAATAAGACAAGGAGACTCATTGAGTCCTATGCTCTTTAATTTAATCATGGATAAAATCATCAAAAGCGTTAACAAAGGAACAGGATACAGAATGGGAAACAAAGCAATAAAAATACTCTGTTAGGCAGATGATGCAATATTGACAGCCCAAGATGAAGATAGTCTGAAAATACTGGTCCACAAATTTAACATAAGAGCAAAATAATTCATAATATGAAAATCTCATCTCAGAAAACTAAAACAATAGTAATCAGCAAAGAACCAACCAGATGTAAAATAAAAATTGATGGTATCAGTATTGAACAAGTAATGGAAATAAAATACCTTGGAATTACACCGTCAGGTTTGGAGACCTGGACAAAGAAGTGAGAGATCAAGTACAAAAAGCAAATAGACTGGCAGGATGCCCTAATAATACTATATGGTGAAACAGACACATTTACACTGAGATAAAGTCAAGAATTTATAAAGCCAGTGTAAGACCAATAATGACATACGCCTCAGAAACAAGACCCGACACAACCATAAAACAAAGGCTACTGGAAATGGCAGAGATGAGAGTACTGAGAAGAATTACAGGAAATACGCTGAGAGATCGAAAGAGAAGTAAAGACATTAGAAGCAAATGTAACGTAAAGTGTGTAAATGAATGGACACAAAATAGAAAAAAGAATGGAATAACCACATAAGCAGAATGGAGGAGACCCGTGTCGTTAAAATAGCAAGAGATAAGTCACCAATCGGCAGAAGAAGTATCGGACGACCGCGCAAAAGATGAAGTGACAACCTTCCATAGAGATATTAATTCGCCAATGAACAAGCAGAATTGCTTATAAAGAGGAGGAAGAAGGAGAATATATCTTTACACAGAAAATATACAATATTAGAAGACATATTACGTGAAGTATACAGTAGTTTAAGTAACGTATCTAAATGTAGAAACTACAAAATAGATTTTTTGAAGAAATACATCGCATTGAATAGATTCAATCGTTAGTTCTGATGCTGATATTTGTACTTACGTTTTTTCTGTTATAATGACTCCAGATGGTTTCAACACATGGCCGAAGAATCTGGTAGAGCCTATAACATTCACGGATTCATCTTCTTTTTTCGGCACTAGCGTCAGTGACTTGTGAGGCCGAGGAATATCATAATCCGGTTCTGAAAACCGTCTTTGTTTTTTTGGTAACAATTTTAATAGCTAAAAAAGATGAAAAATGTCAATAATATAATTTGTAACAATTCAAAAATATTAGATTCTTTATCATACGCAAAAATATCAAAATCAAAATATGTAAGTCAGTACTCTGACCTGATTTGTATTGTTCATTATGCAGTTTGGTAAACATGATAATGAGACATGGAGAAACTAAGAATCCTAGAAGCAATGTCGAAACTGTAACGCCTGAAATGATTTGGCCTTGTCAGCAGAAGTGAACCAATAAAGGACTTCCATAAATGCGAGAATGCGACGTCGACATGGGGTGGGCCTGAACTGTAAAACGACGCTATAAGACGAAGAGGAGGAAGTATATTAAAAAATCCAATTTTTTACGACGTAGTTTATAGATGTTCCCTAATGTGGTTGAAGCTGGAGGAGGCAATGCCCTGAAGATACATATTAATCGAAGAAAGATTATTATTATTATATTAAAGATAATAATCTATAATGATGAAAAGTAAATCAAAATTATAATAACAAGTTATATTACAATACAAACTTTTATCTTGTTTCCTGTTTTTTATTAACACATATATTAGTTTGGAATACCTTTTCCCGATTTTTTTTGCCGAATATAGTATTGTGATATTTATTATACAAACCTCTTCATCTTTTAAGGTAGATCCATTAAGACTAGAAGTGACTCCAGGTATCAACATAGGAGCATTAGTAACTTTCACTAACTCTTCTAACAGCCTACTCAGTTCATCTGAATGTATGTCGGACCTATGGATGCCACTCTTTTCGGTCCTCAAAACCACATCGTTGTCGTAAAATTCAGGTTCGCTAAATTTCTTAATCAGTTTTTTAACTTTGTTTTTCTTGTTTGACTCCTGTTGTTCGTTGTCGAGTTCGTCCAAGATCTGGTCTAAACTTTTGACAGGTTCAGTGTTTCTTCTCTTTGGGGGTAATGCGACTGGTTTGTTATTGGTGGGGACGTCGTGGAAAGGCGACAGCGCCTCTTGTTTTTGAGACTTTGGTGGTAAGAGAGGGCAAGATGATTCTAAAATATAGGTTAAGAATGAACAAATAATCGCTATACTTAGATAATGACTTACCTGTCACATTTTCTTCGTTACTTTGTATAACATTTTCATGTGTTTCTGCTATAGTTGGAGAGATACTTCCCGTAGGAGATCTTAATTTTTCCTGTAAAGACACTAAATTATTATTTGAAAATAAAACTTGGGAATGTTTAGAATACTGTAAGTAATGTAAAAGAAAGAATAAATTACGGAACACTAGAAATAGAAGTATCTCTGCCAGCATGGGACGTTGAGTGGATGGAGTAGTACAAATGAGCTCAAGAGACCTAGAGATAAAAGAAGTGGTACAGTAGGCGGTACTGTAGACTAGTGCGAAGCTTTAGATTTTTTTTTATAGATTTTTTTATAGATTGTAATAAAATTGAAATGTTTCATGTTGTTATTTGCGTGACGCTCGCCTCAGCATTTTACTGTAGAAAAAGTAATACAACGCCAATATAGAAGCTTCACTTCAAAATGTACCAAATATTATATAATAACAAGCATAACAACAATCCCCACAGATGTTCTAGATGTAAAAGGATTAACCTCAGCCAACACTGGTATAAGAAACACTAGAAAACGTAAAGAGTTGGAAACAAATTTAATATTTATTATTTATGGGAAACCTTAATGCAAGAACTGCACTGCAAGAAAGAATAGTAACACAATAGTAGTCCCATATGGAGAAATGTCTTGAAAAGGAATGAAAAGAGACTGCTTGGATATGTGACCAGTATTCGTTAAGAATATGTAATGTCTTTATGTTTAAAGAAACCATGTATCTCATAAATATACATATACAAAAACCAGTTATCAATTAAAAATCCATAATAGACTATGTAATAATTGTTAGACAAGAGTCAATGATCAAGGTCGAAGAAACGAAAGTATAAAGAGGAGCCACCTCCGGATCAGACCACCATTTGGTGAGATCAAGAATATACATAAGAAATAACGATCACAACAGTCTAATAAAAATAAAATGTAGTGAGGTAGAAAACATAAAATCAAAAAGGTACCCTATATATAAATTAAACGACCAGTCGATCTCTTTTCTTGATACGGCCATTGGAAAGGGAAATGATCAAATAAATTATAAAAACAAAAAACCGTATTGGTGGACAGCATAGATAGAAAACCAAATAAAAGAGACGAAGAAAGCTTACCAAATATTTAACAAATGTTTTTCTGATGGAAAAATATCAAAACAATAGAAAATGGCTACTTAAGCTCCATACATGAACAGAGAAACAAAAAATGCTGCCAGTATTTACCAAAGAATAAGAATTAAAGTTAGATCATATAATAAAATTGGGAGATTTGTTTTATGGAGTTACGCCTTAGGAGTTACGACGAATAGCTTTCGACTTCGCAGATGCTAATCATTTTAAACACAGATTAAATAGAAACAAGAAACAGGCCATCAAAGACTGGCTAAGAAGATTTTTAAAACGAAATCCCCAACTAAATCTTTGTCAGCCAGAAGGTATTAGCATAAGCTTTCAATACTGAAACTGTTGGATTTTTTTTAATCTCGAAGACATTTTGAATAAGTTCTATATCTTGTGAATAAATCTACAATGTGGACAAGAACGGTGTAACAACCATTCAGAAACAATTAAAAAAAGTTTATGCCAAAAAGGACAAAAACAATTGAGTGTTGCCACTTGAGCCGAACGTAGACAGACAATTACCATCTTATGTGATGTTAGTACTTCTGGTTCCTTCGTCCCCTAGGAAACGGTTATCTCCATATTTAGAGGGAGATGGTCCAATAGAATGTCTGTATGCATGTTCAGATAACGGATGGTCAAACAATTTGATGTTCTTGAAATGGTTTAAGCATTTCCAAGAACTATGTAAAAACAACTGCGGCCGATCCAATTTTGCTGGTATTGGACAATCATTCGAGCCATATATCATTGGATATTTATAATCTCTGCTCGCTTGTTCAATCAAGCATACATACAAGTAGCAGCTATGGAAAAGGGAATATCAACAACCAAAAAATTTTCTTTTAACCCCACTAAGTTTTCGGAGGAACACTTTGGTTCAGCTGAACAGTTTAGAACTTGTTTTAGAGGCTAAACAAGGAGAAAATGGAAACATTTCTGAATCAACACCATCAATATCAAGTGCGACACAACTGCGGAACAGACAACATGAACATTAAGAGTTACTCTAGAATGGACACCATAGACATCAAGAGCTACTGTGGAACAAACACCATCGATATCAAGAATTTCTGCAGAGCTGACACCATCAACATCCACAGACAAACCTGGTCCTTTACTTCATATTCAGGTGTCGTTAAAGTATCACATGTAGCTTATATCCCAAATAAACTATTTAAACAGTCTACTACAAAACAAAGAAACAAAAATCAGAAATTTAGACTGCTACACCAGTGAAGGATATTCTCCTGGACAAAAAAACTACGCCAGATGCGAAATTGAAACGAAAAGTTACTGTTGCTAAGAATAAAAAAGCTATAATAACCAATCCTATAGTAAGCTATAATAACTCCTTCCCCCACAAAAAAATAAAATTAATAAAAAATCAACTTACTATGATAATGGGCATCTTATGTTCCAATATATTCTGCAGCTCGGATAACATCTGAACTGTTTTATTATCCGTAACAGCTACTTTTTCTACCACTGTTGGAGGTACAGTTTCATATATTTCCTCATCCTCCTCTTCAACTTTATTCTTATTTTCCAGCTTCTGCTCATGTTTTTCTTTGTGTTTGTCCTTCTTTTTCCATACTCTTTTAATAAAACTTTGCCTCTTCTTGACTTTCTTGTTTAGTTTCTCTTCATCGGCGTTTTCCTTAATTTTTTCGTGGGACTTTTTCTTCTTCGTTTTAGAACTCTTTTCTACTTTGTTTTGAAATTGACTGGGTTCGGCGTATTCTACATTATCTTCATTGATATCTTCGTATACTTTATCAGTCTTATTATCGTCGTTTCTGTATGGTACGGAATAGGCATTTTCTTCTTCTGTTTTTAAAAGTTCATTCTTCACATCATTTTCGTTTAAGTCTCTTGGTAGATCTTCTGGTGTTTGTTTGTTTGCTTTATCAACTGACGCATATGTGTCATTTTCCACAATAAAATCGTCTTCATTCGATTCTTTTCTGTGCATGAAAAAAGATCTAGAGTGTTTTAACTTCTTTTTCTTTTTTACGTCTTGCTCTGCAGTCTCTAGAGACTTAGATACTTGTCTCGATTTACCAGAAAAGAGAGAACGTTTACTTTTGTTATCATCTTTATTAATTTCTTTCTCATTTGTGTTTGGTACTTCTTTTTGTTGAATACTTATAGCATACGTATCATTTTCTATAATATAAGTTTTTCTTTTATTTTCTTCTGATTTTATCCTTAACGTGTTAATGCCTTGATTTGGTAAAGTCATTGCTTTTTGTACAATACTTTCTATCTCCGTTTTGTCGATCACAATATCTTTATTTAATTTGTCCAAATATTCGCCTGATATTCTTTCGTATATATGTTCTGCCGATTTTGATTCTTCCGCTTTTGGTCTTAAATCTACATCTTCATCCGATTCGTAATTTAGGGCCTTTCTCTCTTTTTTCCGAGAAGCAATTTTACTCAAAGTGTCTTTTGGATTGCAGTATGCTGTAGCACCCATTTTTTGAAGTCTATGGATAATATCCTCGTTAGAGTTATGAGAAGATTCTGACTCAGGCGTGGAGTTTCTTAGTTGATCTTTGGATTGTGGGATATTCTCCATTGAGTATCTGAAGTGGCTCATCCTGTTGCTGGTTTTATTGGGATGCATTTCGGCTATAATCGCTTGCATCCATCGGTTTTGTTCCTCCAAGTTTTCTGCCCTCTAAAAAAGAAAAAACAAATATTTGGTAGTGTTTCATTTAGTGTTATTATTTTGAGGATAAGGTTGTTTTAGGACTTAGTGCTGTCCATATTTCCAATGATGCTAGATCAAGTAACAGGAAAATGCTAAATAGAGATTTTTTGGTGTTTTGCACATGTCAACATGTGCTTTTCAATATAGCCGAGTGGATAATATAATAGGTGAATATGGTTTAGAAATAAGAAATGCTAGAGGCGACAGATTGGCTCAATTTTGTCAAGAAGAAAACCATGGTTTCGATTACCACCCCGTAAATTGTATACCTGGAGGTCACCACAGGATAATAAACAACAAAATTGCATTGGAAATTAAATCGATTTTAAACTAACCAATCTAAGATTTAAAAATTTCATTATAAGCGTTAACACACAGATGGACTCAGTTATTTACATAAAAATGTGAAGCCAAAATTATTTGAATAGGTCACATTCTCAGCACCTTCAAATGTTGTCACGTTTTTTTATTAAAATATCTTATTCACGTATCGCTGAAAATATTACTATATTTATTTTATACTCTACAGGTGTTATCAAACCAAAATAATAATTTATTAGTTAAATTAATATATTTAATTGTAATTAAAACATCAAGTGTGCACATAGTGTGCATATCATTTAATAATAGCGTATAATAGATATCAACCAATTATTTTATACCTATGTAGAAGCACTGAAAACTATTTATTAATGGCAACGGTGTTTACATTTCTCTGTCTTATGGCTCTACGTCAAACTTCAAATGCTGTTCCATGTTTGTTTACTTTTTACCAAGATGAGGAAAAGTTGTTGTTTTTCGATATTTTGGCTGTATTTTGAGTGATATTTGTAAATAGTGAAATAAACATATATTATAATAATGGTGCTACAGTATTGCATTTGCAAAAAACGAAATATTTACATCCCAATGCCTCATTTAATTTGTAAGTACTGTTTATTTACATTATTTAAGATGAGGAACTGAGGAAGCCTGTTTGTTTACATTTTAAAATATGTCTTTCATAAGCGTACCATTGGGTTTGTTCATATACATTAATGTATTGAACAAGATATTAGTTCATGAAATTAGTATAGACATTTTTAAATTGTATGTAGACATCATCTGATTAAAAAGATCTGTTTAGTAGCTTTTTAATTTAATATTTCATGTTATTTAATATTTCATGTTATTTAATATTTCATTTAATATTAATTCATATTCATGAATTCAAATAAATTAGTGAAATGAATAAAACTCATTTATTTTTCTATGTAGGTTTCCAAATAATATTGATTAATGATGAAACTTACTCTAAACTTCAACAGAGAAAACAGTATAAAAACCTTTCAAAAGCATCCTTTTTGGTTATTAAAACTTGTAAGGAAGCTGAAAAATATTTCAGATTTTTTAATCTTCTTCTTCCTATGCCGTCCCCATTAACGGAGGTTGGCGACCACATTTTTAAAAGCTTCTCTGTCTTTTGCAACGTGGAATAATTCGTCTACAGACCAGTTAAAAACCTTATGAATATTTTGATTAATAAAACCATACAAAATGTTCCAAAATCAATTTATAAGCATTTTGGTGACCATATGTATGATGAAGATGCAATCGATGGTCACTCTATGCAACTTTTAAAATTGGTTCTTGAGAAATATTTTAAAATTGGAATTCATCATGAAACAAAGACTACTTTAGATGCTAACACCGTGCGCATAAGAAGCGTTCTTACTAAGACTGTTTTATTTCGCAATCAATAAATTTATTTCTGTACCAACGTCTTCGATTATGTCTATTTACCATTTTTACTTTAATACTTCTGTTCGCTAAATAGCTTTCCAATAATTTATACATTTTCACGCCTACTTTTTAATAAGTATATTTGCAAATAATTTTATGTCAAATGCCAGCAAGAGCTTTGGAATGATCAATAAATATTTTTGTAGCAGAAACCCTTACTACGAGGAATCTATTCATATTGTATTAAAACAAATTTGTCACAATTTGAAAAAATATGTTTTAATACATTATCAATAAATATAGGTATGTACTTAAATTTGACAAATGTATATTTTTTAATTGTTTTTTTTATCGTAGCATTATTTGATACCTATTAAAAAATTAACTTGAGCTCAACTATATTTTATTGTATTAATTTTAAAGCAAATAAAATTGTATTTTATTTTTTCTATTAAAATGTGTTTTTATACATTATTACTTCCAATTATTAACGTCTGAATGATTATCCCCGCGAGTAAAAATTCAAGCACGCTTATGCTCATTGAGGAAATATCACAGTCTATCGATACCCGTTTTACTCCCCTTTACCCTCTTGTCCAGGAATATCGAAGCTTCAAAACAGTGTGTGTTTAAGGTATCTTATTGCTGTGTCCATCTATGTTTATACGTCCATGGTTAACACTTACTCTGGAGCAGATGTCCCACCAGACCATAACCTCATTGTCTCAAAAATAAGGGTAAAAAAGATAATAAAATCCAAAAGTTTCAAGGTGAATATTCAGTTGCTCAAGATAAACGAAATACGTGCTGAGTGCTGAGGCTTCAACTTGTATAAATCAAGAAATGAAAAGATAAACATTATAAATGAAAAACACTGAGAATGTGAACATTACGTGGGGTAAAATCAAAGATTCTTTTATAAAGACACATAACGAAAATATACAAAAAAAAGAAGAAAGCCGAAAACCTTGGATGACTCAAGAAATACTGGAAATCATGGAACAAAGTAGAAAATATAGGAACAAAATTCCAGACAAATACAGAGAAAATAAATAAATATAAGTAATAAGGAACAAAATAAAAGAGACTAATGAAAAGTGAATGATGGAAACATGCATTGAAATAGAGGAATTGTAGAAAAACATGGTCATTATAATTTACTTAAAAAGTCAGAAAATTTTCTGGAAAATCACAAAAAAACACACCTATCCGGTTAATTGACAAAAATAATAAACCTATTAATAACCCAATTGAAATAAAACAAGTATGGACAAATATATTGAAGATCCTTTTATGAAGATCTTTCAAGAACGGAACCATCACAAATTGGTAGCGAGGAAGCTCCAATAATATAAAAATCCGAAATCCAACATGCTATAAACAACTCAAAATCTGGCAGAGCCCGTAGGTCAGATAAAGTTCGAGCTGATTAAACTTGAAGACAATTTAAACGCAATAACTATCCTTTTTAATAAGAAATACATATCTGATGAGATACATACAGAATGCCTTTGTTCCGCTACCAAAAACCAAGATTGCCAAACACTGTAATAACTATAAGGTTATAAATGCAGGAATGTTCAAAAAATTAAGCAGATATAGTTTGGCTTTCGTAATGGCTTCGGAACAGTAGAAGCTCTGTATAGTTTCACAGCAGACCAACGAAAATATCCTTTCGTCTCATTTATAGACTATGAGAAAGCTTTTGACAAACTTAAACGTAACATTCTCATGAAATGTCTAAGCAAAAAGGACAAAAATGATATTAACATAGTGAGAAATTTCTATTGGAACCAACAGGCTGTGGTAACATTAGATGAAAATTGCACGGATGTGCAACAGATAAGTAGAGGTGTGAGACAAGGCTGTGTACTTTCACCATTACTATTTAACACATACTCCGAAGAGTTATTTACACAAGCATTTGAAAACTGTACAGATGGGATCAAGATAAATGATGAAAATATAAATAACATTCGTCATGCCGAAGTACATTCAGAGAACTTTTGACCACCATTAAAGGGAGAAAGACAGCATATTTGTAGCATATACTTAGAAATGAGAAGTACGAAGACGACAAATATCTTGGCTGAAAAACATTCGCGACTGGATCTGATTAAACACACAGACGTTTTTAAGAAAAGCAGAAGATATAGATGTAATAGATGAATTTTCTAGAAGTATTTTCTAGTGTACTAGAAGAAGAAGAATATGATGCTAATAGAAAATATTAAAAGCAAATCAAATCAAAACCTGACACAGTAGAGCAAGGGTTTTGGGAAAACTTAGCTTAATAACTACAGAAAATCTAGAATGTTCATTAAAAGATGCAGATAGTATCACAAATAAGATGGCATATTAGACGATGGAATTACAGCGAAAGAAATACTTTTACGTATTTATGATCGAAGACTACAACGACGATGAAGGCGGATAAAAAGAATATTTAAAATGGCGAATTCGGTGAAAGTGGCAGCCCAGACTTTAGGTATGGTAGAATATCAATGAAGAAGAAAAACCCGACAACTGCCGGTATAAGAGGTTCACGCATTCTGGCCAGCAGTCTCGGGCGGAAGAGCCAATAAATGCAAGGGCATTATTTTGTCCTGCTGATAAGAAATTGATTGAAGGCAGAGAAATTATATATTAGTCAATGGCATAAGGATGTATGACATGTATGATATCTTTAGGCCATTGGACATTAAAGATTTCATGGATTTCTCTAATACAATCATAATATATAACAAAAAACTATCTTTACTAATTATATACAGGGTGTTTCATTAATATTTGGAAATATTTTAACTGTAGATTCCTGGGCTCAAAATATTTAGGTTTAACCCAAGTTACTTAGATAAAATGTGGATCCTTACTGAGTTACAGGGTGTTTTATTTAAAAATTTAAAAACTATTTATACCCAGTCTTCTTCTTAAAGTTCCATCTCCTATCGAATGTTGGATATCATAACGGCTATGGTCACTTTGTTGGCTGCTGCTCTGAAAAGTTGTAGTGAACTACAGTTAAACCATTCTCTAAGGTTCCTTAGCCAGGAGATGCGTCTTCTTCCTATGCTTCTTCTTCCTTGGATTCTTCCTTGCATAATAATTCTCAGCAGCTCATATTTTTCTCCTCTGGTTATGTGACCCAAATACTCTAGTTTTCTTCTTTTTATGCTGTTCATAATTTCTAACTCCTTATTTAGACGTCGTAGTACCTCAGCATTGGTAATCCTTTGAACCCACTAAATTTTTAATATTCTTCTGTAACACCACATTTCGAACGCTTCTATTTTTCTTATGTGTTGTTTCTTCAATGTCCAAGCTTCCATTCCGTGTAGTAAGATAGAAAATATGTAATATCTTACAGCCCTCAATCTGAGATGCAACTGAAGGTCTCTGTTGGTAAGCATTGTCTTCATTTTCACAAATGCTTGCCTTGCAGTTTCAATTCGGACTTTGATTTCTCTGCTTTGGTCATTTTTGTCATCAACCCAGGTTCCCAGATATTTGTATGTCTCTACTTTTTCTATTTGGGTTTGCTCTATCATTAATCTTTCATTTCCATGTTGCGTTTTTGAGACAATCATAAATTTAGTTTTTCTCTTATTTATTTTTAGAACGTATCTAATGCAATAATCGTTAATTATATTTACCAATTCTTGTAGCGATTCCAGGGTGTCTGCCATTATAACGGTGTCATCAGCGAATCTTATGTTATTTACTATTCTTCCGTTTACAGAGATTCCATCACCCAGATCTGCTATCGCTTCCTGGAATATGGCTTCACTGTACACGTTAAACAGTAATGGTGACAGAACACAGCCCTGTCTTACTCCTCTCTTTATATCTATATTTTCGGACTTTTGTTCTTCTATCTTTATATTGGCCTTTTGATTCCAATACAGATTGATAATGATTCGTAAGTCTCGTCTGTCTATATCTTTGTTTCTCAGTACTTCTATTAGTTTTTCATGTCGGACCCTGTCGAATGCCTTCTCGAAAATGATGAAACAGGAATAAATATCTAGGTTCATATCTAAGCATCTTTGAGAGAGGACATTAAAAGCAAACAATGCCTCTCTCGTTCCCAGTCCCTTGCGGAACCCAAACTGAGTATCATCCATATCATCTTCTAGTTTTCTATATAATCTTCCATGAATCACCTTTAGAAATATTTTGAGGGTATGGCTTATTAGTGATATTGTCCTATAGTCTGAACAATCTTTGGCATATACTGTTTTTAGTATTGCTACAAAGGTGGACACCAACCATTCCTGTGGGATTTTTCCAGTTTTATATACTTCATTAAATAGGTCCAGAAGTACAGGTAGAGTTTCATCGTCTAGACATTTCAGTAGTTCCGCAGGTATTTCGTCTGGACCTACAGTTTTTCCGTTTTTTGCGTTTCGTATTGCTTGTTCGATTTCCTCTATTATGATCTCTGGCCCCGTTTCGCTGTCGATTTCTTCCGGTTCTTGTCGATTATCCTCAAACAGATCTGTTATGTATGTCTTCCATTTTTTTATTTCTCTTTACCCAGTACTTTAAACTTATTTGACATATTCTTGTCATACTTGACAGAAAGTGTAGGTACTGCATACCCTACTAAATGATGTTAAACGTTTTTGGCTATCATTTATGTAATTCCCCCATTTTTGTCACGTCTAATATTAAAGCATTCTTCTTTTGCTTGCTGTGGTACTATTCAGTAATTTTCTTGCATTAAAGCAGCGGTTCTTAACCTGTGGTACATGTACCACTGGTGGTACATAACATTATTTGCTGTGGAACGCAAAACACAAAAACACAAAAACAGCCAAAATCAGCATCGCATAATATAACACAAAAAAAATTAAAATAGTATTTTACGTTACAAGTTCAGGATTGTCGAAATGTCGGTCACGCCGGCAACACTGATTGTAAAATTGCGGAGCAGTCGCCAATCGGCTTTAGTAAGTTTAGTAGGTACTAGACTTGATAACTCAGTAGTAGTATACACAAGGTTTACGTTAGCCGAGAATTAAAAAGTAATGGATAAATGGTTAAAGAGACGCATAGAAGCTGTAGAAGAATGGTCTGTTTAAGAAACAAGTGATTTGTTATGTACTTCAAGCTTAAATCGAAAGAAAAACAAAAAGACAGCAATGTGCAATATGTTTTGAGGTCTTTTCAAATCATTCAACGAATCCTCCTTTGCTGCACCGCCATTTTAATTTAAAGCAACTTCTTCAAGCAATGAAAATGCTGTTAAAGCTCCTTTTGTGGCCAGTTTAAGAATAGCTAAGTGTGAAAAACCCCGTACAATTGGGGAAAGACTTATTTTACCATCTGCCAAAGACATCGTACATTGTGTTTTCAGTGAAAAAGAAGCCAAACAATTGAATTCCGTTTCACTTTTTGATAACACAGTTAGCCTTAGAATACTTGAAATGGCCAATGCTGTTAAGGAAACCGCCAGAGAACGAATAAAGTCCAGAATTTTGTTCATGGACGAAAGTACCGATGTCCCAAAATTTGCCCAGAACTGAAATAAAAGAAGAATTCTTATTTTGCAAGTCCTTCCTTGTACGGCAACATCGGTCGAAATATTTAATAAAGTCACTGATTTTATTACAAATCATAGTTTGGATTGGCTGAAGTGCGTGGGGTAATCTATACCTTGTTAGGTGATAATGTACCTTTAATTCTTGCATAAGTTGGATTTTGTAAGCACGCAAAGCAAGATCTTTCCACAAAATCCTCCATACAGTGGATAGGCACGTATCCAACTGCTGTGCACGATGGCAGATAGACTCATTCGCGTCTTCCTGTATGCTACGCTCTATAGCAGCAATACGTTCTTCTGTACACACTGTACGACGTGTCTGTGGATGCATATTATCAGTTGGAGTAAACGTGGTGCAAAAACGTTCCATGGTTAATCGAATTTTTTGCTTTGATGGACTATTATGTTGACCATAAAATGGAAGTAGTGGGCGATAAGCATTTCGAACAGAACCACGATTTTCAAAATCAATTTGTAGAATTAGGAAGCGTTCTTCAGGCGTCAAGTCCACTTATGCTGAAATGCCAAACGTAACATAACATAAATGATATGAATAACAATAGAAATTGTTGTAACATTTTGACAAACTTTAAAAACAAAAACAAATACCCTTTTGAAAACAAAACAATACAAAAGAAAATTAAAAAGACAAAAGCTTTTTTAAACGAGAACCCCAATTTAGTTGTTCTGAAACCTGACAAACTAACAAGATTGTTATTATGGAGTCCGAAGACTATGACAGTAAAATGGATTCTCTATTGAATGACAATACAACATACCGTGAAATGAAAAATGATCCTACGAATATTTTCCAAAAAAGAAATAACGAATTAGTCGACAGATGGGAAACAATGTGCTACATCTCACCAAACACTGCTAATTCCCTCAAGATACATAATGCTGTAATTCCAAAAATATACGGTCTACCCAAAACACATAAAGAGGGTGTGCCGCTGCGAACTATTGTTTCATGCATTCAGTCTCCTATTGAAAACCTTTCAAAATATTTGAAGAACATTATTTCCAACGTAATAAATAAAAATCCACACTATTTAAAAGACGCTGATCACCTGAAATTAAAACTCAAAAATATACATTTACCTCCAAATTATAAATTAGTTTCTCTCGATGTGGTATCTTTATACACCAATATTCCAATAGCTTTAGCGAAAGACATTATTAAAAAAAAGTGGAATGAAATCAAAGCGTTCACAGACATCCCTCCAGAAGAATTTCTGCTAGCAGTCGAAACAACATTAAAGTCAACCTATTTCCTATATAAAAACAAAATCTTCCAACAAACAGATGGATGTGCTATGGGTGCTAGCATATCCAGTGCCATCGCTCAATTAGTTTTAGAGCATCTAGAGGAAATTGTTTTAAATAAAATAGATTTTGATATACCTTTTTTCTATCGCTATATAGATGACTGCTTGAGCGCAGCACCAGAGGATAAAATGGATATTTTACTAAATGAATTCAAAACTTTCACAAAAAACTAAAATTCACATTAGAAATTGACAAAAATTATCAAATTAATTTTCTGGACCTGACCTTACATAGAGAAAACAGCACTATAACTACTTCATGGTACACCAAAAAAACCTGGTCGTCGAGATATCTGAATTTCAACTCTCATCATCCCCTGTCTCAAAAGAAATCAGTAGTTATCGGACTCGCCGATAGAGCTATTAGATTATCCGATCCTATCAATAGACCTCAGGCCATTAAAAAAGCAAAAACAGCACTAACACTTAATTCATACCCAAACCACCTTATCGACAACACTTTCAAATCGCGACTGCAAAAATTTTACAATAACAATAAAAACAATGAAACCAACACGGTAAAGAAAAACTTTATGTCTCTTCCCTATATAAAAGGATTATCAGAACAAATTGCAAATCTTCTGTCCAAACATAATATTACGGTTGCTCATAAAGGGCACAATCTTTTGAAAAAGAATTTTACAAGATTAAAAACAAAAACCCCTCTATTAAAAAGATCGCATGTTGTATATGAAATTCCCTGCTCGAATTGTGATGGAGTTTATATTGGACAAACCAGTCAGCTACTTAACTCAAGAATACGTTCCCACAAATATGACAAAAAAAACTCAACCGCCCTCACAAAACATGAAAACGAACCCAACAGGAAGAAGAGAGAGCTTCTAGAGTCTATACAAATAAAAAAAAATAATAATGCAATAAATGATAAAAAAGATGTCAAAAATTTGAACAAAATATATTTTAACTTAATTTAAAAACACATAAAAAGACAATCTCAGAACGCCTATGATGTTAAAATAATTGGTTATTTAAACTATAGACTAACTTCAATAAACAACACATTAGATTTAAAATACATTTTACATGTAGTGACTTAGTGGGTATGTCCTATGTTTTTAATATTATTTTAATTGTGACGTCTACTTGTTAGTACCGAATTTTTACATGCTTGGTAAGTCAAAAGTTTAACTTTTAAACCGTATTATGTCTGTCATAAAATGTTTTTTTAGTCAATATTACTTCTTGAAAAAGGCATGGATTTCCTGCCGAAACGTCGAAAAAATATATGAAAATGTCTTAGTATCAAATCAAATTTTTTTATGAACCTAAGCCCAAGAAAATCCACTAAAAAAATATATATTAAGGTTCAAGAACTAAACTCAAACTATATATATATATATATATATATATATATATATATATATATATATATATATATATATAATCTAAAAATATAACCTAAAACAATTTTTACTTTTGTTGAATTTTATTTTATCCATTCCTTTAAATTCCATCATATAAATTGAAGTTAATCAGATTACCTAGCTAGATAGAGACTTCAGTTAAAAATAGTACTAAAAATAGTAACAAGAATTTTGTTGTATATGACTCAAAAAAGTTGAGAACCACTGCATTGAAGTATTACATTAACTAATATAAAACAAAATATATTTTTACCAATGTTACAGTTGCTGTCCTAGTCTGTATTTGAAAAACTCCGACAAGATTGGCACCTGGCTTAACTATACACGGTGGACCAAGGCTGATAGATCCTTTACAGGGTGAAATACTCTCGTAGTCGTCTTTCGATCGGTAGTAAAGTAGAAGTCCGCCTTCCAAAACGAACCAGTACTTCTTGTACGATGTGATCATTTTCTGAAACAAGCAATTTTCACCATTTAGTTCAAGAAGGAAAAGGAAAGGTAAAAATAAATATAAAAGTTGTTGATCTTCTTCTTATTGTTTTTCTTTTTTTTTAATCTAAAGATTAACGTTTTTCTTTTTAAATACTGTTTTTTTTTCTTTTTACTTACTTGTTAAAGATATAGAATTCACAGCATCAATAAACGAAGTTGAATTGAATGCTTGGTGTTCGTTTGTTGAAGTAGTACAAATTCCATATTAAATATAGTGACATATCCACAGTTAATCCCACTCACAAAAAGATCAAGAAATAATTTTAATAGTTTTGTGTAGTTTGAGCCTACAGTTCATTTTTAGCAGCGTATGATCTGATCCCCAGTATGCTTTAGACATAGCTTTTGGGTTTATTACTTACTGAGGTTTTCCATCGTTTTCGCACAAATATGTAGACGATTTGATTTTTGTATTCTTTGGACTAGTATGCATTGCTAACCTTCTTGGGTGGCATTTATAAAGTGTATTAGTTATCACTAGATTGTTTTTACTGGCAAATTGTAGAAGACGTTTTCTTCTATGTTTCTAATGCCCAAGCAAAGTAAGCCGACAATATCTCTCAAATTAATTTCAGTTTTTCCCATCTTGGCCCTAAAGTCTCCACTTTCATCTATTCATTGCCAAAGTTCTAGTTTTATACCCCTTCTTCGCTTTTTGTATGTTTTTATCTACACGCTTTAGGGTCTCCTCTGATCAGTGTCTTAAACCCTCACTCGCTCTAGGGCTGTGATTGCAACAGAATATAATAGTAGAGAACGACTGGATGAAGATTTAGCTAGTTATTTTGACGTAAAGTATGTATATGTGAAGTAAATACATAAAGGGAAGTCACTGATTTAATTGAATTAAATTCTTTGAATTATATTAATTAAAATGCATGAAACATAAAATGAAGTGATTGGAATATTTAAAGATTTTAATGCGTCTATAATATCATACTTTACCTTCTTTCCTTTCTTCTCTAGGTAACCAGATATTTTGTTACAATTTTTGCCGTTTTTGTCCATAGTAAACGCCTGAAATAAAAAAGGATATAAATAATTATTTAATAATACAGGGTTTTGTTTAAGTGTTTTTAGAATTACAAACGAAATTATCTAGAGGGCCTGATATGAATACGTTTATTTTTTGTAATAATAATTATGTCAAGCATCAATAAGTCGTTGTTTCTGAACAAATAACAAATATTTTTTTTTCTAAATTTTTGAAAGTCAAAATTTATCTTGAATTTATCTTTGAAGCTTCAAAAGAGATTGGAGGACCGATCCAGTACGCCAATTTCTGTGTCCACCACCGTAAATATCGATGCAGTTTATGAAATGATTTTATCAGACAGTCGAATTAGGCTAAAGTGATTATAAGGAATACAAAACCACACACAAGGAGATCAGGATAAAAATACGGGCAGCTAAAGAGAAGTGATACAACGATAAATGTTTAGAGATAGAAGAACTCCAGAGAAATCATTACAGTTTTGAATTGCACAGAAAAATTCAAGAATTAGCAGGTATAAGACGGTCCAACAATAGTAACACCCTGGTTGATACGAATGGTAAAATAATATCTGATATCAAAGGCAAACTAAACAGATGGAGAGAATCCAAGACTTTTGAATTGAACCAAAGTTATCTTTAACAATGGATGATAGTATACTCAATTCGCTTAGCTCGGGCATATTTTGACAGATTCATTGTCGGAAACCTACAACACAACAATTCCTACTTCTCAGTATTAATAGCTCAAGTATCCTACTATTGCAGACTTCTTTCTTCAAAAAAAGAAGAATTATTCTAAATAGTGGAAGTGTATACTAAACCCATCAAATTTTGGGTAGTATATATTTAAAAAATATATTTTAGTTATTATAATTTAACATAACTATTTATTAGATGGTGCAGATAAATAAATATTGATTGTTGATAATTCGCAAAGTTCTATTTTATTTACTATTTAGTTTGTTTACTATTAATATTGGCTATTAGTACGTGTGCTTGGTTGTATAGTAATTTGCAGCCACTTTTAGTCTGTCAAAAAGTAACTAACTTCGCAAAAAAATAATTACTAAATTCACTAGACAGTTCGGACTGGGAATAGCGAACCGAGTATAACAATTGTAGATAAATTTCCTTATCAGAGGCTAATTGGTAGTTTGACGAATTTATCTGTTTTAACCAAATGTATATAATGAATCTCATTGGAAATGTTCAAAAAAAGTATTGAGGTATTTAAAAGACACTATTAATTATTCTCTGATTTACTCAAAAGATGAATCAGAATTGCAAGGTTTTGTAGATGCTGATTGGACAAGCAATACATTAGATCGAAGATTCTCTACTGGATATGTATTTAAACGTAGCTTTATCTAGCTGCGAGGCAGAATACATGGCCTTGTCAAAGCCTGCTAAAGAGGCTGTTTTTCTTAGGGGTTTGCTAAGTGATTTAATTGAAAAAACTAAGTGTAATACTTTATTTAATGATAATCAAAGTGCATTAAACTTATCAACAAATCCTATTTATCATAAAAGAATTAACCATATTGATGTAACAGGATCATTCATGTAAAATTGGCCTACTGATGTTATGCCAGCTGATGTGTTGACTAAAGGTTTAGTTGATAAAAAACTGCACAGATTATTGAAACTATAGGTATAGGTAACCTATAAATTTTGTTTTATTGATAAGTGGGTGTCTTGGGATATTGCTATAATATAAATCAGCTAAACAAAATTTAAATATTAGGGCTATATGTCATATGTCATGTAAACTGTCAATTGTAGTATTAACTGTATACTCTACTGGTTCGTTTCATTTAAAAGTTTTAACACTAAATAAATTAACAATAAAAACAGTGCAATACTATGATTTTAAAATTTTATTTGTTTCTATAATAGGCTAATAATTTTTCACTTCATCCTCGTATTCTGACATTTAAAATTGATTGCATATTTTGTAAATTTATAAATATTTATCATCGAGAATTTATGGTTGTTTTATTGGGGATATTGTATAATGTACCAGCGATTTTCATTAATCTTTATATCAATTTAAGGCCACTTACGAGTATAATCAAAAGACATGTAGGTGTTAATAAAGATGATAGTACATTGATAGAATTAAGCTACTAAGGGAACTAAACTATGAACTTATAGCTATTTTACAAATGAGTCCATTCACTTATATTGAAATGTTTAGTATAAGGTTTAAAATGTTCAAACGTAATTTTTAAATTTTTTTGAACAATTTGGTTTACAATCACGCGTTGATGCGTGATTGTAAACCAAAGTTAATTGTTAGACAATAAAGTAATATAATGAATATAAAAACATTTTATTATTACTTTAAATAACTAAGAACCCAAAAGAAACCTCGCTCTAACACCAACCTATTTAATAATACAAGTTAAAGACATAGAATTCTTTGCCACCATAACCGCTAACCTCAAATGATGGAGACGGCATATAAAAAAGAACAGAATTATCATCAAGTCTTCGTATTCTTTTCCGTTTAATAATATTGTTTTTAATAATATTCTAAAGCTTCTTAATTGTTTAGCCTTTTTACTGTTCCCGAAACGCTCAGATTAAACTGTCGTCTTTAAACCGAGCCTAAACCCACCTTATCTATTTTTATCCACTTCATTTTAATTTTCTTCAGGGCTTCTCCCAGATTTTTACGCCAAAAGGCGTTTTGCGTGCGTGAGTTAGGTGCCACTGTCGTCAAAGACGTTTTGTCTTACTTGAGTGAGGTGCCACTGTCGCCTTCTGGTATTCACTAATTGTGGAAATAAATAGGTTCTTTTGCCAGTCAGCTCTACGCATAAATACTTTTTGTTTTGCAAGCACCTAGATGG
Organism: Diabrotica undecimpunctata; assembly: GCF_040954645.1. NCBI lineage: Eukaryota > Metazoa > Arthropoda > Insecta > Coleoptera > Chrysomelidae > Diabrotica > Diabrotica undecimpunctata. The sequence goes on from NC_092810.1 coordinate 29,918,778, forward strand.
GTTCAATTCATAAATTTTTGACTCTGGCTTTTTATCTTAAGTTTTTGGTTTACACTGGACTGATCGATGATTTTGGAGGACAAGGACAAACTGAAAAATTAGTGTTGTATTTACTACAGGAAAAACGTAATGTTGGACCAGCTGTTTACATGGACAATTTCTACAATTTTTTCGAATTAGCCAAGAATCTTCTGGATGCTAAAACCCATTGTACTGACACTCTAAGACTTAATAGAAAAAATAATCCAAAAGACGTTACACAAAAAAAAAACTAGCCAAAGGATAAAACCATTGCAAAATACAGGGATGTTGTGCTAATTGGAAAGTGGAAGGATATAAGGGACGTCCTTTACGACGGAAACTAGAAATAATATGCAAGAGGCTGTTTCAACAAGAGAAGTCCATAAAATGAAACCGATAAGTCGATAGTTAAATATGTATAATCAGTATATGTCTGATCATCAAGATCAACTTTTTGCTTATTATCCATGTCAAAGGAAAACAGTAAGATGATCTACTAAATTTATATACATATTCTTGAGATGATGTTGATAAATGTACACTCTTGTACAAGCAATATTCCGGAAAACGAATCAGCTTATAAGACTTTCGTATGTCAATCATTAGAGATATGCTGATTTCAGAACTAACTGAAGAGCCATCATTTGTGAAGAAACATATTGTGACAAAACGTCAAGAAAAGAGTTAAACAGGAAGAGTTATGCGAAAACGGTGTGCGAAGTGTGCTGAGAAGGGATTATGTGTAGAAACAGTGTATGAATGTAAACTCTCGGAGCTAGCACTCCCGGACTGTTGCATAATAGTTCACAAGAAAAAGTATTTTTTTTTTATTTTAAGTTTTTACGTTTCTTTGCGAAGATCATTGTAAGTTCAGTTTTCTAATATTTTTGACTCCTTTCGGCGCCAGGTGAAGTATAGGAATTATCATAGTAGTCAGGAGCCAGTGACGCCTTTAGGCGTTTAATTTTTTCCCCTATCCCAAGCCCAAATTTTATTTTTGAACTAACCTTGAAGATAATTGAGATAAAAGTAATATTTTTTTTAAAAGCCCTTCTTTCTATTCGGATTGCCGAACCTAGGCCTCTCCTAATTCTCGCCATTCATCTCTGTTGTTTGTAAGACATATCCAAATTGCTCCTGCAGTTCTTTTAATATCGTCGCTCCAGGGCATTTGCGGTCTTTCTCGTGGTCTTTTGGTTTCATATGGCCGCCAATTCCCGATTTCGTTATTCCATCGGCCGTGCTTAAGACGTTCGTTATGTCCAGCTCATTTCCATTTCAGTTTAGCTGCCTCTTCGACAGCATCTTTTACTTTTACTATTACGAATGTCTTCATTGGTTTTATGGTCTTTGAGTGAGATACCCAGCATCTGTCGTTCCATGGCTCTTTGAGTTTTTCTGATCTTCTCCATGTTTATTTTAGTGAATGTCCAGGTTTGAGCTCCATATGTAAGTACAGCTACGATACAGGAATTAAATACTTTGGTTCGCAGTCTTTGAGGTATATTTTTATTTTTAAGTACGTATGAGAGTCTTCCGAATGCTGCCCATCCCACTTTTACACGTCTGCTTATTTCGCTAGTCTGATTTTCTTTGCTTACCTTGACATTTTGACCCAGATATGTATATTCCTCTACGTAATCTATCTCTGTCTCTTGGATATTTATCATAGGTTTGTCATCTTTGTTTGACATTAGTTTAGTTTTGCTGAAATTCATTTTCAGTCCTTTTTTTAGGGATTCTGTGTGTAGCTCCACAATCATCGAATTCAGTGCATTCTACGTGTCGGCTATTAGTACTGCATTAGTAGATCTGCGTATCTAAGATGGTTCAATAGCGATTCCCTTATTTTCCCAGTCTATTGACTTAAAGATATCTTCTAGGGTAGCTGTAAATAATTTTGGAGATATTGTGTCTCCTTGTGTTACGCCTCGGTTGATTTTTACTGGTCTTGTTTCGATTCTATTACCCAACGTCACTATCATTTCAGCTTGTTCGTAAATATTATGTATTAATATTCTGTACCTGAGTCGATCCGGTTGTTGACTAATGTTTCTTCTATTGGCCACAGTTCTACGCTATCAAAAGCTTTTTCATAATATATAAAAGCCAAACATAATGGGAGATTGTATTCGTTAGACTTTTCTATTAGGATTTTCAAAGTATATAGATGGTCACAGGTGCTGTACCCTTTTCTAAATCCAGCTTGTTCTACTGGTTGATATCCATTAAATTTAATTGTTAACCTGTTTGTAATAATCTTTGTAAAAGTTTTGTAAAGTTGTGAAAGAAGTGAAATTGGTTGATAATTTTTCAGGTCTGTGGTGTCTCCCTTTTTGTGTATTAGTATTGTTTTAGAGGTATTCCATTGTTCGGGTATGTTGCCTTCGAATAGACATTTATTAAATAGTATTTTTAGATATGTGATGGCTTCTTCTCCGCCTTCCTTCAGCATTTATGCTCGGATTCCATCGCTTCCAGGAGCTTTATTTCTTGTTATTTCTTTTACTGCTCTTTCTATTTCTTCGTGGCTGATTTCGGGCATCACTTCTGAGTTGACATTTGTTATCTGCCTTTTCAAGTTCTGCTTTGAGGAGTTAGGGGGATCGTTTCTGGAACGATCGGCGTAGAACTTTTCAATTGAGTTTGCTATATTAGATTTACTTTCTTCTAGTTGTCCTTGTTCATTTTTACATAAAAGTAATATACAGTCTTTAATTGTCGTATTGGCTCCCTAGTAATATTACTGAATATATATGTGGCACCAATAGTGAGTAACTAATAAATATGTGTCAGCGAATGTGTTAATATGTTTATCGCTTGTATTCGTGCCTGTTAGCACCGGTATTAATTTGAACTTTCTCAGATAATCCTTTTGCTTTTTCTTTTGATCTATGTTTGGTGTTAATTCTTTGATATTTATGTTAATATTATTAATGACAACATTAATCAGGAACGTTTATTGCTATTGTGTTGAATAGATTATTTTGAGCAGAATAACAATAGATAGATTTCATCATCCACAAAAATACAAAAAAGTGAATATAGAAAAATTGGTTGCAAAACCTCAAACGCAAATGATCCTATGTAGAATTTAAGCATATTTCTTGTGAGTTGTAGTCCGACCACTCACAATCAAGCAGGTAACAATTCAAAATTTTTCTTTATAGTATTTAGATGAACCTTACAATATTATTCTATTTTTTTTATATATATTGCGCGCTTTAAAAGGTTATGAAAGATTTTGATCGGTCATTCTGCTTGCCTGCATCGAATAATAGATGACTTTCATTTTTTCTTTTTGGTTCGTTTGTCTCCCCAAGTAAACTGATGGTTCATATTCGTATACACCGAGACTTTTTTCAGGTATGTTCGATTTTTAACTTCAAAAGATTTTAGATAGTTTTATGTTTAATATTAAATCTTATAAAAAATATTATTTACATCGTGACCTTATTTTAAAAGGGTTGTTTAGAGGGGTTGCTCTTTTGCTAGCAAGAGCAAACCAATTAAATCTTCGGCAAGTGCCTATCTGATAGTGACGAATGGCTCACAGCTGATCTAAAAAGTCAGCCAGCTCTGCCAACGAATCCTACCTCCGAAGGATTACGTCCATGAAGACATAAGCCGCGTAATTCTCGGGCAATATATGGCGTATTATGCCATACATAGACAGTCAAAACTTTAGTAAACAGATATTTTGGAACAATTGTGTTTAGTGTCACCGCGAAAATGTTTTCGATTCGTCAGTATCATGATATGTTGATTATTTATTCAGAAGCGCAGTGTAACAGTAATTTAGCTTTCCAAATTTATGTATATTGGAATGTCAAAAAACGTTGTTCATAGAATATTTATGGAACAACTTCTACATTCATACCACTATCAAAGAATACGAGATTTACAACAAGGTGATCTTCCCCTAAAATTAACATTTTGTAGGTAGTTTCAAGAAACACTCGTCAGAGAACCTTTTTTTTCGTCTTTATAGAGGAGGGAGGTCTGGAATCTTCCAAAGACATCTCAGTTCAGGACGCCGCCTGACTGACCTTAGTAGACGACTCGATCTTCGTACTCCCGGCGATAGTACCCAAGGTACTTTAAAATGCCTTTTCGTCGCCAAGTCTACGCCGAACGCCTACCTGCTAAACCCGGGCCGCCCAGCGACGTTCATCATCTCTGTTCCGAAATGCTTCGAGTATACTCACGATTGCATTAATCGTCAGAGAACCTGAATCCATCTAAAGTATTATGTGCGGATGAAGCATGTTTCACGAGAAATGGTGTGTATAATTTTTATAATTGCCACACATAAGGTGACGAGAACCATTATTTAATACTTAGGATACATTTTCAATGCAAATTTAGTATACATTTAAGGGCTGGAATAATTAACAATCGTTTGATAGGACAATATGAATTACCCAGAACACTAAATGGAAGGGTCTACTACGATTTCTTGCAAAATGTTTTGTCGGTACTTCTTGAAGACGTGCCTTTGCAAACACGCCGTGAAATGTGGTTTCTTTACGACGGAGCCCTAGTACATTTTACCTGAGCTGTTAAAAATCTTCTTGATACCACTTATCCTTGTCGTTGGTTTGGTAGGAATGGTCTCATTCTGTGGCCACCACGAAGTCTCGAATGCAATGTACTGGATTTTTATTTTTGGGGACGTCTGTAATCGTTAGTTTATGATAACCGAGATAAAATCGAAACAGAAGCTGAATTACTTGAACGAATTTTTGATGTTGCAGAAACTATCTGACATAATTTAGTTAACTATGGCATTACTAAAAATTGGATTCGTCATATCAATCCAAGGCGGAGGTCACTTTAAACATTTTGTTAATAATTATTCTCAAGTAAGTACAAGTATCTAATTTAATTTTAGTTCACAAGTAAATAAATTACTGATAGTCCGAGCATAGTGTAAAAAAATAAATGAAAGACATATATTATGACATTGGAGCACAAATTAGTCAAACTTTTTATAACAATTATTTCATTATCTTTACTTCGTCAGCCGTTCTAGCTGATTTAGATTCAAACCAAAAAGTTTAACTAATGTTTCCAAAATCTTCATACTTTCAGTAGTTCGAGCACAGAGGTCCCACTTGCTTTAGTGGCGAAGAACAATTAAATAAATTGTTTTCTGTCCTCCGGACTGTCTAAATGTGCAAATATTAGTAGCTTTTAGCAAAAGCTTGCTATTTCTCTGATAAAATGAAAGAGCCATAATATATGGCTTTTATTTCAGCAGAACAATAGCAAGATTTTGCTAAAAGCTACTAATGTCTGTACATTTCAACAGCCCAGAGGACAGTAAACAATAATTTATTTAATAGTTTAGTTCTTCGCCCAAAGCAAGTTGCCAGCACAGGAGGGAGAACAGTGGAAGAGGATCCAAATAAAAATTGATACCTCACACACCCTTTGTGTTATTTAAATTTATAGATAGTAAGCGCTTAATTAATGTTTCTAAATTATAATAATCGTATACAGTTATCAATAGTTAAAATTAACAATTTGCTGTTAGTCATTTATCAAAAATTTGTAATGATACGGAAGACGAACAAGTATAAAGTGTTATCTAAAAACATTTTTCATAAATAGAACAATGACTTATCGTTTTCATTTTCGTATATCCTGACTTATGCAAAATTGCATGTCTGCCTACGTGTGTCATTCATTAAATCATATCCAGCAATAAGCAATGTACGGTTTCACTTTCAAGATCACGCACGGAAACTTCAACATAAGAAAAAAGCAACAAGTGCACTGGAATAAATCGAATTAGAGAATAGCGACACGCAATTTTCTTAATTGATTATTATTATTGGTCAATTAGATTCGCTCGGTTGTGCAATGAATTTAAGCGTTAATAAATAACAAATGTACGAGGTTAGTTTACCTAAAATATCAAAGTGAAAATGAAATTGTTTTAACAGTTTTTTAAAATAAATTCCAAAAATCATCTTTTTTAGCTTAACAAAATAGGTCTCTTGCTATTTTTCTCCAAAGTTGATAGTCCAAACTTATTTGTATCAATATATTTATTTATATTAATTTATTATTATATCGGGTGGTGAATCGGCAAACGGGCCATAGGAAACTCAATGGGAAATTCTAAATTGTTGAATTTCTGCTTCCCTAATTATTTTACATCAAAAGTCATAAGAAACTATTTGTAGAGGACTGAAATCTGTATTAAAAACAAATGTTAAAATGGGCGTAGGAAATTTCGACACTAAGCAGGTAGCGACTAAAATTTAATGGCAATTTTCGACACCAGCCCCAATTCCCGTTTTTATCTTACAGGTATATTCGACACCAAAGAAATATAGCTGCGACATAAATAAAATACCATAATTAATTAATTTATTTATTTTAATAAAAGTAATGTGCATTTTATTTCTTTATAACTGTAATAATATCTAAATATAATACAACTAGTACCTAATTTTTGTACATTTTACCGTTAATATACTTGTATACAATGATTTATTTGCTATTATAGGAATGATAAGATACAGCTTTTATAAAATCTAACCTACGTATTTGTTGGGATCGTAGTTTATCCATCATTTTCTCCAAAAATGCCAATTTAGCCTTAACAGTAGTATCTTTGATTTTTGCTGGTATATGTAAACTATTTATTTTGACATAAGTGTCTACTTGAAATTCTTTTAACTTTTCAACAAAAATAAAAATAGAAGGATGTGTTGAATAAAAAGAAGAATTAAATCTCGAATGAAAGGATTCACAGGCATTTGTGGTCCTCGCAATAGACGGATTCTGATTAGACCATATGTGTGGTGGAAATAGAGCGCTATCGAAAATGTAATTTTCCAGTAAATAATCTGCATATATATCAAGTGTTGCGTTTATAGGTTTATATGACATTAAATCATAAAGAAAGCATTCTTCAACTTCTGCTGGATTTAAATAAGTTAAACCAAACGTATGCCTTAACCATTTTCCAATTTCTGAATTTGTATCCTTATATTCTTGTACAACCCAAAGATTGAATTTTTTTAAACCAGTTTTGGTGTAAGTGAAAACGGCATCCACTAATTTTTGCATTGGGCCACATATACAATAAAGCACAGTGAATTGCTTTTTCAAAGTCCACAAATATTTCAGTTGGCTCTAATGATAATTGAAATGTTTCAAAAATCTTAGACCTTAATAAAGAAAATAAATTTTTGTATGTCATTGACAATTTGTCCTTTAACAAACAGTATGCTAAAGGAACATAATGCCCATTTTCCAAGCCATGTATAGTAAATAATTGTAGAAAATATTTGGTACTGTATGAAAATGTACCATCCATATACAAAGTTTTTAATTTACACAACAAACGAATATTTGTCTCGCATGAAAATACAATTACATTTAATTCAGGATGATTTAAAAACAAAAAACTTTCATTGCGACAGGTTTTAGGAGAATAATTACTAACCGCGTTATGAACTTCTGATATGCTTCTTGGTAACGGACCTGGTAACAGTTTACGACGACAGTTGAAAATGTTCTTTCTTATGCTAGCTATGTCAGGAACCGTTAGCAAATTGGTATCACACTCAGCAACAGCAGTTCTTGTAATTTTGGCAGGCTTTTCCGATATGTCCTCTTGGGCTTTTCTTTTACATGCATTGGTTACCATCTTTACTTCAAGCTTTTTTGGATCGGCTTCATGATTATGTACCAAATCACTTCTTGTGATGGTGAGGTCCTCACAGCCTATTGTAAACACTTTTGCGGAACACTTAGTGTTTCTTTGGATGCAGCGCCAAAATATCTCGCCGCTTTTTAACACTTTCTGTTTCGAGAACGAATGATGCTCCACCACTAATAAATCTCGACCACGGGAACTTATCAAACTCATTTTTTAAATATCCGTATACGTGCACAAGTCAACGTCAAACAAGAAATAAATTACAACTGAAATAATTTAGTCACAAGTACACAAGTGCCACGCCCCCCGCCGTGACAATAAATATTGGGAAAACCCGCTTGTCCTGCTTGGGTGCAAATGTCCATTGCCGCTAATTACCTACCTACCTGCTTTACGCCGCGGTGTCGAAATTTCCTATAATAAAATTTGACCCTTCGATTACCCCAGGTATAAAGACAATTTGGTGTCGAAAGTTCGCCCACCGGTTAAAATTGTTCCCCGAATTAGGCGTACTTAAAAATTTTGCAAAAATATAATACATTTTTCAGGCCATTCCTAAAAGGCCACACGTAGTACAAGAATGTGTATGGCGTGTTGCGTTTAATCATATTGATGTAAGATGTTTGACAATATTTAAATTGTCTTCTTCTTCTTCTACTTCTTGGAGATCTTTCGATCTGTTTAATTCTGAAGCTGCCTCTGGTTAATTTCCTGAGAGGTAGATTGCCAACTATCCCTCCATCTTTTAGGTGGTCTTCCGGGAGGTCTTGAATCGGGCGGGTTGTTTTTTACGGCAATTTTTGGGAGTCTATTCTCATCCGTTCGTCTTACATGATTGTACCACATCCACTTAGGCTGCCTTTCCCATCTTACAATATCTTGAATTTAAATTGTCAATATTTTTATTTTATGATTAAATTATAAATAACAGATTTTCCCAGATACTACTACTACTACTGAACAATAAATATTACATATTACATAAATATTATAAATAAATTAAATTGTTTACAAAGCAATGAAGTTGATGAAATGTACTCAGTTCACGAAAAATCGCAATAATGTTGTTTTCAGGCAATAGTGCGAGCACTACCAGAATAGGATATTCTAATACACTCCAAGTCAATTCCAGGTTATACAACAATTCAAAGAATTTTAATATAGTTTTACTGTGATCCTTCCTAAAAATAATTTATGATAATTTCTAAACATAAAACTATAACAAATGTTTAAACAATAAGCCATTTTGTACTAAAAGTATCCCACTCGATTGTAAAATTCTTGTCTAACATTAGCCTGAACTCGTGGCGTTATTTTTGCACACTCTTCAATAATTCGCATTTTTAATGCTTTAATATCTGTACATTTTTAGTCAGAATAGATTTTTGATTTTAGATGCCCCCAGATAAAATAATGATTTGGAGCTAGATCTCCCGATCTCAGGGGCCACTTTATATTGCAGACAGGTCCAATCAAACAATTATTAAAGCTGTTTTTAAGGAATTCCTTAACCTCCCAGTTATTTTGCACAGGGTATCCATCTATTATCCAAAATAAATATTTTGTTGTATATTCTAACATTCTTATCTTTAAAATAGGTCTAATTACGTTTTTTAATTATTATAAGAAATTAGCTGTGAATTTAGAGCAACAAATTAATTTAAATATTTTTAGAATATGCCATCTTAAAGGTTCTTCTATCTTAATAGATAAAATATTTTAAGTAATAATAGATACTTGGTTAAATGAACGATAAGTTCTTTTTTTCTTCTGAATTAACCTCGTATTAAAAATTTCGCTCGTTATTGATGGTTTTATGGTGAAAAATACCGTCAACTTTATCTGTACGCTTTCATGTTGAAAGACGAATCATGAGATAATATAAATTAAGAAGTATGTCTGATTTGTATAATCCAGCATCATCATTTTTTATAATGTTTTTAAATTGAGATAGAAATGAATTGGGTAAAAAGATATAAAAATCAAATTATATTCTTGTCAGGTTTTTTTTATTTCAACTTTAACGTGCTCTAAAAAAAAATCAGGTTTAAAATCAAAACCTAATCAAATAGGATTTGTAAAATATGTAAGTAACTCAAGTTAATATTGAGATCGATTAGACCTAAATATAGGCACCGAGTCTGTTCCCTATGATTAAGACAATCGAAAAATAAGTAGTTCAAATCTCCGATAGATTTATTATTGTGACAGAAGTGAGTTTCATAGATTCCAATCCTATGCAGATGCTCTGGAAAGAGGCCATGATTAAGTTTTAGCCAGGTTATCAACGAGGAATGTACTTTATTATAGTTAAAATTAAAATGGGGAATCTTTATTGGTAAGCATGGATGAATAGAAAAGTAATGGTTTCTTGAAGTCTTCTGAACCTCTATATTTTGACATCCATCTTTCCCTGCCAATACTCCTAATAATAGAAAAAAGATCTTTAAAGTAGTAAACATTTGTAATTTTGGATATCTCAGATGTATTTTTTGCCATACTGTCCACTAATTCGTTACCAATTACTCCATTGTGTCCTTTAACACAGAGTAAAGTAACTGTTTTTTTTGTGAATTTTAGTTCATGTAATAATTTTTTGATATCAAGTATAATTGGAGCTTTGAAAACTAAACTTTGAACAACATTCAGAAATTGGATATTTCTTAACATAATTGCTTTTTGAAACAAAAAATGCAAAACCAACACTTTCAACAGTTGTTGATCCATCTGTATAAATTACTGTTAAATCTTCCTCTAATTTGCCTAGTATGGATTTAAATATCAGATTAGTTAAAATTGGCAAGTAATATATAAGATTGAAATGAATTCGTATCAATAAAATATTCTGCAAGAGAAGAAGAGTTTTTTATTCTCCAGTAAGAATTTGTTAAATTTTCTGTCAAAAGTAAACCTATTTCGTGAACCATAGTTGTATTAAACGATCTGTATGTTATTAGACGTTTGTTGGCTAACATTTGCCTACGTATGTATAAAGGTGGTTCTTGGGCTCTGATAGAACTGCTTGGTTTGGTGAAGACATCATAGCTCCTAGACATATTTTTCTTGATTTAAATTGTATTCTGTCAAGAATAATAGATTTGTTTTGCATGTTAAACCGTAAAGAATACAACCATAATCTAGAATGGATCGTATGTAGGATCTATAAAACATTAAAGATATATATGTTTATCTGCACCCCTTTTTTTTTGGAAACGGAACGCAGAAAGTTAATTTCACGTTCGCACTTTTGTTTTACATACTTTATATGGCTGAACCACAAGAGTTTTTAATGTAGGATTATACCTAGACTCTTACACTTCTGTTAAGGGGAAAATAAGATTACCTATCTTTCAATTGCCTGTGACTTTGTGTCTACGTCTAGTGAAACATACAATCGAAGATTTTTCTTGTGATATACTAAAACCCATTTGGTTTACCCACTCATCTATGTTACTAAAGCTAAGTTTTAGATTCAACATACAATCTTCATAGGATTTATGGCTGGTATATAAACATGTATCGTCTGCATATTGAATTATTTTGCATTTGCCATCCATCAAACCATGCAGATCTGCAGTATAAACATTAAATAATAAAGGATTTTGAATAAAGAATTGAGCCTTTCAGGAGACCATTATACATATAATATTCTTGGACCGTGTAATACATTTCTATGGTCCCGTAAGTATAAAATTTGAAATATTTATATTTTGTGAAACGCTTGTAGAAACTGTATTTACTGATTTGGTTTTTAGTTTAGCTTTAAGTATAAGTTATATACACAGGCAGCTGTATGATTTTCCAGTTTTGGTACAGCGCGTGGAGGGTGGTTGTGTGGTATTAATGATAAGCTACAACACAAGTGGGAAGTGGATGATCAAATAATTGTAGATATAAAAATAGGTGATAAAAAACTAAGCATTATTTCAGTGTATCTGAGCACTGGAGAGTACTCGAAGGAGTGTTTTTAAAAACGTTGAAAGGGTTTTAGTAGACAATTTAGATCAGAATGTTGAAAATAGTTTAGTTGTATGTGATTTTAATGCACGGTTGGGGGAGGAAGAGATTCTAGGTGATGAGATTGATGAGGATGATGTATACAGAAGGACAAGACTGAGTGACAGAAGAGTTTCTAAAAGTTAATTAATCATCATGGGAAAAGGTAATTGGCCTATGTGACGACTTTAATTAGGTTATTTTGAGTGGCAGAACAAAAGGCGATATAGAGGGGTGTATATATTTTTCAAGCCGTTAGACAGTTCTGTCATAGATTTTGTATGTGTATCAAGACCGATATTAAATTTAGTAGATAATTTTTGGGTTATGAATATTATTCTGACCATACGGCTCTAATAGTGGGGTTAACCTTCGACGATGGCAGTCAGAGATCAACTAGAAAAGTTTTGCCACTGCTTCCTAAAATTACTTGGACCCAAACCGGAGATAACTTTAAAGTTACTGCAGCAATGTATAAAAAGTCAGCACACAAGGGAGAATGTAAGCTTTTTAAGGCAAAGGAGGAGTGTAAACAAAGCAAACAATGGTTTGATGGTGAGTGTGCAAGAAATAGGAAGTAAGTTATGTCATATCTCAGAGTATCTAGAAAGACTATGCAACGAACATATATAAGGATATTAAGAAGGAATACAAGCATCTTTGTGACTTGTAAAACAAAGATTTTTATAAGTATGCTGCCTTGAGTTTAAGAAATATAAAAAATTCACAAGAATTTTGGGAGACTGTTAGGCAGCAATGTTTGGAAGTACGGCCCTGTGGAATGTGAAGGTTGCAAGACATTTGAATACGAAGATAACGGCGGATCATGTGTTGCATGACCGTTTATCATCAATGAATATTTAAACCGGCTGTTTATTATGGAAGAACTTCAAATAGCATTGGATTGTTTAAAACCAAATAAAGCACTAGGATTTAATAGAATTAATAAATGAAAAGACTAATAGGTTTTTGTACACACTTATAGCTAAAGCTCGGATTATAGGCAAAATGCCTTTTTTGCCTATTTCGCCTATTATAATTGTTTTTTGCACTTTTTGCCTTTTTTTCGTAAATTCCGCCTATTTGTGCCTTTTTTAAAATTTCATGGTACTACCCATGATATTATTCTATTACTAAACCATTCTATAATAAAATTTTGGGTCAATAATAAAATATCAATAGTTTGTTTATATAACAGATTTCTAGGAAAATGTACCTGATCGAGACTTGAGGGTTAACTATTTGGAAATCCCTAAGCTTTATTAGTTTATTATCAATTATCAGTTGTACAGTCGGTTACTGTATCAGAGTTTAGTCACAAATTGCTATATCCTAGTTTAGTTTTGTTGCGTATACCGAAAAGCAAAGAACACGTTTTAAAACGTTTTAGACATTTGTGTGAAAAGATGACATCTAAATTAAGGCCATGGATCGCACCTTATTCGGAACTTCCTCTAGAAGGAGATGGAGCATTTTGTAAACCATGCGGCAAATCGGTAAGTTTTATTTTTTCTCGTCTCACAACATAACTAAATTCTAAAGCGGTTTTAGAATTCTAATCATTTTTTTTTAATTCTCAGATTTCAAGTAGAAAAAAGTACTTTATTGACCAGCATTGTGGAACCCCACTTCATAAACGTAATTTGGAAAAATTAAATTCCTCTAAGTTGGCCCAAATATCTCTGCGGGATAGTTTAAGCAGTTCAAAAAAAAAGAGGAAGACGCATTTAAATTTGATTTATACCAGATGATGATTGCATCCAACATTCCTCTATATAAAGTTAATAACCCTAGTTTTAAATGCTTTTTCGAAAAATATCTTAATAAATCCTTACCGGACGAGAGTACATTGAGAAAGCATACTGTGGAAAAATGTTATGTGGAATGTATTTTAAAAATTAAGCGGGAGTTAGAGGGCAATTTTTTGTATATTATCGTGGATGAAACGACAGATGTATGCGGCAGGTATATAGCTAATTTAATGATTGGAATTTTGAACGAAAACTTTGCGAGAAAACCTTATTTAGTTGCCGTTAAAGAATTGGAAAAAACAAACAATTTAACAATAAGTCGATTTATACAAGATACTTTAACAAACCTCTTTTCCCCCAACGCTATACCAGTGAATAAAATAGTTTTAATGCTTTCAGATGCTGCGGCATATATGTTAAAAGCTGCTGTTAATTTAAAGATTTTTTATCCTAATTTAATTCATTGCACTTGTGTAGCCCACGGGGTAAATAGAATTGCTGAAGAAATAAGAAATCTGTTTCCGTTGGTAAATAATTTTATAAATTTTATGAAAAAAGTTTTTGTAAAGGCTCCGTTGAGGGTGCAAATATATAAAGAAAGACTTCCCGGTGTCCCTTTGCCACCTAAACCAGTAATTACAAGGTGGGGAAGCTGGCTCGAAGCAGTTTTTTTTACTGTGAACACTGCAATGAAATAGAATTAGTTATGTCAGAATTTGATGATGATATTTCCGAAGCCATTCGAGAAGCAAAAAAAATATTAAAAAATCCCAAATTGAAACAGGAACTCGCTTATATCAATGACAATTATAAATTAATAGTTACCACAATTACCTTATTAGAAAAACAAGAGATAAATTTATGTGAGTCAGTAAAATTAATAGATAATTTAAAGACGAAAATTAAATCGGCACCTGGAAGTAACGGTCAATTAATTTAAAAAAAAAAATGAAATATGTTTTCGACAAAAATGAAGCTTTTTCGTTTTTATCTAATGTTGCTAAAGTTTTGAATGGGACATTTTCCGAGGAATTTCAAATTATGCCAGATTTATTATCCGCTCTGAAATATGCTCCAATTACATCTGTCGATGTCGAACGTTCGTTTTCAATATACAAATTAATTTTAAGTGATCGAAGACATAGTTTTAAGACCGAAAATATTGAAAAACATTTAGTTGTTTCTATTAATGATAAAATTTTAAGTGGTTACAATGTTTAATTATTATCGGTAAGATAGTTTCGAATGTTAGTTTGATAGTTTTTTCTATCAGATGTCGCTATTGCGTCCATAACGAAGCCATGTTATTGTTGCTTCTAATAAGACAGAGAATTTTATTTTTCACGTTAAGAACGGCTATGAATAACTATTCTGATGAGATTTATTAAGTCGAAATACGTATCAATAGATACATAGACGCTTTGAACGTGAAATCAAATCTTTTCTGTCTTTTTCATTTTCATTTCAGTTTAATTATTAATTTACAGTTATTTAGTTACTAGTTTATTTATACTAATGTTATGATTATGATGTGTAAATAAACCTGCCTTAAGTTAATATTACGTTAATTCACTTTGTACAATAAATAATAAGTTATATTCCTTTATTGCCTATATTTTGCCTAAATGTTAATATTCCTGCCTTTTTTAATAAAAAATCTTTGCCCATATAGGTGCCTTTTTCTTCAATTTTTGTTGCCTATAAATCCGAAATTTACTTATAACAAATCAAAGAATGGAAAAGAAAAGTATTTTTGAAGTGTGTAAACATTTATTTCCTAGCTGAGCGCTTTCTGCGTACAAAGCCATCTTCAGAGCTATGGTCAAGTTTTTAAAGCTGGTTCTATGTTAAAATATTTCATTAAAAAAAACACAAAAAACTCGACCCCGTGTCAGAACCCGACCATTTGTTGAAGTTGAAGCAGCAGATAGAATGAGGGAAAGATAATGCCAGCCTTTTAAATGATTCCTCATTGTCACTTTTGAATAATATAACACGTTGATTGACCAGGTGCTTAGTGCGAACGTGCAGATTTTTAGAATTTGAATTTGATGCATTAGTAAATCTGGAAAATATCTTGCAGCTGTAAATTTACTACTCACAAAGAACAATACAAATACACTTTTGAAAGCAAAATAGGACAAAGATCTACGATAGACTATATTATGTCGAATAGAGAGTTACAGCCCTCTCAAATCCTGGATGTAAGAGCACTAACATCAGCAGAAATAGGAAGCGATCATAAATTGGCATTGTGCAAAATCCGAATGAAAACACGTATATGTGATAACAAAACGCCAGAATATACCACAAAAATAAAAGTCGAAAGCTTACAGGATGACTCCACAAGATACCTATTTCAAAAAAGAATAACCGAAAAAAACAGAAACACATATATCACAGAAAGTGATGGAGTCGAAGAAAACTGGGCAAAAATTAAGTCTAATATCTTAGCCTCGGTCAAGGAAGTTCTTGGTAAAAGAAATATAAATAAAAATAAATCGTTCCCAAGGCGAAGAACTTCATGGTTTTGTACAGAAGTGAAGGAAAAATGCAAAGAAAAGAAAAAAGCTTACCTGAAATACATGTCAACCAAAACACAAGAGGCGTACCATAATTATAAGACAATTAGAAACGAAACACATACATTTGTGAGAAAAATAAAAAATGATCACTGGGAACGCTTTTCGAAAGAAATGGAACATGAGTTTTACGGTCTGCAAAAGAAAATATGGCGCTTCATAAGAGATCAAAGAACGGAGGTAAAGGAACTAATAGAACCAAAACTCATAGAATAGGATACGCGGATTGATAACCTAAAAAAGCTCTTTGTAGAGCAAGAACAAACGACGCTAGAACCGGAAACACCAGAAATTACCACAAATGAAGAGCTTAATATAAATGTGCAGGAACTTCGGAAAATACTTGAAAAGCTGAAGAACAGAAAAGCAGCAGGTAAAGACAGGATACCAAACGAATTACTGAAATATTGTGGAGCAGCAATGACAGCACAATTAACAACATTAATTAATAATATTATAAAACACAATAAAATACCGGAAGAATGGAGAACGAGCGAACTAATTCTGTTATTCAAAAACGGAGATAAAAAACAGCCAGAAAACTACAGAGGTATAAACTTGTTAAATACTACGCTAAAACTTACACAACTAAAATTTTACAAACGCTACTAAATCAGAGGATAAGTTTAGCAGATGAACAACAGGATTTTCGTAGTGGAAGATCGTGTACAGATGCAATATTCGTTATAAAAAACTGTAACCATCTATATTATAATATTAATTTACCCTAATCGTTAAATCTTTTATAAAAACACCTTTGTACTGCTGGTATTTAATTTATTAATAGTTTGTCTACTAATTTATATAAGAATAGAAAGCATAAAACTGAGAGTAACGATACCATCTGTAAATCGGTATCACTAGTTAACGAGCATGATCCAAATACAAAGCACGCCGAACGTAGTTTATAAAGGTAACCAATTTTTATGGTAATCATATACATTATCATTTAGTATTTATTTAAGCCTGTAATAAGTAAATTCAGGCTTTCTTTCCGCGTTTTCGATGTACTGGTATAATCGTACTTGCCATATGGTATCAACTAATTTCATGCCTACTGATCATTTATATATTTCCTTTTGATTTAGCGAAAGTCAAATATTATAGAGTGTATTCTATAAATAGAAGTAATTACTTTTTATGATTAAAGAAATTTTCAAATAAGAAAATATTTTCATATTTCTTCATGTTTCTTCTTCTTCTCGTAGCACTACAACCCGGGGTGGGTTTTGGCTGACTGCACAACTTACTTCCATCTTGAAAGGTCGTCCATACTAGTTGGGTCAGTGGGTAGCCCCATTGTTCTTAGATCTGACCATATATTGTCTCTCCATCGCATTCGTAGACGTCCTAAGGGCCTTCTTCCTGTGGGGGCTTCCTCCCATATTAGCTTGGCAAGGCAGTTATTAGGGAGTCTATGGACAAGCCCATCTTAGACGTTGGGATTTAATCTCTTGGACTATATCGCTCGCTCTATACATCTGCTTGACCTCAGCATTTGTTCTCATTCGGTATTGGTTGCTATTATTGTCGTGATAAGGCCCAAAGATTTTTCTGAGGATTTTCCTCTCAAAACATCTAAGTTTTCTTTCAGTTTCTTTGGTCAGGGTCCACGTCTCACACCCATACATGAGCACCAGTCTAATCACCGTTTTATATATTCTCATTTTTGATGTTCGTGTTAGGCTTTTAGATTTAATAGTATTTTGGAGGCTGTACATACATCTGTTTGCTGCCTGAATTCTTCCTTTAATCTCTTCTGCGATGTCGTTATCTGCAGTGATTGTTGCTCCGAGATATTTAAAACTCTCTACTCTTTCAAAGTTATTGTCTATTGTAGCATTTTGCCCTATTCTATCTCGTCCCTTTTGTCTGTTGATGCACATGTATTTGGTTTTCTCTTCGTTTATCCTTAGACCAGTTTTCTTTCCCTCTACCTCTAATTTATTAAAAGTCTCCTTCACATTGGTGACTGTGTTTCCCACAATATCAATGTCATCTGCGTATGCTAGTAGTAATTTTGGTCCATTTACTATCAGTAATTCTGTTTTAAGTTGTGCTGCTCTTACTACTTTCTCCAGGATGATATTAAAGAGGAGAGGTGACAGCGCATCTTCTTGTTTCAAGCCACTACTTATTTCGAAAGGTTTTGAGAGTTTGTTACCTATCCGTATTCTGGATCTACAGCTATTCACAATAACTTAACAAGCTGGATAAGTTTTTTTGGAACTAAAAGTTCTGCCATTGCATTCCACATCTGATCCCTTTTAATGCTGTCGTACGCTTGCCGGAAATCTATGAAGAGATTGTGGAGAGTTCTATTGAATTCTCATCCTTTTTCAAGCAGCTGTATTAGAGTAAAGATCTGATCTATGGTCGATCTATGTTTTCTGAAGCCGGCTTGGTATTCCCCCATGAAATTTTCTACAAACGGTGTCAGCCTACTTAATAGGATGTTCGCTAAGATTTTATATGCCGTATTAAGTAGGGAGATGCCTCTATTATTAAAGCAATTGGTTTTGTCTCCCTTTTTATGAATGGGGATTATTACACTTTCGTGCCATTTTGTTGATAATTTCTCTTCTTTCCATTTAAGTGTTATTAGTTTGTGTATTTGTCTATGTAGAGTGTCTCCTCCGTACTTAAGGAATTCAGCCAGTATATTGTCAGAGCCTGGAGCTTTTCCGTTCTTTAATTTGTTAATTGCTTGCAATGTTTCATCTACTTTGGGGTCCTCTACCGGTAGGTCCACCCCAAAATATATATTTTCTCCATGTTCTTCCTCTTAATGTATGTTTAGTAAAGTTTTGAAATATTCTTGCCATGTTTGGAGCAGTTCTTTTTCATTTAATATTAATTCATCATTTTTCCTGAGTACTGACACGCATCTAGGCCTGAAGCCTTTCTTTTCGTTTGACACTGATTTGTAAAATGCTCGACTATTTGACTGTTGCCTATTCCTTTCCATTTCTTCATATTTCTGTTGTTCGTACTTCCTTTTTTTTTCTCTCTAATTAATTTTCTTGTTTGAAGCATAATGTTTCGCTTTATCTGTCTGTCGTGTAGATTTTCTTGACATTCTCTATCAAACCATTTCCTTGTTCTCTTCCTGCTTTTTCCTATTATTAGTTCTGCTGACTCCATAATTGATTTTTCCATTTGTTCGTGTTTGGTATAAATCTAAAATATTGATTAGAGAAGATGATTCTTTTATGTAAACTTATCTTAGTCTTATCTTATCTATCTCAATTTTTTCTTCTCATGTCTTTTTCTTCTCAATTTATGTTATGATAAGAAATCCAGATATGTAAAGAATCCAGCATATTGCACATTTCAGGCACCAAATGTTGATAAAAACATAAAGAGCCTTATTTAATTTTTTTAGCTCTTCACCCTTAAATCAGATATATGTATAGATGTTTAATAACTAATATGGTATTACACATTTTAAATTCCAACATATTGATGGTTGCTACTGTTATAATTAATCAAATTATAACATATGTATTTGATTATACACAATGTTGACTATAGTCACATTTAGACACATACCTCCAGTTACATTGACTGCTTTGTTCAGACTTCCGTCCTAATATGTTATTTTAATCAGTTGCTATCCCGAAAACGTTGTGCGATGTAGCCCGATAGGGCTTTTATATTAATATATCTTTTATAAAGGAATTCTTTTAAATAAACATTTTTGAGTTCAAATAATCCTTCGAAAGAAGACGTCACCTTAGAAGAAGCTATTAATACATAACTAACAATCCTGCACGTTATGATTAAGGGTCTTAATAAAGACTGCCATGAGGCTGAATAGCTCATGAATGTAAAGTCCTGACACGACTATGACATGGGACAGGCGGCACGAGGTCTCATGGCAGAAATAGAGGTTAAGGCTGTTTTAGCAGTTCAAGCCAACTGCGATTTGAAATGGGCGTATCACTTACTTTTCTACACTGCTTACGCGAGACCATCTTTACTCAGTGCCGCCGGCCGACGGGTAGTTTAATGACAACAAATACATTGTTCTCCATTCAAATTAGTTTTAACACGAACTAACTGACCGTACGTTCATGAGATTTGACGTCACGAAGGCGATAACGATGAAACTAAGCCCAATGATGAGTAACACGTTTCACTATTAGATTTCAGTATTTTTTAGCAATTTTCTTTAAAGTTGGAACACGCTTTTCTCGATTATTACTGGACACAGAAAGGTGAAACAAAAATCAACGATTACAGAAAAAAAAACTCTTTCGAGTGATGGGCGTAAAAAGTTTGGTTATAATAGAACGTTAAACAGTATATTCCAATTTTTCAACAGAAGTTTCAAAAAAATAAAAAAAGTAAAACCATCAGTTTAAAGGCAACATAATTTCGAATAACATGTCAAAATTTCGAGACATTTTGTCAGTAAATAACAGAGAAAATACTGTCCCTAGGTTTTGATGCACCGATAAAACAGCCTTAAGCACTTTAGAATAGATTATCATTATACAAGAAAGTAATAAAGATGTACAACAGTCAGTCTTAAACATTATTACATGGTCCAGTCTTGTGGTCAATGAAGCCTGCTGCTTCCAAACTAAAACGAAAACAACAAGTTGTTAGAATTGGAACAATACGGAGTTTAGAATACCTCAACCATTATCATTTGAAGGTAACGTGGCTGAAAACTTTCGGTGATTCAAACAGTCATTTGAAAGTTACCTCTTGGCCAGTGGGAAGGCGGAAAAGGAAGACACAGTAAAATTGGTCTACTGTTAAATTTTTTGAGAGATAAAGGACTTGATGTGTTTAAAAATCGTGGCATATTATCATGCACGTTACGTTTCCAGCACGTAGTGTTTAGTTTCCGAAAAATATAATTTAAATGGTTTTAAATATGAACACTTCACACTATCAGGAACATAGCGTTTCAGACACCTAACGTTTCCGTTCAGTATATTCGAAAACAATATTTTACTGATGTTGACGGCTACGTAACGAGTCGTAACCGGTTGATATGGATAATGTGAATTAGATGACCGTTGTGTTCCCCTTGTTGTTTATTTAGGTATTTGTTTGATTCTGATACAGAGTACTTGAAAAAATAATTTTCGAGGCTATTTTGTCATTTACGCATTGTGATTTTATTGCTTTATGACTATTAAACATGAAAGTGATAAACAATTAGGATTTTTGCACGGAAGTGAATACTCTGGTTTGATATGTATGGCTTCGTTAAATGTAGTATTTTGTTTTTTAACTAAAGGTGTAATTAAATTTAAAATATATTCAAGCTGAATCCTATTCATTCGAAAATGTCCATAATATTTTTCATCGTCACCAATTAATTCTTTGTATAAAGTTCAGTATTCACCTTCCTTTTTCCTTTCTGTTAGCATTAAATATACTTCAAACCTTCTTTTTACCACAGTTTTTCTTTCTTCATCGTTAAGTAGAAGAGCAATTGCACATAATTTTTGTCGAGAAAAGCGAGATCATATCTTCACCGAACCAAACTGAAACGTTCTATGTATGAAAATGTGAACGCGCAGTCCAATTGCTGGACTCGAAACGCTACGTGCCGGAAACTATACGTGCACGATAATATGCCGCGACCTTAACACCTTAAAGTTAACGGATGCACAGAGAAAATCGTATGATACAGTATTGGCTGAATTAGAGAATTACTTTATCCCGTAAATTGGCAAAAAATTGTGAATTTGGAGATGTCCTAGACTCAATAATCAGGGATAGATTAGTATAAGAATTGTGAATTTAAGGATGTTCTAGACTCAATGATCAGGGATTTAGGAACAATCAATAAAGATTAACAAAAAAAAATGTTGCAGAATCATGAGTTTAAAGAAGTTCAGTCAAGTCAAACACCTAATATTCATTCTGTAAAAGAGGGAAATGGTAATCAAACGGCAAGCGGAAAAGTTCCAAATAACAACTTTAATACTGGAAGAAGCAGAAGATGGCAACAGGAGGAAAAGTGGTCAGTGCAGAAAATGTGGTCATGCTCATAGATATGGACATTAAACAGAAAGACTTTTATGGTAACATCAGTTGAGGTAAATGAAATAAAATGAAATAAGGAATGGTCTGAAAGGTTAGTAATTGAGCAATATGGAATAGACTTTAAAATAGATACAGGTGCACAGGTAAACATTATATCAATCTACTTTTAGTTACTTAATCATAATATAAATTAGTGCAAAATGAGGTTACAAGCTTACGGGGGATTTAAAAGAAAACCTGTTGGTATTATTACAAAAGTTTATTTAAAGGAAAAATATTTCAACTAGAATTTGTTATAGTTAAAGATAACCTTATGCCAATTTTAGGTTAAAATCATGTTTAGATTTAGACTTGATACAAAGAGTATATAACATAGATTTAAATACAATAAAAGATGACTTTATTAAACAAAATTTATTAAACAAAGTATTCACTGGATTAGGTAAATATCCTCAAAAATGTAAACTAAAACTCGAAGAGAATTTTGTTTACGTGGTTAAGCCTCCGCGAAGGGCCCCTTTAACCATTTAAGAGATATTAAAAAATCAACCTGTTAGATTTAGAAAAACGTGGCATTATAAATGTGAGGGTCCTACAGAGTAGTTGAGCAATTTGGTTACAGTTGAAAAACCTGATAAAACATTAACAATTTGTTTGGATCCTAAAGATTTAAACCAAGCACTTAAAAAAAGAAATATTGTTTAATACCTACTATTGAAGATGTATGTAGTAAGTTAGAAAATAAATGTTATTTTTCTGTTTTAGACTTTAAAGAGGGATTCTATTAAGTTTAGCTTGATGAGAGTTCCAGTAGAGTTTGTGCATTTGGAACTCTTTTTGGAATTTGGATATTTGATGGACTTATATTCGGGCTAAATATTGCTCTTGAATTTGTTCAAAGAAATAACTTAGAAAACTTTGGTGATATTGATGAATGTCTCATCTATTTTGATGATCTTTTAATATTTTCAGATAGTCTTAAAGAACACGATAGAATCCTTAATAAAGTATTAGAACGTGCTAGAAATATTGGAGTGAAATTTAATCCTAATAAGATAGAGTATAGAATGCCTGAAGTAAAATATTTGGGAAATATATTCGATAAAGATGGTATGAGACCTGACTTAAATTCCAGAACTGCCATTTCAAATGCTAGCGGCTGATATTTGTGAATTTGGGGGATAATTTTATTTAATCGTGATGGATTATCTCCCAAAGTGGATTGAAATTATTACGTTGCACTTAATGTTAATGCACGTTGCAGCCCAAAACGTCCTAGTCAATATTAAATTCGTTTAAGACTATGTTTGCCATCCACGGGATTCCTTTGGAAGTCGTATCTGATAATATCTAAGGAATGAAACTTTAAATTTGTGACATCTAGTCCTAGATATCATAGAGCAAATGGACAGGCAGAACGAGCCATCCAGATAGCTACAAATATTTTCAGGAAGTATGAAGATCTTTATTAGAATATAGGAACACACCGCTATCAGGATCAGATAAATTCCCAGCACAACTCTTGAATAGTCGTAGACTTAGAGGCAAACTTCCAGTTTTACATGAAAAACATTTACCAGAACAGGTAGACCTAAGAAATAAAAAGAATAAATTGGACAATAAAAGAAAATTGTACAAGCTCTACTATGATAGAAATACAGCTACAAAAGAAGAATTAAATGTAGGGGATATTGTGGTTATAAGAAAAGATGGACAATGGAAACCTGTTGTGGTTAGACGATGTTTACAAGAGCCAAGATCATATGTCGTTGAGAAAGAAAATCGGACATTGGACATCGGAAGATATAGCTATCACTTGAGACCATCTAGTAATATGCCTAAACATCATATTCACCTAGCAGATGATTTTGATTACAATTAGAATGACAGACCTTCAACATGAATGGCCTGTCAGAGTGAAATACCGAATCAGTTTCCTACCAGAAATAAAAGATTAATTAAACACCCATCTATATAATGATTTCGAGATGTACTAGTTTTGCAATCAGTATTGTTATTAGTGTTTAATTTAGAATGTTTTTATTTTTAGTTCATTATTGTAAGTTCTATATTTGATTGAAACAAAAAGATGTCATGAGACTGAATAGCTCATGAATGTAAAGTCATGACAGGACTATGACATGGGACAGGCGGCACGAGGTCTCATGGCAGAAATAGAGTTTAAAGATTATTATTATTATCATCATTTAACCCGGATCTATCCACTGCTGGATATAGGTCTCCCTCAGTATTTTCCATGTATTTCTGTTTTGTGCTGTTTGCATCCAATTTTTTTCGATCCGTTTTATGTCATCAGACCATCTTGTTGGTGGACGACCTCTACTTCGATGTGCTTCTTGTCTCGGTCTCCACTGTATTATTCGCTGTGTCCATCTGTTATCCGACATTCTAGCTATGTGCCCCGCCCAGTTCCACTTAAGGGTCATAAGTATTTCTATGGCATCTGTCACTCCTGTTCTCCGTCTTATTTCCTTGTTCGTGATCCGATCCCTACGAGAAATGCCTAACATCGATCGTTCCATGGCTCTTTGGGTAACACAAATTTTATTTCTTACTTTCTTGGTTAGTGTTAATGTCTCTGCACCATATGTAAGTACTGGCAACACGCACTGATTAAAGACTTTTCTTTTAAGACACATAGGCAGTTCTGATTTAAGAACATAGCTTAGCTTGCCGAATGCCACCCAAGTGAGTCCTATGCGGCGGCTTAGTTCGCACGTTTGATTATCTCTTCCTATGCGTATCTCATGTCCTAAGTACTTATATGAGGTGGTTTCTTCAATATGCATGCCATTTACTGAAATCTTTTCGCTTAACACAAGATTTGTCATGATTTGTGTTTTTGTGTGGTTGATTTTTAATCCTACTTGTAGGGAGGCTAGGTATAGTTTCTCCAGTTGCGATACTACATCATCGATTCTGTCAGCAAAAAGGACAATATCGTCAGCAAACCTCAAATGACTAAGCATTTCTCCATTGACATTAATTCCTTTTTCAATCAGATTTGCGTTCTTAAACATATGCTCTAATAATGTTGTAAACAATTTTGGCGAAATTGTGTCTCCCTGTCGCACTCCCCGTTTTATTTTAAATACGTTGGTCTTTTTATCTGCCAGTTTCACACTTGCTGTCCCATTTTGATAGATGTATTTTATCATATTTATATAGCGATGATCTATACGGCACTCTGTTAAGGCTTTTAACATCTTTTGATGACTTATTGTGTCGAAAGCTTTTTCGTAGTCAACAAATGTCATGACTAATGGCTTCTTATATTCAACACTCTTTTCTATTAAGTTCTTAATTACTTGTAAATGATCATTCGTGCCATATCCTGCTCTAAAACCTGCTTGCTCTCTTGGCTGATAGAAATCCAACTTACTTCCTAGCCTGTTGGTAATAACTCTTGTAAATAGCTTATATACTTGTGACAACAAGCTAATGGGGCGGTAGTTTCTAAGGTCGCTGATATCTCCCTTCTTATGAAGTAAGATGATTTCCGCGTTGTTCCACTGCGTCGGTGTTATCGCTTCGCACAGACATTTATTGAACAGTTTAGCAAGTGTCAGTAAGAGCTTATTTCCTCCTAGTTTTAGGCTTTCGGTCATTACCCTGTCTTCACCTGGGGATTTATTGTTCTTCATCACCCGAAGTGCATTTTTAATTTCTTCAACAGTTATTTTATTATTATTATTATACAAGATAGTAATAAAGATGTACAACAGTCAGTCTTAAACATTATTCTTCTTCTTCAGGTTCCATCTCCGCTACGGAGGTTGGCAATCATAGCTATTTTAATTTTTGAGGCAGTAGCTCTAAATAGTTGTTTTGAGCTGTATCCAAACCATTATCTCAGGTTCTTTAGCAATGAAATTCGTCTTCTTCCGATGCTTCTTCTGCCATCTATCTTTCCTTGCATTATGAGTCGCAGGATGCCATACTTTTCGCCCCGCATCACACGTCCGAGATACTGTAGCTTTCTTTCTTTAATTGTAAGTTCAACTTTCTTCTCTTTACCTATTCTTCTCAGTACTTCATTGTTCGTAACTTTATCTACCCATATTTTTCCAGTTGTCGGTTTTCCTCTCGATTATTGCTTATGAATCTCAGAAGAAACATTATTCTGATAAATAAACCATATTTCATGATCAAGCAACTATTGTTTAGAAAACACGTTTAAAAATATTTTTAAAACGACGAAATTAAAATTCTTGAAAATAACATAAGTATAAAAGGAAACGATTAAAGTTTTATTGCTACTAAAACAATGGTTTCGAGAAGTGGACCAACCTCTGTGGGAAGGGTCTCGTCTATGATTTCTTATTTTGTCTAGAAGATCGCCACAAAAATGTTATTAAGTGTAATTGCCTAAAAATTGCTTACTTTCATTTCATTCGATCACGATAGGCGATTATTGTATACCTACCTAAATACCATCTTTAAACCACATGAAAAAACTCACATTAACTATCGAAATAACTATTGTTACTTTTTGTATTTTCTAGATAATAAGTTTCATTATTTTTAGTAACAAATAATGAAGTATTTTACCTATCATATACCTGGATAACTTGGTAGTCATATTTTATGCATAGGTTATAGCAGTTGTCGTGTGTTGTCGTTAGTAGTATTGTAGCGTTGTAATAGGTGACTTGGTCACAATTTCAAGTACTTTCTATACTAGCTGACGAAATAAAAAAAAAAATAAATAAAACTAAAAGCCTAAAAGTAAGTACATTCTGACTTATTGTAGCAAATATATGCTCTGAGAATAAAATATTAGGTATATGACAAGTAAAAAATGTTGTGTAACTTTAAAATTACAATGGTTCATAATGTAAAACATAATTTTTTTTGCAGGAAGTAACAGAAATGGAACCTATTTGTGTAAAATCATTTTATGGCAAGAAAGAACTAAATAATGTTCAAATGAGAGATATTTGTGAACATGACTCTGAAGATTCCATTCTAGAATCCGACAGTGACTATCATAAAGTGGCATATTTCGGAAAATGTTTGTTCGAAAGAAGTGATCATGGGAGATAAGGAAAACAATAATGAGAACCAGGAAGATGATAATGAAAAAAAGCATGACAATGACGACAAAAAAGACGTGCCCAATCATCCGAATGTCACATGGAAACGAATTACTAGTCATTCTGCACAGCCAATTCAACCTTGGAAAGGTAGTTTACCGCCAGGACCTGAAAACCCGTATACTCCAAGTATTTTAGAACGCTGATAGATAAAAAATATTTTGGACAATATATATCAAACAAATCTGTGTTCTACCCATAAGAACACCGAAAAATCTTTCAATGTGGACAAGAACGAGATAGAACAGTTTTTCGGTATGTTTGTTCATGCCAGTGGGGCACCCAGAATTTGTCTGAGGGGGGGACGTTTTGAATTTTTTTATGCAACCTCCATTTTGAGTCCCTAAAATTTGGGTTTTAGTTTAGTTTAAAGTACTAAAGATAACAGTGCCAAAGATTCAGGTATCTATTATCCTGCTTACCAACTAAAAGCACTCTCTCTTACGCAGTTGACTGTCGCACGTACCGTACTCCGAAAGTGGTGTGGCCGCTATAAGGCGGACGACATTTTTGGAACACTCCCTTCTCTTATCTAGATCTTATATATTGTTCTAAGGCTATTTTTTGTGGCATTTTAAAGTAACTACTATTTTAATGGGAATAAGCTACAATTGAAGGTTAAAATAAGTTTATTGACGTTTATTTGACGTTAATCCAACTTGTAAATACAATACATTTTGGAGACGGCTATCGCCGTATCGTTCCTCCTTTACCCGGGCATAGAACAGGCAGTGGTGACTCCTGGCTACTCGATCCACCCATTTGTCACCACAGACGGAGTTTATATGGTACAGCATATAAAGTCCTCACGTATATTATAAACCAGCGGCTCCAACCACTAGCAGCAAATATTATTGGAGAGTATCAAACGGTCTTCCGACGGGGAAGATCGGCACTTGATTAAATATTTACAGTCAAATAGATCTTGAGTAAATCATGGGAACATGACATTGATGTTCAAAACGTGTTTGTAGATTTCAAACAGGCATACGACTCAGTCAAAAGGAACAAACTCTACAATATATTGGCTGAATTGACAATACCACACAAGTTAATTAGACTCATTAAAAGCCACAATGGATGAAACTCAGGCATGTGTACGAATACAAAACCACCGGACAGACTTTTTCAATAAAGCAGGGAGATGGGCTGGCCCCAACTGTATACCATCTGCTCCAGGTGATTTTCTGTTTTTCAGCTTCCTGATCTTTGCTTCTACCTCTTCGTCATTGATTGTAGCACTTGCATCTGCTTCGTATTCGTTTATATTCAGCCTTTCTTCAGCATCATATAGCTCCTTAAAATGCTGTTGCCGTGTCTCTATAGGTACTCTCTTGGTCTGCACGAACTTGTTAACTGGTTTTTTTCTGTTCCGAAGCATTTTTCATACTTTCTTTTGGGCACCATATAGGTCGTAGTCCATGTGGCCGGTGAATTTAGCCCAATGTTCTCTTTTGATCGATTTTATTCTTGCGTTTACTTCGTTTCTTACTTGGACATATTCTGCGAGAGCTTCTTCCGATTGTGTGCTTCTATTTCTCAGGTAGCATTTGCGTTTTAATTCAAAGAGTTCTTTTACCTCTTGACAAATCCACGGGTTGGTGTGGTTTATCGCCCTCGTGTTAATTTTCCGCTTTCCAATTGCTTCTTCTGCTGCTTGGTTGATGCATTTCCTGATTTTTTGCAAAGCATCTTCTAGTCCTCATTCTGGTTGTAACCCGATCTCTTTTAGTTTGCTGGTAATCCTGTTCTCATAAAGGAGTTTTGTACTCTGTTGCTAGCGACTCTATATTGTTTTTCGATGAGCATTGGGGGTTTTCTGTTTCGTTGTGGACGTTCTAGTAGCATCTTTCATAAAACAAGGTTGTGATCGGTCCCCAGGTTAGCAGATGTTAGGGCTCTGACATCAAGTACTTGTAACGGTGCTATCACTCGATTTGTGATTATAAAATCTATCATTGATCGCTGGCCTCGATTGTTGTTAAAAAAAGTAAACCCAGTAAAAAATTTTTGCAGTTAAAAAGAAATTGGGCACTACAGGGTTAATGATATTTTTCTTATTTACTTTTGTAGCTATATTTGATTAATACATATTTATATTTGTATGCTGTATGTGATTATCGTATGTATTTATTGTGTAATTTCTTTAAATATTTATAATTTAACCTCTCATTATATAAATTTTTGTATTTTATAAAATGGTTTATCCGTTAATAAATAAATAAATATTTTCAAGTATTTTTTCAAACTGTTAGAAAGTCAATTTCTTTCGATAGGCTTACTAGGCGTAAAATTCATGTAAATTCATGTATAAATAGTAGATTTAACATCAATAATTAAAAAATCTCTTGCATTAAAACCGCTCGCGTGACAAATAGGGCAAACGATGAAAAATGTGTCTCGTTTTATTAATACCATTAGTGCAAAAACGAATTAAATATCCGTAATGAGCGAGGTAATAGCAATAAAATACGTTTAAAAGTTTTCTAAAAGTAAATTATGATTATTTCGATAGTGAGTGCGAAGTTTTCTATGCTGCTGAAGGTGATGTTTATATCGCCGTTGGCGTGATCGAAACAAAGGAAAGTTAGTTATTAAACTATTAACAGTTTTACTGTTTCTAGTAGTTATTAACACCATCAGCGTTTTAGCCTGCGAATTATCTCTTAATTTTTAGTCTCCAATATGCTTGAGATAGTTTTTATGTGTGAGTCTCCAAAACATGAAATGACAATAAAGATTCTAAAAGCATAGTTAAGTTAACAAATAGTATGGCAATATAGTGTAACTTTATATTAAATTATATCTATAATATGTGTATATACAAACAATTTGTATACACTTTCTAAGAATATTTCGACTATTCTTGATTTTCTATCAATTGATTGATTAATAATTAGATTTAAGCCATACTAGTCTCAATTAAGCAGCGACACTCAACACAGATATAAAGTTGCTATGATCCTCAGTGAAGAAGTAGCGAGATCAGTAATAGGCTTTGTTCCGATGTCCGAAAGAATTATAATGCTGCAGATATTGACAACCCATGGAAAAATGAACTTAATTCAGATTTATGCGCCAACTGCTGACAAAAATGAAGAAGAAATAGAAAACTTTTATAGCGAACTTCAAAAAACATTACATCTCACAGCATCTAGAGATATAACAGTGATCATGGGTGATTTCAATGCAAAAATTGGCGAAGGAAAGTGCTACCCTAATGTAGGACCATATGGGCTTGGTGAACGAAACGACAGAGGAGATCGCCTAATAGAACTTTGCCAGGAGCATAATGTTATAACCGAAAATACATTTTTTAAATTACCCAAGCGACGCCTTTATACATGGAAATCGCAAGCTGACAAAGACAACAAAATCGTCAGAAATCAAATTGACTACATCCTAATAAAACACAGATATCGAAACTCAATTCAGGCAGTAAAGGCATATCCAGGAGCAGACGTATCTTCTGATCACAGTCTTCTTATTACTAGGTTTCAACTTCAACTAAAAAAGACGCAAAAGAGCCGCAACAACAATAAACTTAACATAAAGAAACTAAAGTCAGAAGAAACAAAAAAAAATCTGAAACACGAAATCAACACAAATCTAGATAGAAACCCAAGAAATAATTGCAACGTAGAACAGCAGTGGCAATTCTTCAAAACCTCTATATTGGAGCCAAGTAAGAAAGTACTTATAACAACCAAATGTAAGAAAAAAGAATGGATGACCGAGGAAATTCTAGAGTTGATGAATGAAAGGAGAAAAACAAAACCATCAATACGATCCGCTATAAACAGCTTCAAAACCAAATAAGAAGAAAAATTAGGGAGGCTAAAGAAACCTACTTCTCTGAAAAATGTAAAGAAATAGAAGAACTGCAAAACATATATGACAACTTTAATCTACATAAAAAAGTCAAAGAACTAGCCGGAGTAGGAAGTAGAAGAACCGCGAATAATATTGCTCGACAAAAATGGAAAGATTATATTGAAGACAGAACAAAAACTACGACGATGGAAAGAGTACATCGAGGAATTATTTCATGACCAGAGAGAAGCTAGTACATCTGTAGATAGCCAAACGGGAGATGTAGGCCCAGAGATAACTAAATCAGAGGTTAGTCAGGCATTAAACTCAATGAAAATCAATAAATCTGTTGGTCCAGATGAATTACCAAGCGAGCTATTAAAGTTGGTGAATGAGAAAAACGTAGACATAATAGTAGAACTGTTCAACGCTATCTATACTACGGGAATCATCCCTAGAGAAATGTTGACATTAGCATTTGTGTGTTTGCCAAAGAAAATGAATGCCTAAGAGTGCAGTGACTATCGAACCATAAGCTTAATGTCACATACCTTGAAAATTCTGTTGAAAATTTTCCACGCCAGAATTCACACTAAACTGGAGCTGGATATTAGTGACACACAATATGGATTCCGCAATGGTATGGGTACCAGAGAGGCACTATTATCCTTCAACGTGCTGACGCAGAAATGTTTGGATGTTAACCGTGCTCTTTACGTCTGTTTTATAGACTACAATAAAGCGTTTGATAAAGTAAAACATGACCGGTTCATGGAAATTCTAAAAAATAAAAACCTAGATGAAAGTGATTTAAGGCTAATAACAAACCTTTATTACAATCAGCGAGCAATAGTACGAATTGAAAAAGAGACATCTGAAGAAATGGAAATAAAGAGAGGAGTCAGGCAAGGCTGCATACTATCACCTCTATTATTTAACGCTTATTCTGAAGAGGTAATTCGAGAAACTCTGGAAGATGAAACAGTCGGCATAAGAGTAGATGTTGTCTTAGTTAACATCAGATATGCAGATGATACAGTAATAATAGCCGATAGTTTACAAGACCTGGAAAGACTCATAAGTAAAATAGTAATGTGTAGTAGGGAGTACGGACTCTCGATCAATATCAAAAGACGAAGGTTATAAAAATTTGTAAAAACAACCATAATACTAACGAAATCTTGACAGTAGAAGGCCAGCAGATCGAAAGTGTAAAAAAGTACACTTACCTAGGAACACTTATAACAGAAAATAATGCTTTCTACGATCTTGCTGACTGCTGGCAGTAAGTTTACCGGTCTGTAGTGTTGCGGAAACATGGTATTCTTTCCTGGCTTTGGAATCATGATAACGTGTGCTTCCTTCCATCGATTTGGGAAGCCTTATCTAAGGATCGCGTTCGTTATGTTGGTTAAAAGTATTATTGCTTTTGCTGGTAGATACTTCGGAGCTCTATTTGAAATTTCATCTAAACCAGGTGCTTTTCTCGGTGAGCTATTTTTAATTAGTTCGTTTTATTTCTTGAGGAGATGTAGGTGTGATTATCTCCTCTGGTTCTTCGGGAATTTCTTGTTGTTCCTCGACTTCTTCGATGAAGTCTACATCTTCGTCTTGGTGATAATTTAATGTACAATCTCTCTCGAGAGTCCTCCTCATCGCCTCGGCTTTTTCATCTATGGTGTAGACAATTCAATTTTCACCGTGTAGTGGAGGTATGGATTTTCTATCATTTCTTAGTATTTTTGTAGTTTCCATATGTCCTTCTAGCTCTCTTTTTGGCTCAGTTCTTTTTCCTTATCATGTCTTTGATTATCTGGCTTATGTATCTAAACCTTCCTATGTGTATGCCTATTTATTCTTCAGTAGTGCTATTTCTGAGTGCTTCTTGTACGATGCTTTCGAACTCTAGGACTCTTTCTTCTATTTCTTGTGGATTGTTTATCACTGGGACGTTGTTGATTCCAATACTCACAAGTCTTTTGCAATTTGTCCACTTTTTTCTTTCTTTTTCTTGTTGTTGTGTTGTTTTCTTCCCATGTTCCTATTTCTAGTAGTATGGGGTTGTGGTCTTGTGTTCCTTCGTTTAATGTTCTGATCTCGGTCTGTAGTCCTAGATCTTTAACTACTACTATGTCTAGATGGGTGGGTTGAGCATTTTCTGGGAAATAAGTCGGTTCGACGGGTCCTATTAACATTTTGTCTTCATTGTTTGCTAGATAGTTGTTCAGTAATCTTCCGTTTCTATTCGTAGCCCTATCGTTCCAGTTTGGGGATCTCGCATTTAGGTCTCCTATTATTATAAACAGCTCTTCTATATTCATGAACGCGTTTAGGTCGTCGTCTATTATAGGATCTCGTGGCCTTACGTATGCAGAGGTGATTCTGATATCTTCTTGCCTTATTTGTACTTTAACTGTAGTTGCTTTCATAGTGTTTAGTTGTGGTGGTGTTAGTATTCTGGTGTGTGGAATTCCTTTTCTCACTAGGATAGCAGTGCCTCCTGAATGTGCTCTATGATCGTTCCTGTAGATGTCGTAGCCAGGAAACTGTATGTTTATGCTGTTCGTCAATTTGGTTTCCTATATTGCACTGCCATCACTGATATTCTCTACAGTTATAATTAAATTAATTATTCTTCGTAAATATTTAGCGTATTCGTTTTCCACCTCCCTTACGTGTGCAATGACATTTTTCCAACTTGTCACTGTAATGTGTTTTTACTTCTGCAATTAATTGGAGAACAGTCAATGAAAATTTAGAAGCCACATTTTGTCTTCTTTTATTTCCTTTTAATTGCGCCCATATTATTTCTAATGGATTTAATATATTAAAAATAAGGAGGTAGCCTAAGCACAGTATGTCCATCTTTAAGACCACAGTCATCAACAACATATTTATTTCTTTTGAAATTGCTGATTTTGAGTAACCTCTAATAATTGCTATTTCGTATATGTCTCTTCAAAATACAAATCTTTCTCATATCGAAATTTTTGGATTTAGTATTTTTAGAAGTAGAATTCGGTATTTTTTTAATCTGGAATGGTTTGAATCGTTATCCATGATAATTACGCTGTATTTGGGCAATTTTGGGAGAGTTTTTTCAAACCAAAACTCAAAAAGACCACTCTCCATATCATCGTGGTAGTCCAATGACGCATCTTTTAATTTTTTTTGGCAGATATCAATAGTGCGTCGTTGATGCATCTGTTTTCTCAAATAATCGCTCTGCGAGATAAACAAATTGAATAACTTACAAACAATTTGGTATATCTAGCTGACATTTAGCACACTTCAATATCTCATTAATTACCATAATTTCAAGTAGTTATATTACATGTTATTATTCAAAAAACAATGTTATATCGGTCAATTGTTTATGCATTTTAATTTAGGAAGTCGTAAATTAAAAAGCTTTTTAAAATCTACAACTTTTATTCGAACCATTTTTCTCTAAAATGTACCTATACAAAACGATTTATAGACAAAAAACGATTTTTTCCCTTTTTTTATTGTTTAAAGAAACAGTAGCGCACCTAGAATTTTCCTCTGGGGGGGGGGGATTTGGTTGGTCACCGAATTTTTTTTTTCATATTTGGTCCTATGTATCTGTATAAATTTAATAGAATACTGAATATAATTGCCACTAACTCTTATGATGACGATTATTCTTGCATTTACGATTTATTTTTTTTTTATTTAGAAATTACACTTAAAAATATTGCATACTATAAATGATTAATAGTAACTTGTACATTACATGTTTCACATATATGTGGATCACTTTACACAATAAATATGAATGATTAAGTCTTCTGTGTCCAAGTCGTAATCTCGTTATCACCAATTGTTCTCTTCTGTTCCCGATTAAGGGTTCCCAAGCTGTAAAGTCATTTTTAGTTTGCTTCAGAGATGTTTGAGAAGATTGCCATTCGTTTTTCCACTTGCACAAAACTCGATTCTTAATAAAAGCTTTTATATCACTCGCGGTATTTCGATAGTCGGCTCATTATATATCGGCACATATGGCAATTTCACTAGCGCACTGGTCCGCTCTTTCGTTGCCTGCAATGCCAATGTGGGATGGAATCCATATAAATCTGATACTCCTAGAAATTTCTTGAGTCTGCATGAGTTCTAGTTTTATCAGTTTCTTAAGGGGAGTTTTGGGATAGAACTATTTAAGGGTTTGAAGGGCGCTTAGTGAGTCACTTAAGATATCAGAGTTGGGAAGGTTATTAGAATTTATATGCATGATAGTTTTGAGCACTATATAGAGCTCAGCGGAGAAAATCGTAAAGTACACTTAGATGAATCTGTAAAGATTTTATAACAATGTTCGTAATGCTGATCGAGAATTACCTCTACGTTACTCGCTTATAGTAATTATATATACTATTGGTAAAGAGATTCATATATTTATTAGTCGGTTTGTTTACATTTAAAGCTATTGACGTTGCATGTGATAGTGTTAAGGAAATTCGGCAATAATAAAAAAACTTCTCCACTTTCACAATAGAAACTTTCCACAGGTGACGTTCGGAATGCTTCAAGATTGGGTCAAAGTGCTGTGTTGTGTATAGAGTCTACCTGTTTTAACAATATGGGGAAAGTAAAAGCGTAAGAAATTGATTCATAATCAATTTTGGATCTAATTAAAGTTATATAAATTGTTAGCAAGGTAGAGCGATCAGAGTCCCAGTATCTATTTGACAATTAAAAGTGAAACTGGAACAAACCATGAAGTGGAGATATCCAGGAGTGGCTAGTATACCTGTTGAATACAAAGCACGTGGTGTTCGTGTGTATTAAGGTATAAAAAATGCTTATTAAAAGCTTAAACATTTTTATTTTAAAGAAGATCTTTTCGGAATTGAATCATTCCATCATCAGTTTACTAAAAGAGAGAGTAAAAATTCCAATATTAAAAAACAAGTAAGTTAAAATTTAGATATATAGAAAGAACACGTTGGTTTTTTACTACTTACATAAAAAGTTGTTAAAAACATTGTATGGCCACATAAAAACATTGGAAGGACATCCGTATTAAAAAACAATCCTCATGGTATTTATACAGGTAAATGCAATAGACTGTTAATTTTTCGATTACTAAAAACTGAAAATGGGGGCATCTTACATGACCCCCTGTAGCTGGTGAGGTTTTATCAACTTACATTACCTCTGAACTGTGCTGGAGTCTTGGGCTAACTGATAGAAAGATGGTATGAACTGATGATACTAACTGATTTTTCATACCAACTTTCTATCAGTTAACCCAAGACTCCAGCACAGATCAGAGGTAATGTAAGTCGATAAAACCTCACCAGCTACAGAGTGTCATGTAAGATGCCCCCATTTTCAGTTTTTATTAATCGACAAGTTAACAGTCTATTGCATTTACCTTTATAAATACCATGAGGATTGTTTTTTAATACGGATGTCCTTCCAATGTTTTTATGTGGCCATACAATGTTTTTAACAACTTTTTATGTAAGTAGTAAAAAACCAACATGTTCTTTCTATATATCTAAATTTAACTTACTTGTTTTTTAATATTGGTATTTTTACTCTCTCTTTTAGTAAACTTATGATGGAATGATTCAATTCCGAAAAGATCTTCTTTAAAATAAAAATGTTTAAGCTATTAATAAGCATTTTTTATACCTTAATACACACGAACACCACGTGCTTTCTATTTGACAATGTTCTCATTAGCTTAAGTTTGCTATGACAAGTCAATGCTAATTGCCCATCTTTGCCTTTTACATAAACCACCAAGTCGTCTGCGTATAAACGTGCTTTTTAAGGTTTTTTTAAGGTTTTTAATTATCATTAATGGCGAGTAAAACGAGTGTAGGACTAATAATTGAGTCTTGGGGAATCCCATTTTCTTCCTTCTGTTTTTCGGAATAGTAGTTTTTAACTCTTACATGAAACGGTCTATTTTCTAGAAAGTTCTTAATAAAATGAAGGCAATTTCCACGAATATTCCATAAATGTAATTTTTTTAAAATGTATCTCCAACATGTAATAAATGCATTTCTTAGTCAAAAAATACTGCGATACAATGTTGTTTTGTTGCCAGAGATCGTGAATATGACTTTTCAGGTCTAGCATGTTCCCGGATCGGTTTTGCTGAAAACCATTTTGTTTGTTTATAAGTAAGTTTAAATTTTCTAGATGCCAAGTCAGCCTTGAGATGATAAATTAATTGCCAATTGCACAAGTTAGGCTTATCGGTCTATAGGAATCGGGGTCTAGACGAGATTTTTGGCTTTTGAGAAATGGGAGAATGATATATTTTGACCAAACAGTTAGGTACCAGTGTCATTGCCAGATGAAGTTAAATAATTGAAGCATGCATGGTAATATAAGAAAATAATTGGGATACAATCCTTGTTGGGATTTTATTTCTATGTAGATATGTTTACTGGTTTAGTTATAATTTCCATAGATTTTAGATCTCTGGATCTTATCCTTGTAGATGTTATATTCATTACTTTTAAGCTCACTTTTCCTAGAGTATCTTCTACTTTACTTTATAAATTTTCATTTACTATCATGTTGTTGATTATCCGTCTCCATCTTCTGGCACTGTATGCGCATTTATGAATATATTTATGTAAAATTTACCAGCGTAATTGTAAATAGGCGTGATAAAAAGATTCTTGGATTTGCTATTACTATGTAGCACGTAGGTTTCAAATAATTTAACAAAAAGCAATTTTTTTATTTTTTACAAGGAAAAATAGATGTGTATGTACACATTATGTAATAAAAACATACAAACCTCCCTATTTTATTCATGCAAACTTGAAAAATAAGCCTATTTAAAGCTGTCCTTGGTGGGTTGCTTTATACAATTTGATAGATTACGTGATAAACACACCCTTGTTATTAACGAGACGCCTCTTTCTTTTTATATTCTACTATGTATTTTAAAACATTGTTCTGTGAAATTAGTTTTATAGTCTAAAATTTATGACTACACCTAGTATATAACCAGATAATCTGTCTATTTATCAGTCGTAAGTATCTTAGACACAGGTCTTCAAAAACCCTGTATATTGTCTTATTATTGAAAATATGGAAATCTCACTTAAATACGAGTTCATCCATATGTAACACTTTCAGTGTTCAGCCATATGTATTTTACCTAGTCACGAAGGTCACTAGACCTTCCATAACTTCTCAGTGTCAAACAAAACTTCTCAGTGCCAAATAGTTTTAAAGTAATTTAGTGAATAGAGAATGCTGTAAGTTTGACAATAGCTTTATGTAAGCTGACAGTTGCTTTATGTGTTTTTAAAAACAAAGTACAAATACAACAATGGGTACAACGAACAAACAGTAAATAAAATTTTAAATCAAAAACTACATAAGACAGCCCTGACATTAGTATTTCCACCACCAGAGAACACCACAGTACCTTCTGCGCGATTACATATACAGGCAAGATATCAACAAAAATAGCCAAACATATAAAAGAGAAAAAAATAACACCAGCCTTCACAACAACCAATAACTTAGGCCAATATATTAAGAACCACAAGAGCCAAAAGAAAGAGCACAGTGGTGTATACATACTTAAATATAGCGACTACCCAAAAACTTACATCGGTCAAACTGGTAGAACTTTTAATAAACGGATGGCAGAGCACAAAAGGGCTTTCAATAATAGAAAAACAGAGTCTACGTACGCACTTTCCCTACTAGATCATAATCATTCTTTTAATGAACAATTTCCAATTATTCACATTCAAAATTAAGGCCTTCTTCTTCTTATTGCGCCGTCTCCTTTCGAAGTTTGGCGATCCAAATGGCAATTGTAAGGCCTTAAGCTATCTTTATTAGAATCTATGGAAATAATCAAATTAAAAAATACAAACAGTTCTCCCCTCCTCAACTTATTCAGTTAAACGCTACAAAGGGTAAACGCATACCAAAAATATAGCTGTAGTGTGTTGAAATATTGATATCAACAAAACAAAATTTAAATATTAGGGCTATATGTCATTTACAGTAAGTTAAGATTATTACAATGTAAATTGTCAATTGTATTTACTTTTGGAACAAAATAAAGTTAGTCTAAATTGTATACTCTACTGGTTCGTTTCATTTAAAAGTTTTAACAGGTTATGGTGGTATAGTGAATTACATGTATATAGTGTCAAAGTTGTTGAAAGGCCGTGAAAATTACGATGATTGGGCTTTCGCAGTGAAAAATTATCTTGTTCTGACCACGTGTTTAGACGGAACTGAAACCGAAGTAGACAAACAAGAAAAAGCTAAAACCAAGTTAGTTCTTTTGCTTGATCCGTCGTTATAATATACATATAAAACAAGCAAAAACCGCGAAAGATATTTGGGACGCTCCAAAAAAGTTGTTTGATGACTCAGAGTATGTGAGAAAAATTAGTTCATTGAGAAGTCTAATTTCAACGCGATTGGAAGATTGCAGTTAAATGGCAAGTTATGTGAACCAAATAGTTGAAAAAGGACAAAAGTTAAGTGGAACTGGTTTTAAAATTGACGATGAGTGGATAGTTCGCTACTTATGGCGAGATTATCTGAGCGTTTTTCAGCAATGATATTGGCGATCTAACATTCGGGAATTGTGATTTCTACCGATTCAATTAAAACAAAACTGTTGGACATGAAAAGTGATGTTGGTAATACTGGTAGTGCGCTTAGAATTGGTAGTAGTAATAAAAACCAGAGGCTGACTAATAATCGCAAAGGCTGACTTGATAAATAATGTGTACAAATTGAATATTAAGGTTAATAAAGATTTTGAAAATTGTTTATTTGTCAATGGCGAAACATGGCATAGAAGGTTTGGCCATATAAACAGTGTTTATTTAAATAAAATGAAAGATGGAATAGTAGATGGACTGAATGTGACTGTAGAAATTGACGTTAAAAAACAAAACTGTATAGCTTGTTGTGAGGGCAAACAAACACGATTACCGTTTCCACAGCAAGGTAAAATGGTTTTCATTTATTTTATTAAAACAAAAAGTGAAGTTTTTAATAATTGTTTTATGAATTTTAAAAGTATGGCTGAAAACCAGAAGGGTGTTCATATAAAAACTCTGCGAAGTGACAATGGTGGAGAATTTTGTTCAAAAGAATTTGAAAGATATTTAAGTGTAAATGGTATTATACATTAAAAAACCAATCCCTACACTCCTGAACAAAATGGAGTATCTGAACGTTTGAATAGGGCAATTGTAGAAAAGGCAAAGTGTCTTTTGTTTGATGCCAATCTTAAGAATGTTTTTTGGGCTGAAGCTTTAAACACAGCTGTTTACTTAAAAAATAGATCTTTGGCTTCTAGTTAAAACAAAACACCGTTTGAAATGTGGACAGATAGTAAACCTGATGTTAGTGGCCTTCGAATATTTGGCAGCAATGTGATGGTACATGTTTCAAAAGAAAAATGGTCAAAGTGGGAGAAAAAGGCTATTTTGCACATTTTAGTAGGATATACTGAAAATACAAAAGGATACAGGGTGTATAATCGAACCACCAAAGAAATTATAGTAAGCAGAGATGTACAAATTATGGAAGACACAAAAAAGTTTGAAGTAATTCATTTTGATTTAAAAGATGAACATGAGGCAAAAGAAAGTCTAGTTTCAGTGGGGGAACAAAACAAAGATAATGTTGAAACTGAGTCTAAAGATAATGATAACATTTTTGGTGACGAAGAATCTAGTTACTATGAAGAAGATAACTTCAGTGATAAAGACTTTGAAGTGCCCAATTTACCTGAAACATTACAAGTACACAGAAAGTCAGAACGAGTAACAAAAAGAAAAGACTTTAGTGAATATGTTACATATATGTGTGCGAAGACAAGTGACATATAGGTATGATGTGCCGTTCACAGTCTCGTAGGCATTACAACGTCCTGATGGAGCAAAGTGGAGAGAAGCCATGATGGATGAAATCCAATCTTTCCGTAACAACAATGCATGGGATGTGGTAGATGTGCCGGAAAATGGTAGTGTAATTGATAATAAGTGGGTGTTGAAGTTAAAGTGTAATAGCGAAAATAAAGTTACATATCGCGCAAAATTAATGGCTAGGGGTTTTAATCAAAGAGAATATCTAGACTATACAGAAACTTTTGCTCCAGTAATAAGACATTCCTCTTTAAGATTGCTATTTTCACTTTCTGTAAAATTAGGTTTGGATATTACTCATTTAGACGTTAAAATAGCATTTCTAATGGTAATTTGAAAGAGAAAATATACATTCAATCACCAGTGGATTTTGATTTAGCAGGTAACAAAAAATGTTTAAAATTAAATAAGGCTATTTATGGGCTTAAACAGTCTTCTAGGGCTTGGAATTATGAAGTAAAAATTGTTTTGGAAAATATTAATTATAAGAAATCAAAACATGAACCTTGTATCTGTATAAAAAGAGAAAATAATACAATTACAGTTGTAGCAGTATATGTAGATGATTTCTTTGTTTTCAAATGATGAAAGTGAAACAAGGAGACTAAAAAATGAGCTAAAAAGTAAATTTGTTATTAAAGATTTGAACAGAATTAAGGAATTTTTAGGTATGCAAATAAATTTTGATCCAAATAAAGGTTATATTGCTTTGAACCAGAAAAACTATATTATCCAGTTGTTAAAGAGATTTAACATGAGTGATGTCAAAGGAGTTAAAACTCCAATTGAACCAAAGTTATCTTTAACAATGGATGATAGTAACAATTGTATTAGAGATAAATTTTCTTATCAGAGGCTAATTGGTAGTTTAATGTATTTATCTGTTTTAACCAGACCAGATATATCATTTGCAGTCAGTTTTATGAGTCAATTTAACAATGTATATAATGAATCTCATTGGAAATGTGCAAAAAGAGTATTAAGGTATTTAAAAGACACTATTAATAAAATTATTCTCTGATTTACTCAAAAAATGATTCAGAATTGTAAGGTTTTGTAGATGCTGATTGTACAAGCAATACATTAGATCGAAGATCATTTACTGGGTATGTATTTAATCTTTGTTGCTCTGCAATATCTTGGCAAAGTGCAAAATAAAGAACAGTAGCTTTATCTAGCTGCGAGGCAGAATATATGGCCTTGTCAGAGGCTGCTAAAGAGGCTGTTTTTCTTAGGGGTTTGCTAAGTGATTTGATTGAAAAAAACTGAATGTATTACTTTATTTAATGATAATAAAAGTGCATTAAATTTATCAGCAAATCCTATTTATCATAAAAGAGGTAAGCTATCATTTTTGAGAGACCTAATATCTGACACGATCATTAATGTAAAATGTATGCCTACTGATGTGCCAGCTGATGTGTTAACTAAGGGTTTCGTTGCTGAAAAACTGCAGAGATTATTAAAACTGTTAGGTATAGGAAACCTGTAGAAATTTTGTTTTATTGATAAGTGGGGGTGTTTAAATATTGATATCAACTAAACAAAATTTAAATATTAGGGCTATATGTCATTTACAGTAAGTTAAGGTTGGTACGATGTAAACTGTCATTTGTATTTACT
Source organism: Diabrotica undecimpunctata (assembly GCF_040954645.1). NCBI lineage: Eukaryota > Metazoa > Arthropoda > Insecta > Coleoptera > Chrysomelidae > Diabrotica > Diabrotica undecimpunctata. The sequence goes on from NC_092810.1 coordinate 29,961,282, forward strand.
TTTGGCACAAAATAAAGTTATTCTTTACTGTATACTCTACTGGTTCATTTCATTTAAAAGTTTTAACATAATCATAATAAATTATAATAAATTTTGTGGTTTAAAAAAGTGTTTTATTGTTAGATAAAAAAATATATACCTATATAATAACATATATTTAGTATAAACATAACCAATGTAATGACGCCGCATTATCGTCACAGACATACATATTAACAATAAGTAGTGTGGCAAATGGGTTCAGTTCCCTCAGTGATCAGAAACGAATGAGAAAAAAAAAGTGATCCCGTAAAATAATTTCATGCAAATATAATTTCTGTTCACCTAAACTTTGATTTGGAAAATACAACAGACAACAGTACAACAATGTTGCACTTAAATCAATTAGAAAGATAAAAACTGTACTATTTTCTTGTTCAAATATAATAAATATTAACTGAAGAAAATTCCATCGTCAACTCTTTCTTTGTGTTGTACGAAATCTAGCGATTTTATCTCAAGTTCTGTTGTTTCACTAAGTATAAATAATATAAAAAAAATCGAACGGAAACGTGTTATCATGTTAAGTCTCGATTATAATGTTTGTTAATATAACAACTATTTAAAATTTTTATCATAAATGCGTGCAATGGCATATAAATATACACCAAAGTAATAAGTGTTTAATTTATATTAGCAATAAAAATAAAATACCAGAAATAATGTATTAAACAAACCGTATAAATGATATTTTTAACTCTATTTAAGTAGTATCTGACGTGGTTATATGTTGATTTTGATATTTGAAATATGTACTTAGTCTATATAAACTTTATTTTAAAATTGATATACACACAACTCAAAAATTTCAGCCCATTGTTAAGTTTTACTGATTAATATGGGATGGGTATTGTTTGTATACGAGTATATCTAATTTCTTTATTATCTTATCATAAAAATGAAAAGAAGATAGAGTTTATTTTAAATTAATTGATTTTATTGTTAAATTAAAATTTTTTGACATATATGTCATACTAGTGACATTATTCATCTGGGCGTGATAACGTACGGTAGGTGACCCAAATAAGACCATGGCCCTAATAAGGCCAACAGCTTTTATTTCTAAAAGTACCAACACTGGACAGATGAGCGCAGCACCAGTCAATGGGCTGTATTTGGAGATAAAGTTTTAATTATTAAACTAACTTAAATTTATTCATCAAAACTGCTAAGTGGTATACATATTTCAATACGAGTGTGGAAAAATTTAAGTTCCTTGTAAATGAAACTGTGAAGTAGAAATGAAGATGAGAATAACAATGGATAACGTTTCCTTCGATATATTTAATAATAACCTCTTTCAGCTTGAAGTTACTTTAAACCAGAGGTAATCAGACTTTTAATGTCTGTGATCAACACAAAATACTTAGAAGACTAAATCAAAACCTCCTTTCCTTAAATTCTTTATTTCCTTTCAATGTCACGGCTATCTACGAGTAGTAGCGGCCGCTTTCAAGTAGCTGTCTTACCAAGCGAACGGATGAAGAGAATACTGCTAGGGTCTTGGTTCCTGCTTGTCTTAAGAGGCGACTGATGGGATGGAATGAGCCGTCAATCAAGGTGTCTAGACCGCATAAACGCACGCAGGTCAAGATCTGTCTTACTTAAATTCATGTAAGTACAGTAGAATGTAGAATATAGAAAATGGGGCGGCCAATAGAGCCTGATACACTGCGACCTTTGCAGATCTATTGTGTTTCCCCCTTATTTTAAAGCACTTCATCTAGCTTGGTCCTCTTAATGAGACTCAACAGCCTTGATAGTGGCCTTTTCATGTAGCCTGGTGCTTCCGGTTTTTCCTCTCCGAGTTCTAGAAACCGCATTCGTGCGAGACCCTCGCAATGGCACAGAACGTGTAGAGCGGTTTCCTCTTCTTCCAGACAGAAACGACAGGTGTCCTCTTCTGTCAGGCCTATGAGACTCAAGTGTCTATTGAGTCTACAGTGCCCAGTGAGCAGACCCACTATCATTCTGACAGTCCTGCGTCTGTGCGAAAGTAAGTCTGCTGTAAATTTAGCCGAATGTCCTTTGATGAACTGTTTGGCCTGCCTCTGTCCTGGTTAGTTGTTCCACCACTCAAGAGACTTCTGTTGCACCCATTTGTGTATGGCTGCCCTTTTTATCGTATTTGCGATTCCAAAGAAGGGTTTCGGACCAACCAGTGGCGTAGATGCGCCTTCTCGGGCCAATTCATCGGCCCTCTCGTTGCCACGATGACCCTTATGTCCCGGCACCCAGGCAAGTGTCAACCTGTTTTGACTTTCCACCTGAGAGAGGACATCCAAACAGTTCCATACCAGCCATGAATCGACCTGTACCGAACTGAGAGCCTTTAGAGCCGCTTGACTATCCGAATAGATAACGATGGAGTCGTTATCTACATTTCGGCCGATTAGTTCCATAGCGCACCTGTGTATAGCAGCTAATTCGGCTTGAAATACGGTCGCGTATGTTCCTAGACATACCCGGACTTCCGTCCTTGGTTTTATGCCATATATTCCAGCCCCCGTACCTGTTTCCTTTTTGGAGCCGTCCGTATACCATATTGAGTTTGTTGTTAGCGGCGGACCAGTTTCCCAGTCCTCTCTTTTTGGTATTGTAATTTGAAAATTTTTGTTAAAACTATACCTCGTAACCATTCGGTCTACAGGCATTCCTAGAACGGGGTCTGCCTTTATGTCCTGGTATAGCCTTAAGTTATCAGCTCCCTGCATCATACTTATTGGAGCTTGGCATTGGATCAACCGATGTACTGTTGATCTGGCTTCACTCTGTATGTATATATGCAGAGATGGTAGGTTTAGCAGAACTTCTAGCGCGTCCGTTGGGGCTGTTCTCATGGCTCCTGTAACACTCAAGCATGCAAACCTTTGTGTGCTACTGAGCAATCGAATCGCCCCGGACTGTTGCGTTTTGTTCCACCACGCCACATGTAAGTACAGTAATGTGGCCATCGTTTGAGTTGTCGGTGGTCGGTATGGGGGCTGCTAGAAGCGAAACATTTTACTTCTTTTCTTTGCACTCATTTTGGGTTTTAAATATTACTATTTTACATAGAAATTCTACTTATCGTAACTGAATAAAGACTGACATAATACTCCGTCGCTGCAGTTTATTACTCTCTAAAACAGGCATTAGAGAACAATCGGTATCATTCTCAGAACGTCGCGCGGAAGCATTGCCTCAGAAGTCTGGTATATTTCGACCAGGGTCTCGGTAACTTTGAATTCATTGGCGATTAACTTCAGAAGCTGTTGCGATCGAACGGCACCGCATAAAATTCTATATATGATATGGCCTATCTTGATGTGTGGAATTGAGATCTGGTTACTTAAAGTAGGAAAATTGAATCTTGTGGATGTTTTCGAAATGTAATGTTTTAGAAAATTGCTCAGATTTCCATGTTCACGTTACAAAAAAGTCCTAAAAAGAACCTTCTTCTTCGTAACGTTGGCTATAACCATTGCAAATTCGTCTCTATCTTCTGCTCTTCTTAAGAGCGTCTGTGTGTTTAACCCGGTCTAGTTGCAAATGTTTTTCAGCCAGGATATTTGTCGTCTACCAGGACCCATTTTTCCTTCGATTTTACCCTTTATAATCAACTGCAACAACTCGTACTTATCATTTCTAAGTATGTGCCCCAAATATGCTGTCTTTCGCCTTTTAATGCTGGTCAACAGTTCTCTGTGTCTTCCCATTTCGTTCGTAATATGATCGGTCCATGGTATCTTCAAAATTTCAACAAAAAGCCATATCTCAAAAGCTTCCAGTTTTCTCATTAAGTCAACCCTAACAGTCCAGGCTTCAACACCATAAAGAAGAATAGAGTAGATATAACATTTTACCATCCGATGTCGGATTTGCAGATTGAGTCTTTGGTTACTCAGAAATTTCCTCATCTTCAAAAATGCTGCTCTTCATTGCTCTATTCTTGAGCGAATTTCTGATTTCGAATTCAGATCTTCCGTAATCCAGATTCCTAAGTATTTCATTTTGTCCAGTTGCTCAATATCTTCATTTTTTATCTGGGTCCTTGTAATGACTTTGCCTCTCTTACTGATAACCATGGTTTTTGTTTTCTTTATGTTTATTGTTAAACCAAACTATTCCCCAGTATCACAAATTGTGTTTAGTAACGTCTGCAGGTCTGTCTCACTTTTAGCGATAATGACTGTATCGTCAGCATAACAGATGTTATTTATATTTTCACCATATTTATCTTGATCCCTTCTGTACAGTTTTCAGGTGCTTGTGTAAATAACTCTTCGGAATATATATTAAATAGTAATGGTGAAAGTACAGGGCCCTGTCTCACTGCTCTACTTATCTGTTGCGCATCCGTGCTATTTTTATCTAATGTTACCACAGCCTGTTGGTTCCAATAGAGATTTCTCACTATGTTAATGTCATTTTTGTCGAGTCCTTTTCTCTTTAGACATTCCATGAGAATGTTATGTTTAACTTTGTCGAAAGCTTTCTCATAGTCTATAAACGAAACGAAAAGATCTTTTTGTTGGTCTCAACATTTTTGGGCAAGAGTTGTGAAATTATACAGATCTTCCACTGTTCCGAAGCCGTTATGAAAGCCATACTGTCTATTACTCATATCCGCTTCGCACTTTCTGAATATTCTTGCATGTATAATCTTTAAAAATGTTTTTAATAAGTGTGCCATTAAGCTGATTAATCTATAGTCATTACAGTGTTTGGGATTCTTGGTTTTTGGTAGCGGAACAAAGGCCGATAGCAGCCATTCTGTAGGGATTTCGCCAGATTTGTATATGTTGTTAAAGAGTAGTTATTGCACTTAAATTGTCTTCGTCTATAAGTTTAATCAGCTCGATACAAACTTCATCTTGCCCAGGTGATCTGCCAGATTTTGAGTTGTTTATAGCACGTTGGACTTCAGATTTTAATATTATTGGAGCTTCCTCGTTATCAATTTGTGTTGGTTCCGTTCGTGTGTCCATGAAAACATCTTCAATATACTTAGTCCATATTTGTTTTATTTTAATTGGGTTATTAATAGGTTTATTGTTTTTAGGTGTATTTGTTCGTGATTTTCCAGATAATTCTTTCACTTTTTTATGTAAATTATAAAGATCACGCTTTTTCTGCAATTCTTCCACTTCGGTGCAAAAAGGAAACCATTTTACAAAAATTTTAAAAAGAACCAATTTTACAAAAAGATCTAATACATATGTCATTCAGCAGAGAATATTTTATACTTGAGCCATATTCTAAGAAATAACAAAAATGAAGGTATTACATGTCATTTCAATGGGTAAAGGTCCAAGAGGACTTGGTTGAAAGAAATATTAATCATATATATATATATATATATATATATATATATATATATATATATATATATATATATATATATATATATATATATATATGTATGTATGTATGTATGTATGTATATAGAAAGAAAGACAATCTGCTGAATTTCCGAGTCCCATAATAACAAATTCGGGAAGATATAGAATGTAGAAAAAGCCAATTGTTTTCTTATCCCTTGTTATATTGTTATATGAAAGATAAAATATCTTAAATCTGCTTTTTTAGAATGATACGTAACTAAAAAATAATACCACAATAGTCACAATAAACACCCGCCAACTAAAAATAGATATTAACTTACTGAATATTTTTCATCTTAAATTAGAATCAATAACAAAGAAATGGAGGATTTGTACCTAAAAGTAGCTCACACCGGATAGACAGTTTCCTCCCTTCGAATTTATGCGTATTTTTAGAACTTACGTTCATTTTTTTTGTTAGTTTACATTAAGGCCACGGTGTGGTGTTTATGACCTACGTTATGAATTAAAATCAAGCAACCGAGTGCGCCAAACCTCTGACTTTCTTTGATTATGGATAAACTATGGAGTATAAAAAAATGTTTCAAACGAAACTGATGTATATCAAAGACGTCTATATTTTAAAATTATTTTTGATTATACAGGGTCAGTCAGAACAACGGAATGAACCAAAGTTTTGAATGCTTTACATTTTGAATGTATTTTTTTAAGAATATGAACAGTTGTATAAAGTTTTTTAGGTCTAAAGTTAGGTCTGTGGATTAGGTTTTTAAGAAAATAAAAATGTATTAATACACAAAATTTAATATGTTTGAAATAGGGCCACAAAATATACAGCGTGATCACTATTTTGAAATTCACAATTTTCTAATTTTTTTTATGGGCTTTGGATTGTTTGACTCAGTTTTTTTATATTAAACACCCCGTATATGAGTACAGTTGTCACTTGTTATTCCGACAGGTATGGGACCAATGGAGTGTCGGATTACCAAAAGTGTCTGGATTACCGAAAGTGATTATATATTGCAATGCTTGCAGCGAAATTTAATTCCGGAGTAAGCTCCTCAATCGGATCTCCGGGAGGAGCAGTTACAAGTACTTACATAGGTACATCGAACGTGAAAACCATGTCACAGGAAGGTAAAATCCATAATGCAATACAAGAAATGGCACACATGAAATTAAATATTCTGGGAATAAGCAAAATGCGTTGGCCATCGTGGAACACCGCGTTTACTATTCTGGAACATATAACGGCAAACATGAATTGGGTGTCGGTATTATATTGACAAAAGAAGTGGCAAAATCTGTTGACAACTTCATCCCAATCTCAGTGAGGGTGATGCTCATACAACTAAAAGCAAGACCAATCGACATCAATATAATTCAAGTGTAAGCACCTACAACAGAAGGAACAGAAGAAGAGATAGAAGAACTATACCATAGCATTAATCAAGTCGCAACAAGGTTAAAAAAGCAAGATCTAATAATTGTCATTGGTGACTTCAACGCCAAAGTTGGGGCCAGCAAAAGATCACTGCAGTTAGACCATTTGATCTAGGAAACCGGAACGATCGGGGGGATACGAAATATTTAATGAAATATACAAGGCAAGAAAAATACCAGTAGAGTGGCTCAATTCGGAGTTCGTAGCATTTTCCAAAAAACCAGGAGCAAAATTTTGTGAAGATTATAGGACCATAAGCCTAATGAGCCATCTGCTAAAGCTGTTTTTAAAAGTCATCCACAAAAGAATTTACCGGAAATGCGAGGAACAAATTGTGCCCAATCAGTTTGGATTTGTGAACGCCGTTGGTACGAGGGAAGCTTTATTTGGCGTGCAGGTATTGTTTCAAAAATATAGAGATGTTAGCTGTAATGTTTTTGCATGCCTGATTGACTACAAGAAGGCTTTCGATAGAGTCAAGCATGAACAAATGATGGAAGTACTGAAGAGGACAGATATTGACGGAAAAGACTTAAAAATAATAGCTAACCTGTATTGGAATCAATCAGCGGTGCTCCGAATAGATGGAAAATATACAGATCAGGTCAAAATCTTAACTAGAGTGAGACAGGGGTGCATACTGTCACCACTGATATTCAATCTGTACTCAGAGCACAGTTTTGAAGAGGCTCTAAAAGATATTGATGAAGGCATCTCAATAAATGGAGTCAAGCTTAATAACCTGCGGTATGCAGATTATAAAATAGTGTTTTCCAATACCATAGAAGGGCTGCAAAACGTAATGAACAAAATAACGGAAACTAGTAGAAGATATGGACTGGATATAAACACCAGCAAAACCAAGCTAATGATCATCAGCAAGGAAAACATAACTGGAGCAAATCTGTATGTGAACCAACCTTGACTATGAGCTCTGTGTTTAAGAGCCATGAGCTCACCCTAGAAACAAAAATAAGGCTCCTTAAATGTTATGTGTGCTCAGTACTTCTGTACGGAGTAGAAACGTGAACATGGAAGGCGGAAACTCTAACAAAACTTCAGGCTTTTGAGCTATGGTTATACAGAAAGATCCTGAAGATACCATGGACAGACAAAGTAATTTGGTAAACTTTGTGAAGGGCCGTAAGCTGCAGTACTTGGGACATATAATGAGAAATCAAGGCAGATACGAGCTACTTCAATGCATTTTGCAAGGTAAAATTGAAGGAAAAAGGACCCCAGGACGAAGAAGAATAATCTGGCTTGCTAACCTGAGAGCATGGTATAGAAAGACCTCAACAGAGCTATTCCCTATAGCAACCAACAAAGGCATCATAGCCAGAATGATCGCCAACGGACAGGCACCCTAAGAAGAATAAGATTATATATTTGGCATTGTTTTGCTAGAAGTAGCCTACAATATTCTTAAATTTTATGAGTAAAATGAAACACCCATTACGTCTAACTAAAACATGTTTATTAAAAGAAATATGGAAGCTAAAAAATTTAATGTACATCCAGTGTGTAAATATAAACATTAATAACTAAGGTAGATTGATTATGGACGTATGTAAATACATACTGTGCTCACACTTTGAAGAAAATTTTAATTGTCTTTTGCTTTTTCTTGTTTAGACAGTTTTTCATTGCTTGTTCTTGAATCTCACTTAACGTCAACATTTTTGTCATATGCTCTCTTCTCACACCAACATTTTAAAGTGTTTGCAGCCAATATAGCATTATCACAGTGATGGTGAAATCAGATTCTGTGAGTTCTTTAATTATTTCTTCATCTGTTAAGTCAACATTGAGATTGCCATATAAAATCCACGCTTGTAAAGCTTTCACTTCATTCTGATGAATGAGTCATATCGTAGCAAATTTGAAGGGCAGCATCTAGCATAACTTGCACAGGTTGGTTATTGGATTCTTTGTTAACTTCTATTGGAAGGAGTGTGTTGTTGGGCCAAATATTCTTCCACGATTTAATCAGTGTAGTCAGCTTGCCTTGCTGTCAGGCAAACGCAGCTTTGATAATTGCATCTTTGATGTTAAAGTTTTTCAAAATTGAAGTGATATCAGCATTAGGTATCCACAAAGAGTTGTTTTTTGTAGTGTGCCTTGAGAGTTTTAATAACGTTTTGATCCATGGGATGAATCAATGCAGTAGTATTTTTCGGTAAGCACATTGCCTCAGTATCTTTCACTGGGTGTTTATTTTTTTAGCTCATCTTTAACTTGTGGGATAAAGCTGTGCTTGAGAGAAAGAGAGAGAGAGACAGGAGAGTACCAATCCAGAAAAACTACTTTTTTCACCCAGGCACGGCTTTGCCACATGTACGTAATTGGTAGCTTTTCAATTTTAACATTTTTGAAGTCACGAGGTTTTTTGGCCTTACCCAAGATTGGCAATTTTACGAGTGACAAATGTCTTTATTGGAAGTTGCTGCCAGTTTAGACCGGTTTCATCGGCGTTATAAAGTTGTTCAGGAATTTGGTCTAATTTGGTGATCTTTTTGTTTAAAATCTGAATATATTCAGATATCTCAGACTCATCTGCACTTAACTTCTCTCCACTCATCTGCAAAAATCGTATTCCGTTCTGTTTTTTGAAGTTTTCGAACCAACCTTGACTAGCACGAAAATCAGTTTTTTTGTTAATTCCCGATAAAAAAAAACTGAGCATTATTTTTTAAAATGTCACCTGAAATAGAAGCTTGTCTGCTTCGTTCTTTCTTAAACCAGATGTGCAGAGCTTCTTTAACATCAGGAAATTTACTGATTTTAAAGGTTTTACTGTCCTTAGAATCATTCTCTACAGATTTCATAAAATTTTTGATATCGTCTTTGTTTTTCATAATACCGTACACTGTAGCTCGTCCAATATCATAGAATCTAGATATCGCAGTTGGAGTTTCACGACAGTCGCTCCCATTTATCTTTTAGAGTCAGCGTTTTGTGCTCTCGTTTTGAACCTGTGCTCTCCATTGAACCCATAGAACCAAACTGCTCACGGAAAACACACGAAATGAAGCATCCGTTAAGACTGGAATTTATGTCGCGACAGGTTTCAGTACAAGCAGACACGTCGGCGAACTTGCGGGAGACATGTCGGTCTACCGAGCGTATCAGATTGCAAAACGTCGGAGTATCAAGGGTGAACTGTATTATATTTTGTAGCAAACATCACTTCTTTTGATATTTACGTTTTTACGTACCTAGCATGTTTCGTTTGGTAGATATTTAGAGAACTACAGATTTTATGTTTTTTGCAGATTTTTTATTAATAAATTTCGTTTACATGCTGAAATATAATAAACAAAAATCATAAAAATATGCTTTCAAACAAAAAACTTTAAATGTATCTGTCGAAATATTAATTAAAATAAAAAGTATCTACTTGTGTCACAAAAGATGGTAATATTGTTATAGTTGCATATTTGTATCAAATTTTTATATTTTAAATATGAATTTTTCAACTGAAGAATTGCTGGACATGACATTTGTATCGGACCAATGCCTTAGAAACTGTTTACTAGCTTTAAACGTGTGTAAGCAGATACATCTGCGCAGAAGACATCCTATAAAAATTTTTTATCAAAATCGGTTTTAGTGGTGGAAATGGATTTCGAGTTATGGTACATTTAATAGACAAAGAATAAGGTAAAAAAATATTCACCCATTTAAAATTTGGGTGCAACAGGAATTAAATGAAAATGATTTTCAAAGAAGAATGAATTTTTGTATGTGGGCGAAAGAAATTAAGTCGAAATGTAGATTTTTTGGAAAATATTTTATTTCTTTAAAAATCGACATTTCATCGCGATAGGTTCGTTGACAGACATAATTTTCACTATTACCGATGAAAATCTACTTATTTCGAGTTACGTCCCGGAATAGGTGGTCGTTGAATATTTGGGGAGGCATTGTTGGACAATATGTTACTGGATCTTATTTTTCCAAACGGTTACTGACAATAAGTATCATAGGGTTTTAACAGACGAGTTGCCTGGCTCGTTAGATGATTTTCACTAATTATACGAATAATATAGTTTGGCGCACCCTGTATAAATAGAGACTGTTTTAGGGTGACGTTTTAGGTTCAATATTTTCTGTTTCTTCTTCTTCTAATATCGCTACAACCCTTTGTGAGTCTTGGCCTGCTTAACAATGTTCTTCCATTCTGCCCTGTCGGATACTTTCCTTCGCCACTGCCTGATGTTCATGGTTTTAAGATCCCTCTCTACGTCGTCTATCCATCTTTTACGGGGCCTTCCTCTTGTTCTGTTTCCTTGGGGCTTCCATCTCTGGACTACTTTTACAGCTCGATTATCTGGCATTCTTTCTAGGTGACCAAGCCAGTTTAGTCTTTGTGATTTTACAAATCTGACAATATCTGCGCTCTGCATTAGTTCATCCAGCTCGTGGTTCATTTTAATTCTCCACGAACTATCGCTGCATTGGGTTGGTCCAAATATCTTCCTTAGTATTTTGCGCTCAAATATTCTTAGTTGATTTTCATCAGTGGTTGAGAGGGTCCACGTTTCACATCCATATGTGACCACTGGTCTAATTACTGTTTTATAGATTCTCAGCTTAGACTCACGATTCAGTAACTTACTTTTCATTAAGTCTTTGTATGCATAAAAGCACTTATTACCGCTAAGAATCCGTGCTTGTATTTCTTGACTAATGTTGTTGTTGTCATTTATTATTGAGCCTAGGTAGGGAAAAGTGGAGGCATATTTGTAGGTATGGTTGTCTACCTTCAGATTCTCATGTTCATTCGATTTTGTGCACTCCATATATTTTGTTTTGTTTTCATTTATATATAGACCAAACGTAGCAGCTTCTCGTTTCAGTTCTATGACTTTTTCGCTCAATACCCTTTTGTTGCGGCTTATTATGGCAACATCATCCGCATATGCACATATTTGCATAGATCTTGTATTAATACAGCCGTTTACATCCAGTTTTCTAACAACAGCTTCTAAAGTTAGATTAAAAAGTGTTGTTGATAAGGCATCCCCTTGTCTAACTCCATTTTCAATATCAAAGGCCTGCGTCATATCTCCATCTATTCTCACCATAGCTTTGGAACCCTCCAGAGTCATTCGTATAAGTTTAACCAACTTATTGGGTATCCCTAACATAGATAGTTGATTTAACATCTTTTGTCGATCTACTCCATCAAACGCCTGTTTGAAATCGATATACAAGTTGTAAATAGGTATGTTATATTCAACACATTTTTCATGTATACCTCTTAACATATGTATTTGGTCTATAGTTGACCTCTTTGGTCTGAAGCCACATTGGTATTCACCAATAATCTCCTCCGAAAACGATTCCAGGCGGCTATATATAATTCCTGATAATATCTTGTAGATGACATTTAAAACTAACAGAAAATATTTTCTGTTTACTATCTACATATATGAACCCCTTGTTAGATGATCCCAGAAACACAATGCGACGATCCTGTAGTCACATTGAGATATCTCAATAGCATCACGTGTTTATCAAGATCAAAATTTTACACATATAATCTTGAATAATATCCGTTATACTTCTAAAATGTTTAAGAGCACCTGGTTGTATTTTGCACAATAATTACAAAAACCCCGCCAATTCCTAGTATTATGAACGTTTGTTTTGATTACAATGAATATTTTGATGTTGTGGTTTAACCTCAATCCTTGTCCGGTGACTGTTTGTAATAATCTAATAATAAGTATTTCTGTGTCAAGTTCACATGAAAAAATAACTTATAAAGTACTTCACTTATAAGAAATGTTTACTATTTCAAAGAGACGTATACTATGTAGGACATATCTGGGAGAAGGAATTGAAAATGATCCACAGAAGATTTCAGTTATTAAAGATTGGCTTAACCAGAAAACAAAACGGAAATTAGAAGTTTTCTTAGACACTGTTCATATTACCGAAAATGTATTAACAATTTTGGCCCCATTGCAAAGCCTCTTAGGCCAGAAGGGTAAGTTGCTCGGTGGATAGAGAGACTCCAATAGTATAACTTTGATGTAGTACATCAAATACAGCGTCTCCATAACAATGCCGATTTTTTCTCTAGGCAACCCTGTTTGGAATTACAATGCCTGTACTGTAAAAGAAGATGAAGAGAATGTAATCTAAGACGTAAGTCTTCAGTTACCTCTTGTCTTCTTAAAGTATCAGCAAGAACCGTCACTACCTGACAATGGCAAGTGTGACCTTGCCGAAACGTCGTCAAAATAATGGTTTTTCTCAAAACCAAAATTATTCAACGCGGAGTCAAACCCGGAAAACCACAGAAAGGATATATATATATATATATATATATATATATATATCCTTTCATATATCCCTATATATATATATATATATATATATATATATATATATATATATATATCCCTATATTATCATATATATATATATATATAATATATATATATATATATATATATATATATGATAATTACTAATTACTGTCACTCGACACTAAGGAGTAGGCAGATTGAGACCTCAGTGCCGAGAGACAGTTCTTGTATTTATACAGAACACGATACTGGTACGTCTCGAGTGAGGGGAGTAGGTAGATTAAGACCCCGAACTCGAACGGAACCGTATCATCACTCTTGAAAATGGCTCCAAAATGGGCGCCGAAACGTCGCGTCGAGTTTTAAATTCTCAACGCGGTTCTTCCAGAGAACTTAGTAATTTTCATTCATCTGACCGCGGAAATTTATCCGAACATATATATATATATATATATATATATATATATATATATATATATATATATATATATATATATATATATATATATATATATATATACGTATATTTTATAAAGATATACTTAACTGCACAATAACGGGGAATACGTCTCCATTTAAATGTTAAATACATATTATCATTAAACATACCGATAATATCGCATTTAATTTATGCTCCAAATCTTCTGTTATTATAATTTATTTAAAAATGTAATAAAAAGCTATTTAACAGAATCTTTGGTAAAATATAAGAGCAAAACGAAATGGAGCATGCCAGTACTCGGCATTGATGTGGTTCAATGTTATATTCATAGGAAATCGCAATAACCTGAGTGCATTTTCATTTACAGTACTTATTGATTTTAAAGCTTTTGTAGTTTTTACGATTCTTAGACATAAATCATTCTTAAAAACATCTTCAAAACATTGAAGGACGTCGCAACTACAAATAAATAATTTGTAATACTCAAAAAAAAGTATCCACGCTCAATATGTGTGATATGTTGTCGTCTTTTATTGTTCTTTTCTACTTTTACGAGTAGATCATTGTTCTGGTTAGACAAATAACCTTGAGTAACCAGAAAATGTCTTAATATCCGTATTACCTGTTCATTAAAATTGTTAAACATTTAACAAAATATATCCCGAATTTTATATCCTATTCCTAAAATATATATTTTCACTTATGCAGTGAACACCCAATAAAATTTCATTAAAATACATTTTTTTTAAATCTCATAAATATTATCTTCTTCTTCTTTTGGTGCTTATTCGTTTCGAATATTGGTGATCATTCATATAATTATTTTATTAACTGCTGCTTTAAATAGATTAGTTGTTGTGGAGAACCAGAATATCCAGAACCAGAATAATGGTTAAAAAACCTGAGGAGGTTTCCATACGAGTGTTTAGGACCCATCTATCCGAGGTGTCTTGGTTGAACTGAGTAGGCAGCACTGCTTAACCTCAGTTGGAACGGTCGACATTACACATTGATTCATCACAGCAACCCATCTGGCCAGCGTGGTGAAATGTGGCTAAAACCTCTAGAAAACAAAACAGAGTCGATTTTAACAGAGACACGGAAGGTACCCCAAGTGGGTAAGAATTTTTTTCCACAATCCCACACCGATACAATGGACTGCCCCAAGGATTCAGGGAGGGGGACAAGTCGACATTGTAGGAGTAGAAGAACAACACACAACTCAATTTAGCAACATATAATATTCGTTCCATGGCAAAAGTTAAACATTCTACGATCTAGTAGAGGAATTGTGGAACATAACTTGGGACATAATGAGACTATCAAAAGTTAAGAGAAAAGAAGGGTATGTGGATTTACATTCAAGCAATAGGCTCTACTATAAAGGCAAGAAAGGCAAAACTTATGGTGGTGTAGGTTTCTTAATCAATAAAAAGAAGAAACCAGAGAGAAACAAACCAAAATAAAGATTGTGCAGGTTTATACTTCAACTTAAAAAATAACTGATGATGAAATAACTATTTTTTATGAAGACCTTAAAAAAGTTATAGACGACAACAAAGAACCTAAAATAATAATAATGGAAGATTTTAACGTCAAAATTATACGAAAGATTGAAGACTCTGAAAACAAGATTGGAAATTTCGCATTCGGCAGAAGAAACACAAGGGGAAAAACATTTTCTAACCAGAAATTCTTGGAACAAGAAAACATGTATGCTATGAATACCTTTTACAAAAAGAAATCAAACATAAAGTGGGCATGAATCGCACCTAATGGAACTACCAAAAATGAAATAGACTATTTTCTCTCAACTAACAAAAGAGTATTTAAATTTTACAAATAAAAGGCAGACATCTTCTTCTTCTTGTAGTGCCTGTCCGTTTCGGATGTTGGCGACCATCATGGCAATCTGTATTTTACAAACTGCTGCTCTAAAAAGATTTGTGAATATTGTGTTGAACCACTACGTAGATTTTTCAGCCAGGAAATCCTTCGCCTTCCTGGTCATCGTTTTCCTTCTACTTTTCCTTGTAGAATTAATTGCAGCAACCAATATCTTTCGCTGTTCCTTATGATGTGATAAGGTATTCGATTTTGGCTGTTTTTATTGTGGATAACAACTCTTTTGTCCTTTTTGTATTCTTAACAAAACGTCCTGATTAATAGCGTGGTCGGTATAGGATATCTTCAGGATTCGACAATAAAGCCACATTTTGAAAGCCTCAATTTTCTTGCAGGTAGCGTCTGTGAGAGTCTACGACTCAACTCCGTACAACAGTATAGGAAACATATAACATCGTAGTAACCTGATTTTTATGGGTACTGATAAATCATGGCAATCATGTTCTAATTTTCATTGACGTTCGTCCCAAGTTAGGTGTTTGCTTTTACTCTTTCTATTGATTGACTATTCACACTAATTCTTTTAATTTGCCCTTCCTTCTTAGAGAAGCACAGTTTTTTATTAAATGTTGCCCGCTTTCGCTCTTAGAGCATCTTCAGGAGCATTTCGTCAAAAATCGTTGGCTATCCAGCGCATGAATGAACTTTTAAATACATCTACACAAAAACTAACACTAGACAAAGGACAAACAGTTTATCAATTGTTTCGATGCTACATTGTGGGCATCGGCAAGAGACACTCGGTCTACTACGATAGTACAACTAGACGAAAGTACAAATCCCAGCGCCTTTAGGAGAGAAGTTCGACAAGGCGGCCAAAGCTGTTTAATCTAGTCTTAGAAGACGTCTTTAAAAACTACAAACTACTAAAAATGGACTATAGAAGGCTAAGAAGAAGAAGAAGAAGAGACACAGTAAATACCGCCTGCACCAATTCATTCTCCATCCAACTCTTGAATGCAAAATCTGCGTTAGTCGTCGAAATCTATCCAACAAGATCTCCGCAACAAGATACGAATTGCCATGTTAATAGCCCACATCCGCAATGAATAAGGAACAAGAAGTCAATTAGAAATCTATAATATAAAAATGAATCGCAAAATGTGTTGGTAAGCGCATAACTCAACAACGCATGGACCAATCTTAACAATTCTTTTTTTAAAATGTTCCTTAAAGTCTAAGGATGGTTTTTACGGCAAGAAAAATTCGAATAATTTCAGAGAAAACCCTAAAACAGCCCTTTTCTTTTTCCCATACAAATATTTTCTAACTAAATGTAGAGTCAATTTGAACTTTATTGTACATTGACATTTCCCAGAAAACATTAATACAGTTATTACTTAGAAATAGATCTGCAATGATCTTTTTTCCATAAATAAATAAAATCTTTTATAAATAAATAAATAAATAAAAATAAAATTTTTCCATAGATCTTTTTCCCATACAAATATTTTCTAACTAAATGTAGAGTCAATTTGAACTTTATTGCTATTCAATAAAGTTTATATTAAATTACTAGCGGACCCGACAGACTTCGTTCTGTCAAATAGATTTGGAATGTGGCAGTTTATTTCTTTAATTCTCCTGATTAGAACCGTCTCCATGATTATAGGGCGGTGTGAGGGTCAGCTCGGGTGACCTAAGTATCTTCGCTTCCACGAATTTTGGCCACCCTTTTGGACCCACTAAAAATACCGACTGGGATGTTTGCCATAGGACTTCAAACTAAGAGGGGAACTTAAGGTTCAAACCTGATTGAAAAATAATCTAAAGGGATAGTGGGAACCTAAAGGTGATAAATATTTATAAAGTGGACAATGCTTCAATGACAAAACATAGACGTAATTAATTATTTATTATTATTATTATTATTATTAACATAGGGTTAATAACCGATGTAATGAAGAATAATGAAATAAAACGTATATAAGTATTTTTAGTAATCGCTTTATTATAAATCAAGTGAATCATAATTATTAACAAAAATCTGTTTTATTTTTATTACAGTGCTTTATGATATACAATGTTTTTTCTTTGATTACCTGGTGAATATACAAACAAATCTGATGGTTTTCCAACACGGGAACAGGTAAGATCTACGGAGCAATCATAACCCATTTGGTGGTGCAATGATTTTATTAGCAGGAGATTATCGTCAAACATTGCCAGTGATTCCACGATCAACGCCAGCTAATGAACTCAATGCATGTTTAAAGTCCTCCAATTTGTGGAAACAGGTCAAGGTATTACACTTAAGCAAGAATATGCGTGTCGAGTTGCAAGATGACCAATCTAAACAACTCATTGACATTGGTAACGGCAAATTTCCTATAGACACCTTGACTGGTTGCATTAAATTTCCTCAAAGTTTTTGTCAGTTAACTTGATCAAAAGATGAACTTATTCAGAAGGTGTTTCCAGATGTTGCTCAAAATTAAAGAAACCATGATTGATCGAGCGAACGGCCTATATTGGCTGCTAAAAACATAGATGTAAATAAATTAAATTTCAAAACTCAAGAACAAATTACAGGCGAATTGAGGATATATAAATCAGTTGATTCGGCTACTAACCAAGATGATGTCGTTAACTATCCGCCTGAATTTTTAAACTCGCTGGATTTACCAGGATTGCCACCTCACAATCTTCAATTAAAGGTTGGATCTGTAGTTATTGTTGAGAAATATCAACCAACCGCGTCTTTGCAACGGCACACGGTTAGCGATAAAAAATTATTGAACAACGTGATAGAAGCAACTATACTGAAAGGAAAGTATAAAGGAAAAGACGTTTTGATACCACGCATCCCAATGATTTCGACTGATGTACCATTTGAATTTAAACGACTACAGTTTCCAGTGCGGCTTGCTTTTGCTATGCCCATAAATAAATCTCAGGGGCAATCATTAGGTGTTTGTGGTATTAATCTAGAAAACCCATGTTTATTACATAGTCAATTGTATGTTGCCTGTTCCCGTGTTGGAAAACCATCAGATTTGTTTGTATATTTATCAGGTAATCAAACAAAAAACATTGTATATCATAAAGCACTATAATAAAAAAAAACAGATTTTTGTTAATAATTATGATTCACTTGATTTATAATAAAGCCATTACTGAAAATACTTATATACGTCTTATTTCATTATTCTTTATTACATCGGTTATTAACCCTATGTTAATAATAATAATAATAATAATAATAATACATAATTAATTATCTCTATGTTTTGTCATCGAAGCACCCACTTTGTAAATATTTGTCGCCTTTAGGTTCCCACTATCCCTTTAGATTATTTTTCAATCAGATTTGAACCTTAAGTTCCCCTCTTAGTTTGAAGCCCTCTGGCAGATATCTCAGTCCGGGTTTTTAGTGGGTCCAAAAGGGTGGCCAAAGTTCTGGAAGCGAAGATACTTAGGTCACCCGAGCTGACCCTCACACACCGCCCTATCATCATGGTGACGGTTCTGTTCAGGAGAATTAAAGAAATAAACTGCCATATTCCAAATCTATTTGACAGAACGAAGTCTGTCGGGTCCGCTAGTTAATAAATAAATAAAGTATAAATATTACAGAAGCAATCAAATAAATGGAGGACCTCATAGTTTTGACATGTAAGTAGGATGAAGGATAAAGGATGAGTTAATTTATATTTAAATGGGAATAAGCCACAATTAAAGGTTAAAATACGTTTATTGACGTTTCAATTTCCACTTCGGAAATCGTTCTCAAAATACAAACATTAGTAAATTAAACAAATTTTGTTTTTTGTTACTTATTAAAAAATTCTTCTAATAATTTAATTTTATCTGACTCATCTATATTGACAATTCAGACATACCTTATACATTTTAAAGTAGACGACTTTAAAATGATATTGCCAATATTGTTGAGTTGCGTTCCTGGGACGACTTTACTTATAAGATAGTTCATTCGATTACATGAAATCAACTTTAACTTGAGTTGAGAATATCCGTCAGAAAAGATCATAACATGTAATTCGTCTTTAAAAAGACAAATACATGCCATGATGACAGTAAAATTCTCCTGTTAGTGATTCCATAGTAAATTATGAGGGAAAAACCAGGAAAAAAACCTCATAATACTATCCCGACATGGTAAGTATTTGATCGTGCATTTAGTTTACCTTCAATAAACACCAAATTCCGATTTTATATGTTTGTTATTTAAAAAACATAAATGATGTATTCTCTATATGTTACTGACTTACCAATACTGGTATTTTCCTTTTAATAACTTCCTCTTTCAATATGGGTAACCAGATCCTACTACATTCTGCCGAGGAATTCGCGACACAATTGGTCTCATTTAGCATAATTAGAGCCGCTTCTTTATTATATGTCGGGATAGTATTATGAGGTTTTTTTCCTGGTTTTTCCCTCATAATTTACTATGGAATCACTAACAGGAGAATTTTACTGTCATCATGGCATGTATTTGTCTTTTTAAAGACGAATTACATGTTATGATCTTTTCTGACGGATATTCTCAAGTTAAAGTTGATTTCATGTAATCGAATGAACTATCTTATAAGTAAAGTCGTCCCAGGAACGCAACTCAACAATATTGGCAATATCATTTTAAAGTCTTCTACTTTAAAATGTATAAGATATGTCTGAATTGTCAATATAGATGAGTCAGATAAAATTAAATTATTAGAAGAATTTTTTCACTAAGTAACAAAAAACAAAATTTGTTTAATTTACTAATGTTTGTATTTTGAGAACGATTTCCGAAGTGGAAATTGAAACGTCAATAAACGTATTTTAACCTTTAATTGTGGCTTATTCCCATTTAAATATAAATTAATTTAAAATGCCACAAGAAAATAGCTTCAGAACAATAAAGGATGAGAGAAGAAATCACTCACGTACATTCTGAAACACGAAAGAAGTGGATCTTGCTATGCAAGGAAAAGGGTGATTGGAAATATGAAGATTAAAATACTGGCAAGAGCCAGCGCATTAAGAAATCCGTAATGGAATTATGAAAAATTGCATATCAGATGAAAGGTTGACTTTAAATAAATAACCGGAAATTAGTGGTAACAATTTTTAGATAAAAAAAATGTAACATGATAAAAAAGAGATTTATGTTTAGCAGTTCGAAGGCCATTTAAATATGATAATATTATTAAGAGAGATGGGCTAAGATAGTTTGTAAGATTAACACATAAATTAATGTCTACATTTCAATATCGCTGCTTACATTGGTTATTTACCTCATTTTCTGCCGTTAAAGGTTTCCAAATATATTAATTTTAAATGATGTTATCTTCTAATGGTTCGTGAGACTTATATTTCGTATATAGTCGTGAATCTAACTATTTCTGTATAATATTTGAGGAAATATTATACAGAATTAAAAAGAAAAAGTTTACAACAAAAAAAGATATTTGTTATTACTGAGCCCATGATTATGTTACAGAAAAATCAAAACGTAATATACTAAATAAAACTTTAAATGAAAGTACTCGAATCTTTTGAAACATCAGATTATTTTAAAAATAAACATTTGTGGGGAAATTAAAAGTTAAAAATATAAAATGTATTATACTGACCTTTCAGACTATCAGGAAAAATGCACAGATATTTAAATGAGCTATAGTTGCATGAATTTACACAAACACCACAATATAAAACCCACTTCTAACCACAACACTTCCATTATGCACAATCGTCAACAATAAAACCTTTTTCAATTGTTTTGGCTAATGATTTCACGACCAATTAGGCACCCAACATGGGATGAAATACTACTAGACAGGCACTGTTGATTTAGTAAAATAAATACGTCTTTTTACATTTAATAAATGTTTATAGAAATATGACAATCCGCGTTGATAGGGGCTTCACACGCGAAAGAGCATTTTCATTTTGAAAAAACGCGTAGCAGGTATATGTGACAGCACACCGCAGGAGTTGCGAAGACACCAGTTGAGGGATGCTTCGAGGCTGATCGCAGTGTGGATGGCTGGAGTTCTCCGAAGCGCGACAAGAAGTAAAAGTAAAGCACAATGAGTATTGCAATCGGCTGCGTCGATGTCTGTAGTCGACTGTTTTTTCGCGGCCGCCTCACTGAAATTGAGTCCCTTGCGGAAGTTCACTTCCGTTTTTTGGTGATATACTGGTAGTTCGTAGTTTGTGTGCACTGTTTTAGATTTGGAAGATAGAATGAAGTTTGACAATA
Organism: Diabrotica undecimpunctata; assembly: GCF_040954645.1. NCBI lineage: Eukaryota > Metazoa > Arthropoda > Insecta > Coleoptera > Chrysomelidae > Diabrotica > Diabrotica undecimpunctata. The sequence goes on from NC_092810.1 coordinate 29,982,976, forward strand.
CACTGGAAAAAGTGCGACAATATCTACAAGAACTGAAAAAAATATAATTGACAATTTCTTTTTAAGTCCTAAATTTTTGCAGACGTTTCATGCGTTTGCGTTTTAAAATTAATCCTACAGTGTTAACCCAATATTTGGATCTGGCCGTGATAATTATTAATAAAATTCATACTAGAACCAAAATGAGAATCTCATGATCAATGAAGTCTCAATAATAGCTAATATGGGGCTAATACCATTAACTGTATGGTTTTCGAAACAATCATTCTGAGTATTTTATTAAAAAATCTCTTATAGTGTGTTTTTTGATGTTTGACAGCTATTATTCTCTTCTTCCTTATATTCTGCTGTCGTAGAATGGATATCTTTAAGTTTATTCTAACCTTGAAACATAACAAAATGAAAAACTCACAGAAGACACAAGAAACCTATTGCAAAAAAGGGAAAAAGAAAGATAAGCACATAATAAAAATAAAAATAAAAACATTTATTGCCCTAATAATATTTACATTTCACACTTAATTTATTTCAACTTAAGATATCCTAGCCTTCTTTCTTCTTGACGTCCCGCTATTACACCGCTTGATGTTGGTTTTCTTCCTCTCGGACCTTGAATTTTTCTGTCATTGACTCCCTGGCTTCTTCTTCTGTAGATACTTGTTTTTGGCATCGTACCTACTTTCCTAATTGGTTATCTTCGGCAACCACCCAGCTAGGCCCTGATCAGATGGTCGATCAGTCTATGAGTTGTTCTGAACATCCTATGGGTCCGATTTTTCGCCAGGATGTCTCTGGTCTTAAGGAGTCTTCTTGTGACTTGGTGGAAGAAGTATCTTGTCCTTTTCTCAGCCACTTCCCTCAGTGGTGTGTACTGGAGCCTTTCTTTAATGGTTGCGTTTGTTATCCGTTCTTACCATGTTGATCCATCGATGATCCTATAGCATGATGTTTTTGTTGCTTCGAGCTTCTTCCAGTTGTACTCCGCGATGGAACTCCAAACTGGGACAGCGTACAGCATAACCGATCTAACGTAGGCCTGGTAAAATTGAATCTTCTTGGCCGTCGATAGTGGACTGGACCTAAAAATATAAGGAAGTATTAGTTTTTTAGCAGCGTTTGCTTTTATCTTGGTTTTTTGGGTGTGTAACTTGAAGTTTAGTCTTCTGTCGAGGTGGACTCCTAGGTACTTGACTGATTCTCCTGATTGGATCCTGTTTCCTCCTACTGTAATTTCGGTCACTGGTGAATTCGTCTCCTGGGTGAACATAATGAATTGTATCTTCTCTGCGTTGATTTTGATCTCCCATTTTTCGGTGTATTCCGTGATTTTTCCAAGGTGATTTTATGTTTTGGACTATTCTTCTATTATCCTTTCCTGTTGCATATATCGCCGTATCATCTGCGTAAAGGGCTGTCGATGTTCTTGAATCTGTTGGTAAATCTGAAACAAAAATGTTATATAAAATGGGCGAGAGTATACTACCCTGAGGAGTTCCTTCTTGAATTTCTTGGAGCATCGACGTCTTTTGGTCAGCTGAAACTTGAAATGTTCTATTAGTTCAATATGTGTCACACATATTAACTAAATAACAGGGCAATCTAGCTCTGTATATCTTGTATATTAGTGCCTTCTTCCAGACCGTGTCATGTGCCTTCTCGATGTCTAGGATGGCCATTCCTGTTCTCTGTTGAATCTTATCTTCGTGTCGCTGATGACTCTTCCTAGCTAGAGTTCGCAGTTTCTACCTCTTTTGAATCCGAATTGGTCCTCCTGAATGATTCTTCTTCTTTCAATGTGTTTCATCAGTCTTCTATAGATTATTTTTTCCAGAACTTTTCCTAGTGTTTCCAGTAGTAATATTGGCCTATAGCTTTCCGGTCTTCTTTCATCTTTTCTTGGTTTGAGTAGAGGGATGATCTTGGCGTATTTACACTTACTTGGAAAGTGTCCTTTTTCCAAGCAGTACTTAAAGATATAGTACAGCTGTATTATAATTTTCTTTGGTAGTTCCTTGAGGGCGATGTTCTTGTATTCCTTCTGATCCTGGAGCTCTGCTTCCTTCTAATCTTCTAATGATTTTTGCGACTTCTGTTGGGTTGGTTTAGTCTTCTTCCTCTACTAAAAACTCGTTTCTTATTTTGGTCCTTTCGTATAAAGATAAGCACATAGCAGAGCTAGAAAATTTAACTATGCAGTACTCGCATGGGATACCAGCATATCCCACTTGCCGCAAAACCGCGCATGCGTTCTTATACAGCGCATGTGATACACGCTATTGGCGGTTGTACTGAAAGTGCCGATATATCGTTGTTTCCTTCTTCTTTATCTTCCTCTTTATAAGCAATTCTGCTTGTTCATTGGCGGATTAATACTTGTATGCAAGGTTGTCACTCCATCTTTTGCGCGGTCGTCCGATACTTCTTCTGCCGATTGGTGACTTATCCCTTGCTATTTTGACGCTCCGTTCGGCTCGCGGAGATAAGAATACGGTCGAGGTGAGAGGGCCCTGCCTGTCGTAAGAGGCGACTAATGGGTAGGAATCGAGAGGTGGAGAGCCGTCGCTTGAGGTGTCGGGTTTGTAGAAACGCACACGGACGCTTAGGCGTCACGGTCACCGGTCTACACTCCTAGTATCCGAAACGAGACTCTCGGGGACCACTCTACTCTCATTCCAAGAGAACCAAGCGAGGTTGAACGAGCTGGGTCCGTACACACCTCTTTTGGCCTTACACCATCAATCGTGGTGTCGGTGTCCCGGCACGTACCCGCCTGAAGATTTAAGAGTGGTAGAGGAGAGATCCTCGGCGGCGACCTGTCTACGTGCGAGGTGGAAATTTCTCTGCCTGCGTCACCTGTCCGCCTGTGGGAGAAGATAACGGATAGGTTAGGTAATCGCAACACAGGTACTACGGGGGAGGTGGAGCCCCACGACACGTGCCTTGTGTACGTGACGTGCCACTTTCATTTTGGTGTCGCACTCGTAGGGCCAGTGGAGGCGCTAACGGTCGTATGCCGAAAGACCAGGTAGACGGGGGTTCTGCCAAAATTTATTTTGAAGGGCACAAAGCTTAGAAATGATATTTTGACGACACGGATCTTCTCCATTCTGCTTATGTGGTCATTGAATTCTCTTTTCTATTTTGTGTCCATTCATTTATACACTGTACGTTAGATTTTCTTCTAATGTCTTCGCTTCTCTTTCGATCTCTCAGAGTATTTCCTGTAATTCTTCTCAGTACTCTCACTCTCATTTTTGCCGTTTCCAGTAGCCTTTGCGTTGTGGCTGTGTCGGGTCTTATTTCTAATGCACATGCTATTATTGGTCTTACACTGGCTTTATAAATTCATCACTTCATCTCAGTGTTAATGTGTCTGTCTCGCACCATAGTGTTATTAAGGTATCCTGCCAGTCTATTTGCTTTTTGTACATGATCTCTCACTTCCATGTCTCCATAGCTAGACAGTGTAATTCCCAGGTATTTTATTTCCACTACTTGATTCCATTAATTGATGCCATTAATTTCTATTTTACGTCTGGTTGGTTCTTTGCTGACTACTATTGTTTTAGTTTTCTGAGATGAGCTTGTCATATTCAATTCTTTTGCTCTTATATTAAATCTGTGGAGCAGACTTTGCAGACTATCTTCATCTTGGGCTATCAATATTGCGTCGTCTGCGTAACAGAGTATTTTTATTTCTTTGTTTCCCATTTTGTATCCTCTTCCTTTGTTAACGCATTTGATGATTTCATATATAATCAAATTGAAGAGCATGGGGCTTAATGAATCCCCTTGTCTTATTCCGCTGCTTATTTCTATAGGTTCTGTAAGTTGTCCATCTATTCTGACTTCCATTTTGTTGTTTTGGTAGATATTTTCGATAGCTGTTATAATATTTAGGGGAATTCTCTATTATACATAAGATGGATTACATCTTTGAGTCTTTCTCTGCCAAACGCTTTCTTCAGGTCAATCAAACACAGAAATGCTGGTATATTATACTCTAGTAATTTTTCAGTAATTTGCTTTATAACGAATATTGTATCTATACACGATCTTCCACTACGAAAACCCTGTTGTTCATCTGCTAAACTTATCCTCTGATTTATTAGCACTTAAAATTTTAGCTGTAAGTTTTAGCGTAGTATTTAACAAGTTTATACCTCTGTAGTTTTCTAACTGTTTTTTATCTCCTTTTTTAAATAGGAGAATTAGTTCGCTCGTTCTCCATTCGTCCGGTATTTTATTGTGTTTTATAATTTTATTAATTAATGTTGTTAATTGTTCTGTCAATGCTGCTCCACAATATTTCAGTAATTCGTTTGGTATCCCGTCTTTACCTGATGCTTTTCCGTTCTTCAGGTTTTCAAGTATTTTCCGTACATTTATATAAAGCTCTTCATTTGTGGTAATTTCTGGTGTTTCCGGTTGTAGCGTCGTATGTTTTTCCTTTGCATAGAGTTTTTTTAGGTAGTCAATCCACGTATTATTTTCTATGTATTCTGGTTCTATTAGTTCCTTTACCTCCGTTCTTTGACCTCTTCTGATGAAGCGCCATATTTTCTTTTGCAGACCGTAAATATCATGTTCCATTTCCTTCGAAAAGCGTTCCCAGTAACCATGTATTTCAGGTAAGTTTTTTTCTTTTCTTTAAATGTTTCCTTTACTTCTGTACAAAACTATGGAGTTCTTCATCTTGGGAATGATTTATTTTTATTTATATTTCTTTCACCAGGAACTTCTTTGGCCGAGGCTAAGATATTAGACTTGATTTTTGCCCCGCTTTCTTCGACTTCATCATTTTCTGTGATATATGTGTTTCTACTATTTTTGGTTATTCTTTTTTGGAATAGGTATCTTGTGGAGTCATCCTGTAAGCTTTAGACTTTTATCTTTGTGGTGTATTCTGGTCTTTTGTTATCACATATATGTGTTTTCATTCGGATTTTGCACAATGATAATTTATGATCGCTTCCTATTTCTGCTGATGTTAGTGCTCTTACATCCAAGATTTGGGAGGACTGTAACTGTCTATTAGACAGAATATAGTCTATCTCAGATCTTTGTCGTACACTGTTTTTAAAAGTGTATTTGTATTATTCTTTGTGAGGAAAAATGTATTATTAATACGTATTTCGTTTATGCTGCAGAGGTCCGTCAGAAGGTCTCCGTTTTCATTTCTGATATTTTTATTATATCGCTGTTTTATTTCTGGAACTATATCATTGCCAACACGGGCTTTAAAATCACCCGTAATGATTATATATTCATCATTTGAGGTCTCGTTTATTACAGTCTGAAAGTGTTCATAGAAGTTTTCCCTTGTGGTTGTATCTCTGTTGTACTCTGGTGTATAGATTGCTATCACATTCAGAGGTTTGACATCCAGTTTAACGTTTACTTTTAATATTCTTTCAAAGGTATATTTACATTCTTGTACTTGGTGTAAAAATTTTCTGTGTACTAACAGGGCGACTCCTTCTTTGGCTCTGGTTTCATTCGCAACACCACTGTAAATCATCAGATAGTCATCTATCATAATTTGACCCTTTCCTTTTTCTTCGTCGCTTGTAGTGCACATAAGTCTATATTTTTTTCTACAAGCTCTTTTGTAATTTCCTGTTCTCTTGTGTTTAGAGACTTTACGTTTCAAGTACCGATGCAAAGTATATTTCTTGTTTTCCATAAATTCGTTGTCCTATTTCTTGTCCAACAAAACTGCAGGCGGAGTTGTTTCCAAGACAGATAAATCTTTGTTTCCAAAACAGATAAATATGTGACACCTGCAGACAATCGCGCTCTTCAGCTCCAGTGACCAGCCAACACGTTACCTGGCCAGGCACTCTTCACCATAGAGCTTTATGATCTGGAGAGCCCGTTTGTGGGTCTAAATTTTATGTCTACTATAAAACTTTATTTAAACGTCATTAAAAATTTTTTAGAGTATTCCACTAAAAAACAAATCCTTATTTTTAGTAATAATATAGCGATATATTTTGTAATTTTCCAAGAAGCTTCTAAAAATACAATAATACAAATTAAATTAAAATTTTCAAGATTAAAAAACTCTTTGATCTTGTAGTGCAGTGTATAAGAAATTTTAATACTGTCTTCATAGGTTTCCGAAAAAACTTTCGCTGTTGGACTCCTTGTCCTAGCTGTTCGTGCCGGTGTTTTTATAAATGATGAAATCATTTTTATAAAAGAGCACTCCCTTTTACAAGTCCGACCGCTAGCTCATATATCTCTTTTATTAGTTATGTAGCCATGCTCTCGAAACTTTTCCCTAGGGTTAAGAATACCTACACACAGAGATAAAGGATGCGCCCTTCGTCGTGCGTGGCGAAAATGAAAGATTGGAAGATAACGCAGGGTGATCCAGGAAAGCGTCGACGGAAATATTTTTAAAGTCGGCACCTTTTTTACTTATATATACATTCGTTTGAAACTTACATAGAAGAGTCGATGATTTTTTTTTATTGACGAGAAAACCGCTTTAACACTAAGTATATAATAAAACAAAATAAGTTACTAGTCCAGTCTTACACGGTGAACATTTTAAAATTCAAAATAACCATAAATAGATCTTATTATTTAAGTATCATCTTCTTTCAGGAGGTTGTTAATCATCACTATTATTTTCTCAGATTATTCAACTATAAAATGCCCCTTTTATTTAAATACTGCCCAATTTTACCCTACATTATAATTTGTAGCAATTCATACTTATCTTCTCCCATCTTCATCGTATTCATCACTTTCTTTTACTTTTTCATTCTTATGAGGACCAGGGCATTTGTTATTTCATCTACCCAAACTTTTTTTAATATTCTTCTTTAGGTCCATTTTCTTTCTATATCTTTCTATATCTACTAATACAGAAAAAGAATATCAGAGAAGATCGCTGGGAATAAAATATAAGATTACAAGAACATCGAATAAAACTGGGAAAAATTCAAACATAACATAATTAACGCAGCAACAGAATCACTTGGAGAGGGGAAAGTAACAAACACTAACATATCAAAAAAGAAAACACCATTGTTTAGAGAGGAAGTAAGGACAAAATGTAAAGAAAAGAAGAAAGCCTTTTTGCAATACAGAACATAACAAACACAACAGGCATACAACCACTATAAACGAATCAGAAATGAAACGAATACTTTAGTTAGACAAATAAAAAAGGGAAAACTGACAGAGCTTCTCAAAATAGATGGAACACGACTTCTACGGAATCCAAAAAGAAATATGGAGAATGATCAGAGGACAAAGAAAAGAGATAAACGAACTAATAAAAACGAAAGACATTCAGAAGGAATTCGATCCCTATTTGCTAAAGGTGACGATAATGAACCACCAACACCAAAGGTGACGACAAACGAAGAAATAAATATTGAGGAGGAAGAGGTAAAGGAAGCATTAAGGAAATTAAAGAATAAAAAATCATCAGGAGAGGACAGAATACCGAACGAACTCCTAAAGTACGGAGGACCATATCTGACCAAACAACTATTCAAAACAGAATTCCTCAAGAATGGAGATCAAGCATCCTAATATCTCTCTTCAAAAAGGGAAACCAATCGGACCCGGAAAATTAGAGAGAAATTAATTTATTAAACACAACACTAAAATTAACAACCAAAGTGATAACAAATAAACTATATGAAAAACACTAGCAGAAGAACAACAAGGAGTCAGGTCGGGAAGATCATGCACCGACGCTATATTTATAACGAGGCAAGTGCAAGGGAAATCATTAGAATACAACAAACCGGTATATCTATGTTTCGTGGGCCTAAAGAAGGCATTTGACCGGGTCAAATTAAAGGACGTTATCCATTTATTGTATGCAAGAGAGATACTAACAATTTAGAAGAACAAAACCGCTATTGGAATGAAGTTTCGCCCATTCCCTTTGTCAGTCCTTTATCGTTCTTTCTCTCTTTTCTTCATCTATATTTCCATCCATCCTCCTCCCCTATACCCTCGCTCGCTCTTTGCACAACAAGACGATAGGTATTACCGCTCCAATGACATACAAAGCCTCATTAGACGCCGTCCTGTAGGAGCTAGATACCCTGAGCAGCACTCGCCTTTGCGAAGTCTCCATCAGCTGGAAGTATTTCGTAGTGTTTAGCACGCTGCACCACACGGGGGCAGCGCAGGTCACCACTGATTGGAAAACTCCATTTAGCACTCTTCTTTTGGTGCTACCTGGGCCTCCAATAGTTGTTTTAATAATAATTATTGGTGCGATAACTATTATTAATCACAAAATTCCTCAAAACAGTTCAAACTACAGCAGCTATAAAAGGAAAAGAGGAAAAGGGTAAATGTTGTGAACGAAGGTAGGATCCTTGCGAGAGAGTGAATAGATACGGATAATAGGAAGTATGGATAATAGCGAAAACCTAGAGAAGATGAAAGAAAAACTAATTACAAACAAGTACAATGGTCGAGAAAATTTAGACACAAATAAGGCTCCAAATAGGATTATGATTGGATAATGGAATATTTTCAAACAAAATTTTTGCATAGAAATGGAAAACGTCCAAGAATGAAATGGTTGGAAGCAGTAAAGCAGGACTTGTCAGAAATAAGCTTAAAAATTTGAAGAGAAAAAGCAAGGGATCGGAAAAAATGAAGAAAAATAACCAAGTTTTTCGAAGCTAGGCCTGTAGTTGTTATCTACATATATATATATATATATATATATATATATATATATATATATATATATATATATATATATATATATATATATATATATATTTAGGGATTCTACAGTATTCACTGCCTTCCCTCGCTCAACCGTTTCCATCTCTCTCTGTTGTTCCATTCTCCATCGTTTAGTCCTCTCTTACTCATGGCGTCGTCTACTTCGTTCCTCCAGGATTTTCGGGGTCGTCCTCTTTTCCTCCTTCCTATGGGGCTCCATTCGGTTATTCTTTTTATCCATCTGCTGTCGCTAGCTCTTCTTACATGTCCATACCACTTTAGTCTTTTTTGTTCTATATATGTTAGTATGTCTGTTTCTATTGATGTTCTTTGCTTTATTTCGTCATTATTTCTTCTATCCATTCTTGTTCCTCTGCAGCATCTTCGCAGGCATTCCATCTCTGTTGCTATTATCTTACTGCTGTTTTTCTTGTTTATGATCCAATTTTCGGCCCCATATGTCATAATACTTCGCACTAATGTTTTATAAATCTGCGTTTTTGTCTTCATATTTAGGTGTCTATCCCACCATACTGAGTTAGTTGTCGGATTGCTGTTCTTGTTTGTCCTAATCTTTGTGTAATTTCTTCCTCTGTTGTTGCCTTTTTCGTGATTATAAACCCCAGGTATTTGAATTTATCCTTTCCTTTGATTGTTACGTTGTCATCAATCTGTAGATCTTCTATGTCTTCTTCACTTGTAGATAGGTACTCTGTTTTCGCGAGGTTAATATCTAGGCCAGCCTTGGTATATTCTTCTTGTAGTTTCTTCATCATGTAGCTGAGGTCGTCTTGGTCTTGTGCAATCACTACTTGATCGTCTGCAAAACTTAACGTATATAGGTATTCGTTCCGTACCGGTACTCCCATGCCTTCGCATTTTCTTTTCCATGTAGTTAAGGCTTTCTCTAAGTATATTTTGAATAGGGTTGGAGATGTGGAACAACCCTGCAGGAGTCCTTTTGTTGTGGTGAAGTCTCCTATGATTCTTGTTCCCATTTTAATGGACACTTTATTTTCTTTATACAGAGCTTTTGTAGCTTCTATGAGTTCCGTCTGTATTTCTAATTTGTACATTGCCTCCCATAGTTCTGACCTTGGTACAGAGTCATACGCCTTTCTCAGATCCACAAATGCCAAGTGTATATCTCTATTTTTTGCTTTTTTCTTTTCCAACAGTTGTTCCAGTGTGTATATGTGGTCTATGCATGATCTTCCTGCCGTGAAGCCTGCCTGATCCTCCCCGATTTTGCCTTTTATCGCTTGCTCTATCTTTTCTCGCAGTATCTTCCCATATAATCTTCCTATTGATGATATTACGCTTATTCCTCTGTAGTTTTCGCATCGTTTTCTATCTCCTTTCTTAAATCTTATCTACATATACATATATTAATTTCTCAGTAGCTTTACCAGATTATTACACCAAATCTAATCAAATGACATATTTTATTAAATGAAATAAATAAAAATAGCTTACAATGAAGTAAAAACATCTGATGTATGATGGTATGTTTTAAAAAATTATGGATTCAAATTATCTTTAAAACGTTTTAGGTCCAATCCGTCCATTATCAGTAAACCATCGTGGGAGCAGTTGAGATTAGCTGCTTACCCATATGTAATTACTTTGTCGAATATAAACGGCTATTGTTGCACAAATACGGTGTGTCAGCGGTTTTGTTTATCTGAGATTACTCATCAACAGCCAAAACGATGTCACCATGGAATTAAAATGTCATATAGTTCTGGCAAATATATGCTATTATGGTCTGCTTCCTCAACTTGGATCAAACCTGTCCAGGCAATCAAAATGTAAATTGTATAAAACTCTTATACACCCAGTGCTAATGTATGACTCCGAAACCTGGACAGTAACAAAGTATATGGAAGAATTGCCGGGATATTTCGAGCGTAAAGTAATGAGCAAAATATATAATGGTATAATGGCTTAAAGGATATAACTTTGAACTGTACAGACGCTATAAGGACCCACATACAGGCAAAATGGTAAAGTTTCCTAAGCACATCAAAGAAATGCATAATATTCTGTGCGAAATGAACGTATTACGCAAAAGGTTAAATAGTTAATTTTGTACAGAACGATATAATACTTTTAAAAAGCAATATCAACAAATCAAACAACAGTATATAAATCAAAGAAATAATGGACGTATTGAAAATATCAACAACATGATAAAAGAAAGTTGGAAAATCATCAATAATAATCAAAATAGAAACAATCCTACATTAGCAAATACAATTAAAATAATGGACAATAAAAATATAAAAACTAAAGATAAATCTAACCTGATAAATAACTATTTTATTAATAAAAATAATAATAACTCAACTCCAAATTATCTCATGAAAATTGATCAATTTTCCAAGACTTTCTTTCTTTCTGCAACTACACCTGCAGAAGTACTATCATTTAAACATGCTGAAGGTTTAGATGAAATCAATGGTAAGGTTATAAGATATGTTGCCAGTTGTCACAAGTAGATAGGTAGCCACTTCAGCCCACTTTTGTCCCCAGATTCTGGGGAAAAACCGCTCGCTCCTGATGGAGAATATGGCAAATTTCCCCAGACCCCTGATACAGATTTCCCCAGATTTAGCCTAACCTAAGCTAACCTAACCTAACCTAACCTAACCTAACCTCAACGTGAAGATAGCGTCAATTCTTCTTCTTCTTTTACGAATTCTTCTTCTTTTACGTTTGACCTAACCTAACGTAACCTAACCAAACCTAACCTAACCGCAACGTGAAGATAGCGTCAATTCTTCTTCTTTTACGCAACATCAATTCTTCTTCTTTTTTTACGCAACGTGAAGATAGCGTCTATTCTTAACCTACGAAGCGCATACTATCAAAGAAAATAAATAAAAATACAAGTTATAGACGAAACCTAAGATAGAGACCAATAAACGAATACACAAAGTATAAAAATACAAGTTATACGCCTTTATATTAAGACACAGACTAAGAAACGAATACAGAAAGTATAAAAATAAAAAAAAAAAAAAATACAAGTTATATACTTACAAGACCTACGAAGCGCGTACTATTAAAGAATATAATAAAAAATACAACTTATATACGAAACCTAAGATAGAGATCAATAAACGAATACATAAAGTATAAAAATACAAGTTATACGCCTTTATATTAAGACAGAGACTAAGAAACGAATACATAAAGTATAAAAATAAAAAAAAAATACAAGTTATATACGAAACCTAAGACAGAGACCAAGAAACGAATACATAAAGTATAAAAATACACAAGTTATACGCCTTTATAATAAGACAGAGACCAAGAAACGAATACACAAAGTATAAAAATACACAAGTTATACGCCTTTATATTAAGACAGAGACCAATAAACGAATACAGAAAGTTTAAAAAATAAAAAAAATACAAGTTATAGACGAAACCTAAGACAGAGACCAATAAACGAATACATAAAGTATAAAAATACACAAGTTATACGCCTTTATATTAAGACAGATACTAAGAAACGAATACAGAAAGTATAAAAATAAAAAAAATACAAGTTATATACGAAACCTAAGATAGAGACCAATAAACGAATACATAAAGTATAAAAATACAAGTTATATGACTTTATATTAAGACAGAGACTAAGAAACTAATACAGAAAGTATAAAAATAAAAAAATTCAAGTTATAGACGAAACCTAAGACAGAGACCAATAAACGAATACATAAAGTATAAAAATACAAGTTATATGCCGTTATATTAAGACAGAGACTAAGAAACGAATACAGAAAGTATAAAAATAAAAAAATACAAGTTATAGACGAAACCTAAGACAGAGACCAATAAACGAATACATAAAGTATAAAAATACAAGTTATATGCCGTTATATTAAGACAGAGACTAAGAAACGAATACAGAAAGTATAAAAATAAAAAAATACAAGTTATAGACGAAACCTAAGATAGAGACCAATAAACGAATACATAAAGTATAAAAATACAAGTCATAAGCCTTTATATTAAAATGCAAAATGTTGCAATAACAGACAAATAAGAATAATTGTTGCAATACCAAGAAATAAAACTAAAGGCGTAAAATATAACATACTATGGAATGCAAAAGTTAGAACTATATATTTTCTCATTTTTCTCAGAGTATAATCATCAATTAGACGCATTATAAAAATAAATGGTAAAACCGCAAACATTATCCTATATAACTAGGGAACAATATTATTAATTTGAATAGTTGCTACAATGAAGCCTATACAATCAATAGTGTTTTTGGGTGGTAAGAGAGGGCCAGTCAGTTATATCCTTAATTTTTAAAATTTAGATTTTTTAGTGATACAGGTGATGGTACACTTCATACTAGCTATGCAGTTAGTACTAACACGTAAGTAAATAGTAAAACCAGAAACTATAATACTGATATATATCAATATTCTTTTCAGACGAACAAGGCATATATTGTAAGTATCTATAAGCATTCTTAATATACTCTACTTATATATATATATATATATATATATATATATATATATATATATATATATATGTATATATATATATATACCTATATATATATATATATATATATATATATATATATATATATATATATATATATATATATATTGATTTTAGATGAACACCTAAGTGAGTATACTCTAATGATGTAGATCATTTGAAAATCATTACTTTTTTTCAGTGAACAGGGCTGAGACAAGACCCATAGGTAAGAATCGATTACCGATTATTATTATTATTATTAGTAATAATTTTTTTGTTTACAGAAAAACTATTTTGCAGATGCAGCAGGGTTGATAGGCATGCTAGCCGTAGCCAATCAGCTGTTTTGAGGTAAGATTGAAAATTATTATTATTATTATTATTTTGAATTTAAAAATATATTCTGTATTTAAAAAACTATGTTCTCCTTTCGAACTTTTTTATTAATAAAAAATTTTTTACAGTTAACCACAAGAAGGCCGTAAATTTGACAACTATTTCATTTTTAACTTTTTATTCAATTTTAAATTCATGAAAATAAAATCACTATTAAGATATTTTTGTCTATTGTTTTTAAAGGTAACATTTATGTGTATATATATATATATATATATATATATATATATATATATATAAACAAAAAAGAAGGTGAATTATGAAGAGACACGAACACTGAGAAGAAACGCTGATGGTAAGATTTTTTAAATTTCACTCAGCATGTCAGTTATTTTATAAAATTGAAAAAAGAAAATTGTGTAAAAACGTACCTTACTGCAATGATCTGAAAGGCTGTAGAATCCTACACAGGGCACTTATTTGTAAATCTTCGCAGCTATCGCGAGAAAATAAAAAGTCTAGTTGTTTTTTTAGGGAAAGTGTTACGGGCGAGAGAAAACTAAGTCTGACAAGGAAGAGGATGAGGTGTAAAAACTTGCACAAGGGTGGCAGTGGAGAAATTATCAAGGGGCTGTTCTAATAAGCCAGTATTATGTGTATAGTTGATCGTTAAGACGATAACTGAATCTACCACAAACTGAATTTGTAGAACTTCCCCCGTAACAAAATCACGACGTAAACGTAGATCGTTCGTATAAACGTACTCGTTGACACAATAGGAGAAGGTAAAAAGCCGATCACGTGAAAAAAAAACTAAGAAAATTAATTACTACCGGGTGGATTGTCACATTTGAGAACTCACTACTGTTTAATAAAACTAACAGTAAATATTCAGCCATACCGTTTGAACGACAAATGCTAAATGACCAATGCGTCTATTTTATAAGCCCATGTTGTTATGGCTCCAGATGTTTTTATTAGTAGAGAAATTTCCGGGAATCATTCCCACATAGATGAAGAAACAGAAATACTTGTAATATATAAATGTTAGCCTAAGATACCTAGAAATCTCTCCAAAACCTTTAAACATTTCCTTACTTTTCCTATTCAACCTCTCCCATTAACCCGACAGACACAAGCTGTGGGTTCTCGCCCCGTCTGTTGTTACGGTTGAAAATAATGTCCAAACTCTAACGTGTGAACATTGTTTTCAACTAACCAAACAGCTTTCCTTTATTTGTTATTTGTAAAAATGTCATTTATTTAAACAAAAATCAAAGCACAAAACAGAATGAAAAAAGGTTAAAATAGCACAGATAAAATAACAACTAGGTAGAATAACAGAAAATTATTAGTCTATAGATTGTATGAAAACTGACTTAATATTTTAATAATTTTTTTGATTTCCAATACAAAGGATAGCATGGGTAACAAAGAAGGAAAAAGGAAAACATTAAAAGATAAAAAATTGTTATAATTATTTATTGTTGTTCTTTAAAAAAAATACACAACATATTAAAAACAAGTATTAAATATATATATATATATATATATATATATATATATATATATATATATATATATATATACACAAAAGTTCCTTTTAAGAGCCAGACCAGCACGCTGGCCTGCCGCACTCCCAACAATATTATTTCGCCTTTATAGGTGCCTAAGGGCACCATATCAGCGGGGTAGACAGCATTCGGGGCAGCCTCGCCCCTCAACACAATCATAGGTAGGTTCTGAAACAAAACAAAAAAAAACAGATTAAAAAACAAGATTAAAATACATACATCTAAAATTTTGTAGCGATCATATTACAAAAAAAAAAAACAGGGACACCTAAGAAGAGCAGACCTAGGCATAGCAGTATACGTTTCAAGTAGTTACCTATATCAACATATAAAAATAAAAATAAAAATAAAACAGTAGAAATGAACAAAAATTAAAAAAAAAACAGCGTTATGCAGAAGAAGAGCAGACCTAGGCATAGCAGTATACGTTTCAAGTAGTTACCTATATCAACATATAAAAATAAAAATAAAACAGAAATGAACAAAAATTCAAAAAAAAACAGCGTTAGCAGAAGAAGAGCAGACCTAGGCATAGTAGTATACGTTTCAAGTAGTTACCTATATCAACATATAAAAATAAAAATAAAACAGTAGAAATGAACAAAAATTCAAAAAAAAACATCGTTATGCAGAAGAAGAGCAGACCTAGGCATAGCAGTATACGTTTCAAGCAGTAATAGATGATAACAAATAAAAATTTTACAAAAACTTACTCTCTGTTGCGGGGTGAGGTGCGCCCTGATTCTGTGTTTTATGGCTGGTTCTGGAAAGATATATGTATTTAAGACACTTGACTAATAATTTTGTAGAGTAACTTACCCATTATTAGTTGGTTAGAAATGTCGCAGAAAATAGATCATCCCGTCTTTTTATGCATTTCAATAATTAGTCAGAGAATACCAAAAAAATGCAGTCTTATATATTTGGCCTTGAGTATGTGTAAATATATCATGGGAAATTCGAAATTCACATATTATCCAGCTGCATTTAAGGTCTGCGAATCATATGTTTGATGATACTAGTTTATTCAACGGTTCTAATTGCTTGTTAGACAGGATGCAGTTGCAATAAACTATAAATTTCATAGATAAAATTCTTAGATAAAAATGTGTCATGCAAATTAAGCGCAAAATTCCTGGATTCGCAAACACAGACGGCTAATTCTATTACTACACTGAGAAAAGTATTTAAACAATTTTATATTCGATAAGTAGGTTCTGTATTTCTTTATCTGTTCAGTAAGTCTATTATGTTTTAACAAATAACGTCATAAGAATACATAAGAAATATATATTATTATAAGATATAATAAGCAGCGTGTATTAAAAAACATATTATTTAAGTAGTTTAAACATAGTGAGTAAGATAATTATTAAACCATAAGATGTTTCCACAATTGTAAGCCACTTATGTGTAAATGCGACCCCAAGTGCTCAGTCAATATTAAGGTGACATTTTTTTGCCAAGTATGTAAAACATCGTTTACGAAGAATATTACAACCGATGTATTTAGACCAACGCTTCACCCCCGTTGTGGTTATCACGCCATGCCTACAACGTATAAATTTACGTGTGGAGGAAAGGTGCATACTGTTGGTATAGCTACTCAGTTTTTCTTAGCCAGTGATACCGAAAATGATTCTGTAGGAAGTACTGACGAACTTAGTGACTGAGTAAGTAGTTTATGCGAAATGAAGAATAAATGTTAGCTTAAGACACCTATAAATCTCGCCAAAACCTTTAAACTTTTCCTTACTTGTCATTTTCAACCTCTCCCATTAACCCGACAGACACAAGCTGTGGGTTCTCGTCCCGTCTGTTGTTACGGTTGAAAACAATGTCCAAACTCTAAAGTGTGAACATTGTTTTTAACTAACCAAACAGCTTTCCTTTTTTTTTTATTTGTAAAAATGTCGTTTATATAAACAAAAAATTCAAAGCACAATAATTATTCGTATATGTCTATATAGTCAAACTATTATTCGTATATGGCTATGTAGTCAACAAAAAAAAAGATCAAAATATGCTTTAAATAAACATTGATAAAATAAAAATAAAACAAAATACGAGGGTAAAGTGGAAACTTTCAGTAAAAATATATTTTAACAATTTACATGATTGAATATGTACACGAGGTTACACAAAAACTAGTGGTAATAAGACACCTCTGTACCCTATGAGCGTGACTATGAAGGGTTTCTTAGGGTAATGTAATATACATAAATAATAAATAACAACAAAAAACGGTAATGAACTTAGCTATGAATTTAAAAACTTTGAACACCGAAAATAAAACACTGGAAAAATTAACATAATTTATTAATAATATACATGTATATTATACATATCGTATTTCACCTTTACAAAGATAACCTATTCTACTTGGAGAGTAGCTTTTCTGTGGATCGTTGTTTATCGCTATCCGATTACCAATAGTAGTTTGCTGGCTGTTATTATTATCTAAAACTCCCTTTTTGCCATCTGTTTTCATATGAATCTTCTTCTTCTTCTTGTTCTTAGTCATTTTAAACAGTGGTCTAATAATGTCACGATATTTTTCGGGTGAAGCTTGGTGTCTTAGTTTTCCCAACGTATCTCTGTGTACATCAGTTATTTGCAGTATTCGTTTGTACATTTGATGATCTAGAGGCGTAAAGTTTTTAGGATACTTGTAAAATAATAAATTCTGAAGACCGTCTCTTGCTGGAAACTTTTCTTCATCTACTAATATATTATCCTCTTCAAATATTAAAGTTGTCTCTCCCAGCTTCCATCATGTTCTATCGCCAACATACTCGTGGCCAAACACATAGTCATATTCTTCAACCATAGTCATGTCTTACTCCATCAGCTGTCAAACACTAAATGATTTTGAAAAATTGATGCGTATCTATATAAAGTGCTGATCACCATCGATAAAGTGAACTAACGCTTTTTAATAAAAGCAAAAAACGTCTCTGACGCGAGCTGACGCATACCTGACACCTAGCAGACGCATACCTGCCGCATACCTGACACCTAGCAGACGCATACCTGACACCTAGCTGACGCATACCTGACACCTAGCAGACGCATACCTGACACCTAGCAGACGCATACCTATATTATCACCCTTTAAAGGCCAAAAAATGCCGCCGTCCTTTTAAACAGTACGCCTTTTGAAACAGTACGTGTAAAAAACGCACTGAGTACCAAACAAATCAGGTTTTTTTAAAGATAATGCATTAAACAGTTACAAATACATAATATTACGTGTCATTTATTGTTTTTATGCTACATTTTTATTTGTTCATATTTACATCTTATTTACATAATTGTCGTTGTTTTGACTTTTTTTTCTAAGAAATTTTTACCTTTACGCAGTTATTTCTTAAATCTTATGGCGCTCGGAGTTTGCCCATGTTCTTAAACTTTTTATATAGCACGCTCTAAAGCATATTCTGAGACCGTTATTTTTTGCTAAACAATATAGAATGTGTTATAAATGAAAAACTTTGTATTTTATTATTATATTTATTAATACTAATTACAATTTGGAATTTTATGTGTCCCTAAATTTTACAATTTTTGACATTATACAATATTAATAAGTTTGTTATATTTTCTTTCTTGATACTTGGGTTTGGAACCATTATCTCCTATACACCATCATTGATACTGCAGAAAGTTACCATACCAGAGGAAGATCATTGTTTTTCGGATTAGGTATTTTCAAGATTTGAACAACAAATTTTGTATTTCTCAGGTGGACAGCAGCGTTAGATGTCGATATATTGCTAATTTGTTCTAATAACTTTGACATATGACTTTATACAATATTAATAATTTTTGTTATATTTCTTTCTTGATACTTGGGTCTGGAACCGTTTCTGTCTTAATGCAGGACGAAGTTCTGTACAGCATCATCACCATCAGAGGAAGATCAGTGGTTTTTCGGACTAGGTATTTTCAAGATTTGAACATCAAATTTTGTATTTCTCAGGTGGACAGCAGCGTTAGATGTCGATATATTGCTAATTTGTTCTAATAACTTTGACATATTGGCACTTGAACTTGTTTCTGTCGATATCGGGTGTCTAAAGTCATCATTTAAGGCAACAATTCTGATTTTGTCACCTGTTGTGTAGCCAGCTTGCTTTTTTATATTCTCAAGAGCGGTCTCTAAATGGTTTTTTAGATAGTCTTTGTCTTTTTCTAAACCTTCACCTATTTTAAAGTTGTCACAATTAACTTGAAAAGTGTATAGATAAGCGTTGAATTTTTTTATTTCTCGCTGATTTATAATATTTATTGACCATTGATCAGACATTGTTAATTTTTACAAAATCAAAGTTTATCGAAAACACGAGCGAGACAAAACACGTCTTTCCTGTAACGGCGTCTAATAAAGAATTATGTACAATGTCTAATGCGTAATATTATTATAATTTTTGAAAGCCAAGAGGTGCTGTGTCAATTAATGAGTCATCGCTATGTATTATTTTTCGTTTCTTGTAGGCCATCTTGAAAGTCTTTGACACCCTTTTTCTCGTAACAATATCTTTGGTCTCTGTATCCCTGCCGATCTGGTCATACGTGAGCTTAATTTTTTTGGTTGGATCGTGTATGATAGCAGTCATAGCGGAGGCATCGAGTACTAGGCTGTTTTCGTAGTTTAAAGTGAAACCTTTGATTTTAGTCACCTCTTTGCCCTTGGCTGTTTTGTAAAAATAACTTTTAGGACCTGTACTGAGCCATTCAACTATGTAGTTATCTCCAGGCAACTCATCACTCCAATCGTCCAACATTTCACCCGTTTCGACAGTGTTTAGGCCATCATCAATGTAAACAATGGAGTCTGTGTCGAAATAAGCTACAGCCTCTGTTAGCCTATCAATCATCTCGTACAGTCTTAGACGAGCGTTACTGGTCGTAAATAATGCCACAAAAATATTCGTAGATGTTGGGTCTTCCACAAACACGTCTTTATAATCGTAAGATACTTGTGCTATATTATCATTAATAAATGTGACGTTTGTTAAATTTATTTTATCGTTCATCAAAACTTCGTACCATCTTTTAATGTCCACAACGTACTCTGTCTGTTTCATATTCATTCTTTGGCCAAATTTACCCCATAGACTATTTAGGCATATTTTATTTCATTTCATTTGTGGCATACGTATGTGGACTAGTTTCTAATTTGATCTTCATAAAATCTTTGACATAACCCTTGAACAAATCTGTCGATGTTTGCTCAAAATGCCACACCTCGTGAATTTTTATTATTTTGTACCCTTTTTCTAAGGCCTTATTAATTTCTAGAGTTGTCCATGTACCCATCAGCATTCTTTCTGAGTCATCGTGATCACAATATTCGCAATCTTCCAAGACGCATTGATTACACAGCGGAAACATTAATTTGTCAGTTTTGACAGGTAATACAGGATGGTATAAATCAGTAGGTGGTAGTATTTGGTAACGTACTAGACCAAACCAATTAGGATCGTATACTTCAGGTGCATGTATTTTTGTAGGGTGGCCAACTGGATATTGATCGTAATATTGTACGGTTGGATACAGTGATACAATATCTTTGTATCTGAGCTTTTTCCCAGTCACGTTTAGTTTTATGGCGTTTGTTCTACCGCCAAAGAATGCTTCACGAGGCTTTAAGGGTTCAATAAGTTGAGGATCTGCTGCGTTTTTACATTCTTTTGATTTGACCCAATCGCATTCCCAGATTTCTACCAAGTTGTACCCTGCTTCTTTTATTTGTTTTGATCGTCTTATTGTTCTCTCGTATAAGTCACTCATTATCTCATTGTTGACGTGGTTAACTGTGTCGTTCTTAAAGCATTCTGGGTGACCATGCCAGAAGCAACCGTGGTACTGGTACACAGTATTCGACTCTTCCGAGAAACCATCAACTTTACCACCGCAAATTGTCACTTCTCCGCCATTAAGAGCATGTTGGACGTTAGAAAATTGATTGAGCCATTTTATTGATGCCCTGTTATATGTCTCCTTTATCTCCTGCTTTACAATGCCAATGGTGTTTGTTCGAAGATATTTAGATCTATATATGGCCAAACACACTGGCAATAGTCAGATATTGAAATGGGTCTATGTTTGCTATTTCTAAAGATTCCTTGCGAAATTCCAAACACCCCCGTCGTAAAATATCAACATCTGAATCGCAATAGGTATGGAGCTCTTTCTGGAACACAAAGTGGTCATTTTTATGCTGCTCGTACCATTTCTTAAAATCAGATCTTTGTTTTGGTTTCATTGTGTTGGACCCATAATACGCAATATCTGGTAAGCAG
Source organism: Diabrotica undecimpunctata (assembly GCF_040954645.1). Taxonomy (NCBI): domain Eukaryota; kingdom Metazoa; phylum Arthropoda; class Insecta; order Coleoptera; family Chrysomelidae; genus Diabrotica; species Diabrotica undecimpunctata. The sequence continues at coordinate 30,004,427 of NC_092810.1, forward strand.
CCTTCGTAGTGAGTATTGTCAGGAGTGTTGAAAAAGTGAGAAAAATACCCTTTCTTTAATTCGTGCAGACCAAAAGTTTTAGGAAAACCGGACAAGGGGCCGGCTACAAAATTAGAGCTGTCTATTATTTTTAGTTTAAGAGCCTCGACTTCCAAAAGCATAAGTTTTGACCCTTTGTAGATAGTGTATGGCTTTATCGTGTTTTCCACGCAATATTTTAAAATGAAATATGAATCGTATGATTTACTATTGTGTGCTATGGCAGTATAATTTCTATGTTTCTCGGAAATTAACCATCTACAGAACTCTTCATTGTCTTTAAAAACACATTTATTTCCTTCGAAATCCTGCGCAATTACAAGATTCGGTACATGAATGCCTGTATCCTGCATTGCCTCGTAATCAAAGAATATATATCTTTCGTTGTAAGAGCATTTCATTATTTTTTCTTCAGAGAGATTGTTACATCTACACGGGTCTTTGCAACTTTGTGACTGTTTGTGATTTTCTTTACAGCCTGAATTTATCACACTTGATCTGTTATTGCAAGTACATGCTACAGTACAAAATCCTCCTTTGGCTGGTTTTTTCATCATGTAACACTGATGCGTAGCTATTTCTACAAAGGTATTACAGTTTCTGCACATGGAGTAACCGCATACATGCTCCTTATCTCTCTTGCATAGTTTATTACATTTTTCACATTTAAATACTTCTTTGCAAGCTTCTGTATGGTTTCTCAAACATTCATTGTTGTAGCAGTAACGGTTACAGTACTTGCACAAAACTTTGCTTTTTGTAGTCAAGTCATGCTCGGGATGTTTGCAAATCGTACAAAGTGGTGCTTTCTTGCATTTGTGCTTATTTTTGCCCTGATAAGGGGTGTCACATTTCTCGCAGTAAAAGTGGGTACCGTATAGACCTTTCAAACTGTTTATAACATCAAAATGATTCCCGTTTTTATACAAATAAATCTTGGCTGTTTTTTCGGGGCCCTCGTAGATAAGAGTGTTGAAATTTTCTGCACAAATAATCTGTATCTGCACATCCAATAACTCCTCTGCCATCTTAAAATCATCCAACGTAAAGCCATCGTTATAACAACCGCCCAACAGGTTGCAAAGTTTTTCGGCCAAATCAGTCTGCAATTTTCGTCCCTCGCGTATGCTATGAGCATCACGTTTGATCAATTTGTGGCCCAAAATCTCTGTTGTGACGTATGTAAGAGCCGTAATAATTGCTCGAGCCCCGCATAAAGTGTCGGTATTTTTAATCTGGGTAATGCTTTTCTTGGTGCGACGGTCCTCTGCCAAATTTATAATTTTATGTCGTCCGCTACCCCTAGGTATCTTGAAAATTTGTATATCAAATATAGTATCTTCGACTTGAACCGACTCGTCAGAAGTTACAATGTTTTCGATATGTTCCAAGATATTATCCGTATTTAAATCTGTTTCGGTACCTGTTGATATGGGATGTTTAAAATTTTCATTACGAACAATTATACGAATTTTATCCCCTTTTTGAAAGCCGGCTCCTTCTTTAGCATCCTGTATACCTTTTTCTAATATCTTTGCTAAATCAATATTTAAATTACCTTTGCACTCTTCATAACGTAATTGAAACGAATTTAAATAGGTGTTAAATTTAGAAATAAAACGTTTACCTGTGGTAATTAAAGACCAGACCATGATGATCGCCTTGAGAACAACAACAACAACACTGGACACTAACAAATCACGACGTTCACAGTCAAAGTTATAGCGTGACGTACTCGTTGAAGGTTGACAACAGAATGAACATGGCTTCTATTAGGACGTTCTTTTATACCTCTTTGTTGACCTTGAAACGTGCCAAATATTAGTGATTTTGAAAAACTAGGACGAGTTTGTTTAAAGACACATCACTTAATAATAACATAACATTCAATTATTACATAAAACTGCTATTTGTCCGTATCTGTTTTATAGATTTTAATGAAATTGAAAAAGTTTGCTGGTTGCATAGCGAACTCCCCTATTTTGTCAGTTAAATGGACTCGTCCAACAGTACCAATACCTTAAATATGTTTGGTTAGGTGTATATCCATCCCGATGACTAACATATCCCTGTAACTATTCTGTATAGACTTATATTTTTTGTTACTTATTATCTAACATTTTAAGTCGTAAATATATTGCAGTTTAGCTAAAAATCTTTTTATTCTTTACAATTCTAACATAATATTTGGCTTTGAACACATGTTACATAGTAAATAGAATGTTAGCTTCTTCCGGGAATTTGTATTGGTAAATAAAAAAACATATATTTTTACAATTTTTATTATTACTCGTAAATAAAAAACACATATTTTACACTTTTTTTTTAATTATATACAGATACAAGTTTAGATATTAGAGTTTTTAATTGTTGTAAGATATTTTCGTTTGGACAGGGCACCCCAAATAGATTCCAGCTAAATTGTCCTGCGGCAACAACTTTTCTTGTAAATTCATTAAATTTATAGTAAGTATTTTGACGGAAAAAGTAAATATGACCGTCAATCCATCGAAGTGCAAGAGAAATATCTTCAGGTATTCCCGGAAATATGTCTTTTATCCAGCCTCTTCTTACCTCGCTAGTAAAATCATTAAAAAATTCTATATATGACATATTGTTGTAAAATGTATAGGATTGCCCGGAATTTGATTGAAAAATAGCATTGATGTGGGCCCTCTTGGGTATATTAAGTGTAAAATTATCAATATATTGAATGATAGGAAAGGATGCTGAGAAATATTTGTTTGGAGGCACAATTGTAACCAAATCACCGCCTGTTGTTTGAAAAATGTGTTGTAAAGTGTATTGACGTAATTCTGTAGGAACATAATCAGCAAGAAGTTCAGGCTGAGATGGAATAATCATTTCGTTCAAGTCTAGTTTCCATATAAATTTATCGCGGGCGATATATAATCGGTAATTTGAAAACTCAGGAGCAGTGGCTAGAAACATAAAATCTGGAACAATATCACACACATTTTTCGGTTGCTTACTAGGCCTTGGTCTTGTCGAACTAGTTGTTGGTCTTGACGTTGTCGAACTAGTTGTTGGTGTATGTACCGTTGTATACCTTGAGCGGGTCGGTTGCTTACGAGTTGTTGTTGAGCTAGTTGTTGTAAACTTTGGGTTTGGAGCATATGTATTGTTAGGCCCATATAGATATTGTATTGCATTTATATCATCATTATGTAGACCACTAATCTTATGCTGATACATATTATACATGATAGCGTTTTGAGTACCGCTGTGACCGATTCCAAGAGCATGTCCAATTTCGTGAACCAATACCATAAGAAAACATATACGGCCTTCAGGTATAGAGTCATTTCCAAAATGCCAGGGCTTCGTAATATCTAAATGTATTTCTGTACAGGTGCCTGCGGAATGAGGAAAGTATGAATGACATTCAGCATCGCCCATACAATTTGGCCTAAAATAATGAGTTCCCCTAACCATAGTTATGGTTATATCTGGTGGCTCTAACGTAGGATTTGTAACCATTGTGAATGTTAAGGTTGAAACATTTTGCCACATCTGAAATGCCATTTCTGCGTCTTTTTGGGCCTTGAGCGTTCTTTGAGGAAAATACCAGCGCAGGTGTTGTTTGTGCCATGGAGAAGCCACTATAAATTCGTTATCACTGTGTTGACAACGCGGGCGACGCATAAATTTGATTGTTGCATTATTAAGCGAACCATCCACTGGTAAATTATACTTTTCTTGAAAGTTAATTATCAAAGTAGAGAAATCTGTACTATTATCGATCTGTTCATATTGATTTAGATAGGCAATAGCGTCTTTTTCCGAGAAATCATTGCAAAACACGCTTGCGAACGTTAGCATAAAAACTAATACGTCTATTCCCTTCAACATCGTGGCTGCGAATAAGTTTAAAATATTAAGTAGCATGTATATAGCCATTTACTAGTATCTATTTGTTTTAAAAACGTTTTAGTCAGTAAGGTACTAGGGACATCTAGTTACTGTACTTTGTACTTTAAACAAAGAATAAAAATATTACAATATATTTTACTATTTTCTACTATAATGGTATAATGGCTTAAAGGATATAACTTTGAACTGTACAGACGCTATAAGGACCCACATACAGGCAAAATGGTAAAGTTTCCTAAGCACATCAAAGAAATACATAATATTCTGTGCGAAATGAACGTATTACGCAAAAGGTTAAATAGTTAATTTTGTACAGAACGATATAATACTTTTAAAAAGCAATATCAACAAATCAAACAACAGTATATAAAACAAAGAAATAATGGACGTATTGAAAATATCAACAACATGATAAAAGAAAGTTGGAAAATCATCAATAATAATCAAAATAGAAACAATCCTACATTAGCAAATACAATTAAAATAATGGACAATAAAAATATAAAAACTAAAGATAAATCCAACCTGATAAATAACTATTTTATTAATAAAAATAATAATAACTCAACTCCAAATTATCTCATGAAAATTGATCAATTTTCCAAGACTTTCTTTCTTTCTGCAACTACACCTGCAGAAGTACTATCATTTAAACATGCTGAAGGTTTAGATGAAATCAATGGTAAGGTTATAAGATATGTTGCCAGTTGTCACATATGTGAACCCTTGTCACATTTAATCAACGAATCTTTTACGACAGGACAATTTCACAATATAAAGGAATCCAAGGCATTTCCAATTTAAAAAAATAAAGGTTCTGCAAATAATATTGAGAATTATCGTTTGATTTGTATACCTAGTCAGATTGCAAAGTTGTTTGAACTGGCTTTCTGTGAAAGACTAACAAGCTATCTAGAAGCATTTCATTCACTGCCAGATGTCCAAAATGGGTTCAGGAAAAGCAAATCTATTGTAAGTGCTGTTGATGACTGTCTTAACTGTATCTATGAAGCTCTTAATGAAAAGCAGAACATGTTGGGTCTTTTTTATTATCTCAGTTGTGCTTTTGACATGGTGGATCACAAGCTGCTTCTGATGAAGATGAAAGGCATGGGAGTTCGAGGTATACCACATGACTGGATAAGATTATATTTGTCAATGAAGTCTTCTGTGAGAACTAGGTTTAAAGTATCACCAACTACATCATGTAAGCCACTATTTATAAAAGCTAACATCATAACTCTTCCTAGCCTATATATTTTACAGCTAATAATGTATATAAAAAACAGGACCAAACATTCTTTAGGAACGCTAACATACTCGTACATCCACATAACACATGCCTAAAGAATGACATACATAAGCCTTTTTCCCGCCTAGGAGTCGCACAGCATGCTATTACATTGGGATCAAATGTTTTAATTATAAGTTCAGTGACATGTTGGTGACACATAAGATGCATCTTAGCACTATTAAATGCTTTGAACAAAATCTAAAAACATTTCTAGTTAGCCATGCTTTTTACAGTATTGAAGAATTTCTAAATTGTTAATCTAGTTTTGTAATGTATTTTTTTTAATGTAATTGTTAATGTACTAAACTTTTAATGTGTGTATACATTTGTATAACATATATTTCTTTTTTTGACTTCTTCTTCCTATGCCGTCCCCATTAACGGAGGTTGGCGACCACATTTTTAAAAGCTTCTCTGTCTTTTGCAACGTGGAATAATTCGTCTACAGTCATGTTTGTCCAGTCTCGAATATTTCGCAGCCATGACTTCCTCTTTCTACCTATTAGCTTTTTGCCATCGACTCTACCCTGCATGATGACCTGCAGAAGGCTATATTTATTATTTCTTAGTATGTGTCCAAGGTATGCAGTCTTGCGTACTTTTATCGTTCTCAACAATTTTTTGTCTCGACCCATTCTTCTCAGCACTTTCTCATTGGTGACCCTGGCAGTCCATGGGATTCTCAACATTCTCCGGTATATCCAAAGTTCAAAGGCTTCAATCTTTTTAACTATTTGCGCTTTTAGTGTCCATGTTTCTACCCCGTACAATAGTTGCGACCAGACGTAACATTCAACAAACCTCAGTCTCAGCGCAATATTCAGATTTTTGTCGCAGAACAATTGTTTGAATTTTAAGAACGCTGTCCTTGCCATTTCTATTCGTACCCGGATCTCTTGGTCTGGATCTAATTCTGTGTTGATGTAAGCTCCCAGATATTTATATTTTGTCACTCTCTCTATTTGCTGTCCACCAAGAGTTAGTTGTTCATTATTTATTGGACTCCTTGATACTATCATAAATTTGGTCTTATCTGTGTTGATGTCAAGTCCCATTTGAATGCATTCACTATTTATTGCATCTAGTAAAGTTTGTAGATCTTCTATACTCTCAGCCATAAGTACCGTGTCATCTGCAAATCTCATGGTGTTTATGATTTCTCCACCAATTCTTATTCCCTTTTTTCTTTCCCATAAGGCTTTTCTGAATATGACCTGTGAGTACACGTTGAAAAGCGTCGGAGACAAGACGCATCCTTGCCTAACCCCTCTCGCAATCGGTATATTATTTGTTTCTATATCGTTCACCTTTACCTTCACCTTTACCTTTTTTGGACTAGTCAGATAAATTTGTGTAATTTTGTATACATTGTATAAATTTCTAGACAAATAAATTCTATCTATCTATCTATAAACCGCTTAAGATGGGTTGGCCACGTGTTAAGAGTAAATCCTGAAAAACCCAGCAGAATATCTATGTTCCAAAATCTAGTAGGAAGTAGAACTAGAGGAAGAAATAGACTAAGGTATCTCGACGACGTGAAAGAGGATCTCAAAGCAGTTGGAATTAGAGGATGGAGAAGAATAACATTTGTTAAGGACGAATGAAAGGACGCCCTGGAGCAGGCCAAGGTCCACAAAGAGCTGTAGGTCCATGATGATGACGATGAAGGATGACTTGTCTAGGTTGTATTTGATATGGAATATTTTCTTTCTTTTCTTATTAATGCAGATATTACTATTGTTTGGTTATTTTGTCCACATTTTTATTTTTGTATAATCTACTTTTGTCCTTTAGTTGCAGTATCTGGTCTGTCATCCATAAATTTTAGTTCCATCTATTTTATGTTTACTTAGCGACTCTTTATTTTGAATAATTGGTATGCTTTTAAACCCTTCTCATCTTCATTTGTTATAAGAACTTTTCTACCTAAATTTTCATCTTAATATTAGTTCTTTTTTTTATCTTATTTTAATTTTATAACTAGTGTATTTTACAGGTTGAAATAAACCCTAGATATATAGAATCACCCCGTAAGGACAGTCTAAAGTGCGTTCATGATGATGGTTATTAAATTTTACAGGATATTCCCAACACCTGAGGTCTGAATATCCATAAATATTAAACGGTTTGAATTTTAAAATTAAGGCAATACATTTTCGACTAAAACTCAACATTAAGATTGCTTTTATAATGTCAATCTTATATTCATTATTAAATATATACTTCAATCAAGAAACAAAAGATATGAATACAAATTTTGAATAAAGACTTAAGAATATAACATAAATATAACAACACCTTTAAGAGTGAACACAGTCCAACAAAAAAAAATTTTTGCCGAAAAAAAATCAACTGATTTTGGTTAATTCATCTGTGCTGATTCCAAAAATACAAACCTTTTCTTTGTATCAGCTCTAGTTTTCGAGATATAACATACTCATCAAATACTTAAATATTCTTACATTTCTTTATATTCCACCACAATAACTGCAATATGTTTATAAACCAACTTAACAAATTCTAATAAAAATACGTATAAATGACTTCTAATTAAAGTGTACTTCTTGGAAATGGAAACTTGAAATTAGCGCTAATTGCTTTTTAACTATTGTCCGATAAGTAAATAGTATTTTCTCTGAAACGGTCTTAATAAATTCCTATAAAGTCAACTGCGTTCTATTGTAAAATTTAGTTTGAATTTCAGTTTCGTTGCAAGAGTTTGTTTTTGACAACTGAAAACCATGGCTTCTACAAGCAGGCGATGTTGTGTGAATAACCCGGACGGTTTTTGCTACATATGTGGCGAGTACATTGTAAAGGAAAGTAGAAAACCAGTTTGTGATTTTATAAAAAGGGCATATCAAGCCTATTTTGGTGTTCATTTAGGAGATCAAGATAAATCCTGGGCTCCACATGTAGTCTGCAAAACTTGTCTGGAAAACTTACGACAGTGGACGAAAGGACAACGAAAATGTTTAAAGTTTGGTGTACCAATGGTATGGAGGGAACCAAAAAATCATTTTGACGATTGTTATTTCTGTCTTGTGAATATAAAGGGCATTAATCGTAACAATCGACATACGTGGACATATCCTAACCTGGATTCAGCAATAAGACCAATTCCACATCAGCTTGAACAGATACCCATTCCAATATTTAGCTGTCTACCTACGTTACCAGAGGATAATGTCGAAACGTTATCTGACGAACTACATACTAATAGATTTGAGGAAGACGACAGTGATTTTGAAGAGGAGTCAACACGCCCTGAACTCTTTACTCAGGAAGAACTAAGTGATCTTATCAGAGATTTGAACCTTCCAAAAGATTCTTCCCAGTTGCTTGCCTCCAGACTAAAGCAAAAGAATCTTCTTCACCCAGACACCAAAATTACATACCACCGTAATAGAGAAAAAGATCTTTTGCCTTTTTTTTCTCAGCAAAATGATATGGTTTTTTGTAATAATATTAAAGGACTATTAGACAAAATGGGTGTATCGGAATATACACCAGATCACTGGCGTCTTTTTATAGACAGTTCCAAACGAAGTTTAAAGTGTGTCCTTTTACATAATGGCAACAAATATGGAAGTATACCAATTGGGCATTCTACAAAAATGAAAGAAGAATATAAAACAATTTCGCTGGTGCTAAAAAACATCAAGTATGACCAACATCAGTGGGCGATCTGTGTTGATTTTAAGATGGTGAACTTTCTCCTGGGACAACAAGGTGGCTATACAAAATATCCTTGTTTCCTGTGTCTTTGGGATAGCAGAGCTAAGGACCAACACTGGAGTAAAAGAAAATGGCATCCCAGAGATGCTTTAGTTCAAGGAGAAGCTAATGTAGTTAACGAAGCATTGGTCGACCGAGAGAAAATAATATTACCTCCCTTACATATTAAACTAGGGCTGATGAAACAATTTGTAAAGGCCCTCGGCCAGAATCGTCCTTGTTTTGAATACTTGTCCAGCAAATTCCCTGGACTTAGTAAAGAAAAACTGAAAGCCGGAATATTTGATGGGCCTCAGATACGACAACTTATAAAAGATTCGCATTTTACAGAATCGATGACTGAAATTGAATGTAATGCATGGTGCTCTTTTGTGAAAGTTGTGCAAAATTTGGGATACAATAGAATGGAAACAATAAATCGGAAAATTACCGGGATATAGTGGAAGAAATGCTTAACAATTTTAACAAACACGGTTGTCATATGGGTATTAAAATTCATTACCTCCACAGCCACTTAGACCGTTTCCCAGAAAATCTTGGTGACCTTAGTGAGGAACAAGGGGAACGCTTCCACCAAGATATCAAAACGATGGAAGAGAGGTATCAGGGAAGATGGGACACTCACATGATGGCGGATTACTGCTGGAGTCTTCAAAGGGACCGTCCTTTTAAAGCCTTTGCAAGAAAATCATATAAAAGACCGTTTTTAGGTGACGCTGAGTAGCAGATTTGTGCTGCGATGCTGGTTAGGTTAGATAAAAAGTTAAGTTTTTTTGGCAGATATGTGTGATGATTTTTGTAAGTACATTATTGTACAATAAATATCTTACTTTTTATTAGTGTTTTGTTTATTTAATTGGTAGCAGAACTACATATATGTAGCTAGTGCTGCGTTAAATTACCCTATATGTTAGAAATGTGATCTGTTGTATTTCCTGAAAACGATCTGATGGAGCAAATCTGGTAGCATTTTTGGATTCAGCAGACCCAAATTACCTAGAAACGGTAAAAAAATTTCCGGCAGCAATTTGTGTGTTTACCAGTGAATCATCAAACTGTCTAGTAACTGGGCAGTCTTAACACATTATATTAAAAATTATTATAAATCATTTTGGTTTTTCGTTCCTTTTGGCTAACTATAGTAATTCCGGCTTGAAAGAATCTTGAGGAAATGAAATATTTTCATTCGTTAATTATTCTTTCATTTTATCTACTGTCCAGGAATTTGTTGGATGCTTATTTTAAATTTCCGAATGGTATAGGGCAGGAGTGGCCAAACTTTCTTAACAGTGTGTCACTATCTGTTTATGAAAAGTCAGTCGTGCCACCAAAAATTTTCTAAGAAAAAATTCAATAGGTAGGTGGAATTTGTATGAAATAACAAAAAATATATGTAGCTACAATAGTATATTATTCCACGAGCATGTAATGACGGCTATTACTCACAATGATGAAGTTTGCGACACGAGCGAAAGCGAGTGTCGTAATTCATCAGAGTGAGTAATCGCCATTACATGCGAGTAGAATACTATACTTTTTCTACGACCTTTTTTTATTTTAAATAGTAAAAAAATATAATTATCAACTACTCGAGATTGTTTATTACTAGTAGTACAGTACATGTTTATGGTTGATGTGGTTAATGTGGCTTGTGAATCTGAATTTTCTTAATTAAATCTTGAATGTTGGGGTCAATTTTTGTTACAGTTAATAAAATTAGATTTTTCAAATGATTATTGGTTAATTTTGAACGATATTGTGATTTAATAACATTCATAATTGAAAACATTTCTTCACAAACATACGTCGAACCAAAACGATAACAATACCGCAAAGCAAAATTGTGAAGATATGGAAAATCAGCTGTGGAAACGTATTTCCAAAATTCAATATAATTTAAATTACTTGTACTTGAAACAAGCTCTTTATGTTTATTTTTCAACAAAATATTACTTTTCAAATCTATTATTTCCATTTGGAATTCCGGCGGATAATTTGAATATTTTTATTTTCCTCCTGGAAATCCTGAAATCTCGTAATGAATGAGCTTTGAAGACTTGACATTAAATTTTTAAACTTATCGTAATTTGGAACGTTATTTAATTTGATGGCTAATTCCTTCATGAATTTAAAATCAGTGAGTTTTTTTTTTCATTAAAATCCGAATAAAAAAGTGATAGTTCGTTTTTGAACGAGCTTATGTGGCTAACTAAGGTTGGAAAAATACAATATTTTCCTTGTAATCTTAAATTTAATATGTTCAAATGTCCCAATATGTCCGCAAGGAAAGCTACATCCCATAGCCAGTCTTCATTTTTCAACAGAGAGCACTCGTTTGGCAATTCCTCATTCTCCTCCAAAAATTCCAAAATCTTGCCAGTGCATTCCCTTTAAACAACCATCGAACACTGCAATAAAGCAGTAATTCACCTGCCTCCTCCGTTTCTTCCTGAAAAAGTTCTCGGAATCGTCGTCGATTACCAGCTCGAGCATGTATTCTATTGATACACCGCGATACAGGCTAAATCACCGAGGATAGATCGAGGTCCTTGACACATAAGGCTTCTTGGTGGATTATACAATGGAATTTGAAAACATTTCTTCCTAAAAGGGTTTCAAGTAGCGTTGCAAATCCTTTGATTCGGCCAACGATGGAAGGCGCTCCATCTGTACAAGCCGTCTCCAATTTCGACCATTCCACTTTGCTACCTTTAATAACATTTTTCACTTGATCCAAGATATCCTGTCCTGTTGTGGAGACCAGTTGGCGCAAATCTAATAGCTCCTCTACAACATCGAAACTATCTGTCACGAAGCATACAAATATGCTCAACTGCTCATTACCTGTGATGTCACAGCTTTCATCCAAAGCCAGTGAAAAATATTTGCAGTCTCGTAATCCGGCGATTGGATATAATTGGATTGGATTGGATATGGATAAAAGAAGAAATCCCCCAACAATGGAAGAAAAGTATAATCTGCCCTATTCATAAAAAAGGAGACAAACTGTTGTGTCAGAATTATAGAGGCATCTCTTTACTTTGTTCGGGATACAAAACACTCACAAACATCATTAATCGAAGACTACAACCTCTCACGGAAAAAATCATCGGGGAATATCAAGCAGGGTTTAGGCAAAATAGATCTACCATTGACCAACTATTTACAGTTAAACAAATACTAGCCAAAGCATGGGAATATGACATGGACGTTTACAATCTCTTTGTAGATTTTAAACAAGCCTATGATTCAATAGATAGAACAATTCTACCTAATATACTGAAAGAATTTGGCATACCATCAAAATTAATACGACTAGTGCAAATGACAATGACAGAAACAGAAGCACAGGTATGTATTCAGGGACAGATCACTGATGCGTTTACGATAACGCAAGGACTGAAACAAGGCGACGGACTAGCTCCAACGCTCTTTAATCTTGTTCTGGAATATGTAATTAGACGGTTGACGGTGAGCGGAAATAACATACTTACAAACAAGTCTACCCAATTAGCAGCATACGCAGATGACATAAACATAATGAGCAGAACAATGAATGCAGCGGAAGAAACCTACGTTGAGTTGAAACAGAGTGCAGAAGCAGTAGGGCTAGCAATAAATACAAATAAAACAAAACTACTCATACAAACCAGATCAAATAGACCGGTGCAACAACACTTTATTGACGATATAGAACATGTAAATAGATTCACATACCTAGGAATGGATCTGGTCGCAAGCAATGAAGAAGAACCGGAAATAAATAGAAGGCTTGTGCTGGCAAATAAAGCCTATTTCGCGATGGGCCACATATTCAAATCGCGAGACGTACACCGGAAAACAAAACTCCGGGTCTATAAAACAATAATCAGGCCCATAGTAAGTTATGGTTGCGAAACATGGGTGGTGACACAGAAATCTGCCAATGCATTAGATGTGTTTGAAAGAAAAATATTACGTAGGATCCTGGGCCCAATAAGTGAAAACAACAACTGGCGAATTAGGTACAATAGAGAAATATACGAGCAATATAGCGAACCAACTCTAGCACAACATACTAAACTGCAGAGATTACGATGGGCAGGGCACGTGGTCCGCATGCATGAGAATAGAATCCCAGAAAATTATTAAATGCAAGAATGCAGGGAAAAAGACCTGTTGGAAGACCTAAAAAGAGATGGGAAGATGAAGTCGATGAGGATGCCAGGAACTGCCTGGGAACGCGTTCATGGAAAAGAACAGCGGTAAATAGAGACGGTTGGAGAAGCCTGTTGAAGGAGGCCAAGGCCCGATTTGGGCTGTAGCGCCATTGGATGGGATGGGATGGGAATCCGGCGATAATTTGTGTTTCAAGATCCTGGCCCATATCATCAATTCGGCCCATGACGGTCTTTCTGGACAAAGCGATTTGGTCCACCATATGTTTTATGTTTGAATCACCGACATTTTGAGCGAATATTAGTAAACTATTTTTAATTACCTCTTCTCCGTCGGAATATTGCCTTTTCTTGCGTGCTAATAACAGCGAGAGTTTATATGAAGTCTTCACCATTGTTTCCATTTCATTACTTCTTTTTTGGAACAAAGATTGTTGCCCGGCAAAGATTTTTTTTCTTGGATATGAATTCGGTTTGTAGGCGTGATCCGACAGGATAATTGTTGCTGAAATCGCCATGAACTTGCTTATAATCGCGCTCCAGGTTAAATTTTTTTGGCACTGCCACACAAATTCCACATATCAAACAGCAAGGCTTGGAAGTGTTGTGATGAGTAAATAAGAATTGTTCTTCCCACTCAGTTTTAAATTTACGAATCGCGATATCGTCCTCATATTTAAGTTTTGAAGTTGATGGCTTACTCGTGGTCATTTTGAAAACAATTGTTTTAAAAGGAAATAAACTGTAAAAACACTATCTCACAAGGCAAACAGACTTGAAGCGTCTCGCACAAAAGTTGAAAATCAACTGAGAACTGAGTCAACCGGGCATCGACAATTGACAAAACGATGAATAACGTGAACATGTCTAGCGCGAGGCAGTGGCGTACAATAAAAGAGTGGCGTAGAATAAAAGACGAATTTTTAATTGTTTACTAAGTTAATTTTTTTTTATTTTTTTTTTTAATTTTTCCAAAACGTCCTCGCGTGCCGTGGTTTGGCCACCCCTGGTATAGGGCATTATCCAAAACTATAACAGATGGTTCATGTATACTTGGAAGCAGTTTTTCTTTTGACCATTTTACAACATCCCCATATTCATACTATGGTTTCACGAATGATTCTCGATTTTAAGGAGCGGATGAGAGCAATGGTTTTTGTTCGAAATCTATTTTGTGGCCTGTCTGAAAATGTCTGTGGCCTGTGGCCGAAATCTATTTTGCATATTGGGCTAGGGCTGAAGTAGTATTAATATATGTAGTAATAATAAGTAATTAATATAAATAACTTTATAAGCACTCATTTTAAAGGATTTTCTAAGCTTTTTCAGTAAAATTGTGTAATTTTTCCATATAATTTACCGGTCACCTTTAGTATTTAAAATCCAATAGCGATCTTCTACTGTTTATAAGTAAAACATAACATTTAATCATTTGTATATTTATTAATGCTGTTATCACCAAATTTATCCAAAGCATGTTGTAGGTATACACCCATCGAGTTAGAATCTATGGAGAGAGCATCACGTGACTAAAAACGACCTCACTTCGGCTATATTGTTTTAACACTTTTGACAGATCGTATATGTTTATTTACGTTTGTTGTATTTCGAATATTTTTAGTTTTATAATACTTTTATAGAAACTGTAATAATATATTGTGATAGTGCATAATAATGGTTTCTTGTTCTCAGCGTAGTTGCAGTGGCAGAAGCAATGTTAATAAAAAATCTTCAGGAATAACGTTCTACAGGTTAGTATACAAATATGTAAACAAAGTAATGGCCCGTACTTCAGAGAATAAATTAATAGTATTTGACTGTATTAATTTATCTTTATGTATAATATATCGTGTTTTTAGTGTTTACCGCGGGATAAATAAATCATAGTTTATTAAAAATGTATTGCACTTTGTAGATTATGATTAAATCTTCTGAATAACTAGTCATATTTTTATAGTAGTTTTAATATTATTGAGTCCGGCTATGATCCCACCGCCATATGGGTATCACAGTTAGCCACGCCTACCTATGCCGTTTTTAATACACACGTAAAGGTCGATTCAAACACATCAGTCCCGTCACAGTCACAGATCTATTCGTTCGTCTATTCGCACACACCCGAAATGCATCAGTCTTCGGCGACCAATCTGTTGAAAAGATGAAAAGTTTCTTGGATGAAGAATTAGCAATAATTGCTATATGTTTGGACGAGGAAGAAGAACAAGCGGAAGCAAACCAAGCAATGACGCATAGAAAAAAGGGATACCGAAGAAGAATACGTGACACTATATAAAGAACTGCTTCATGACGATGTAAAATTTCATCAATATTTTAGGATGTCGAAAAATTGCTTTCCTGTTTTTCTTTTCTTTCTTTTTCTTTATCCTATTTTTTAAATGAATGTCCATGTACATATTTTACATGCGACAAATAATATAAAACATTATATTTTCTCACAGATTCTATTAATTGCTCGTCAATAATTTTATTTTGTTCACTTGTACCGCCCATCATGTTCCCGGCAGAACCAAAAAATTCGTCGCTGAGATTATAAAATCGGCCGGGCGATAGACGTGTCGAAACCTGACTGCTGGGAAACTGTTCGTCAAATGGTCAACTGATGAATGTGAATGCCGGCGGCCTATTTCTAATAAAGAATATTTTGTATGACGGATTGTTCGGTTCGGCGCCGGGACTGTGACGAGACGTGACTGATGTGTTTGAATCGACCTTTAATATGCTCATAGCTTCTCCATAGATTCTAACTCGATGTATACACCTGTACGAAAGAGTGTCACCAAATAGGCTTCTTATTTGCTAATTTCTCTGGTCTATAAATGCATCTTCAGCTGCCAAAAACTTAATAAGAACACGCGAATTATATAAAAATTATTTTCCATCTTATCTGTCATTTTCAACTACAGTAATAACACAGAAAAGAACCAAATACAAATATATTTTATATGTGCGTCACTAGAGTTTAAACAATGTAATTCAAATAAATTATGTTGTCATGGCATCGACGTTACCGATAACCTGATCAATCCTGTTTCCATTAAAATTCAGTATTATAAATAAGCTTTTTACATTAGGTTTCAAATATTTATTCAAAACTTAAAAAAATTAAACAAAACAATTTAAACAGATGTTGTTGGGGATTAGCGATAGATAAATATATAGTGTTTGTGTAGGTGTATTTATACATAATACAGGGGAAAAGTGTAAATATCTATTCATAATAGTACAATTAGTAAGAAATGTATAACTTCCTCTTTACGGGTCATATCCGCGACGGAGGTTGGTAACCATCATTGCTATTCTGATCTTAGAAGCGGCAGCCCTTAAAAATTCGATACACGGGCATCTATAACATTTTTGCAAGTTGCGCGCAGCCATGATATTCTTTTCCTTTACTGGATTTTTCTTACATAACTAATTGAGGGGCGTAATACCTATCGCCACGCTAGGTACTGCAGCATTGACGACAAGAGAGGAGTCTCGGGAAGAACAGACAATAGTAGAAGCGAACCAAAAAGAAAAATGGTGAATTCCTTCCTTTAGTCACAGACTAGATCGTTTTTAAACCTCCAATAATTTCTTCCAGTTCTGTCAATCTTGAGCTTCCTGCAATCAATTCCCAGCGATTCTTTTGACGTCGTCTGTCCATCATATAGGTGGTCTACCACTGTTCTTCTGTCTTTTCGTGGTCTCCACACTGCAATTTTTTGGGTTCACTGCCCATCATTCGTTCTGGCCACATGACTCGCCCAGTTCCACTTCAGCCATGCTACGCCCTCTATGACATCTGTCAATTCTTCTTTGGGCTACTCTGAATTTGGTTGCTGTAGTCTGGGTTAAGTAAAGTGTTTCAGCTCCATAAGTTATTACTGGTATCACACATTGGTAGAACTTCTTATTTTCCAAATAATTTGGCATGTTACTCTTAAAGATGTCTGATAGAGCTCCATATGCGACCCATGCTAAAGTGATTCTTTTTTTCAGTTCAGCAGTTTGGATGTCCCTGGCAATTTGGATTTCGTGACCCAAGTATTTATATTTATGATCTAATCCTATTTCGTTGCAGTCGACTTTTGGCTGTTAGCTTGATACCACATTTGTCATAAATTGTATTGTAAAATTTATGTTCAAACCAACTTCATTACAGGCGGCATTTAACTCAGTAAGCATAGTGTAACCCTAACATAGATGTCAGTAACCCATCTCTTTTAAGTTGTCTGTTATCAAAACAATTTCGTCCGCAAATCATAGGTGGAAGAGCATTTCGCCTTCGACTTTGGTTTCTTTGGCTTATCACTTCAATTTTTTGAAAGCATGTTCCAGAACTACCTTCAAAAGTTTGGGAGATAACGTGTCTCCTGATCAGATCGTTAGTAGGAGAAAAAAGAAAAAAAAACTTATCCGAATCGGATACCGCACAATGATGGAGGGCCTCACAGCATATAAAAGACTAGTGGACGAATTGCCTAAAACAGTAAAATATAACCTAAAACCCATAAGAGTATAAAAGACATAACATCCGGGCTAAAGACCTTAATTAATTTCAAAGAATACCTAGTCGTAAACTTCTCATTAGCTCAATAAACATAAATACGCACCAGTAGAAAATTTGATGATTGATACTGACACCCAAACTGCCCTGTGGTATGGCGGCTCCCAGAAAAGAATCAGTAAATTTCATAACATCAGCAGCTATGAAACCTAGGAAGAAACTATTAACCTGATGATATATATTCCAGTTTCTTAATTGTCGCCACGTTCAGGGTCCACGTATTAATTCCATATAGTAATGTCGAGAAAATATAATACCATGCCAACCTACCTGTTATAGGTTATCTAACAATAAAACACTGAAAACTTTTGTTTTTAACACTTCCACAAAATTTATTTTAAATTATTATCACTACAACTGTTTCGGCCAGAGTGCCTTACTCAAGTGATCAATTTTTGGTATATGTTTACACTTTATAGTCTTTAACTGAATAAGTTCAAGGAAGGGAAGCTGTTAGTTTCAAGTTGGTCATTCAGAATCATTCACACACAAATATGTCTGTATCATTTAATTTGTTGATTTCCATAGATTAAAATAAAGATAGCTTAAGGCCTTTGATTTGATGATTTGATAAATTAATGATTTTGGTCTAGAAGGTGAAGTGCGTACGTAGAATCTATTTTTCTATTATAGAAAGTCCTTTTATGTTCAGCTATACGTTTGATTAAAGCTCTACCAGTTTGACCGATGTAAGTTTTTGGGCAGTCTTCACATTTAAATTTGTATACACCGCTGTGTAATTGGTTTTTCTTTTGACTCTTGTGTTTCTTAATATATTTGCCTAAGTTGTTGTTTGTTCTAAAGGCTGGTGTTATTCCTTTATTTTTTATGTGTTTCGCTATTTTTGTTGATATCTTGCCTGTATATGTAGTCGAGTAGAAGATACTGGATTTTTTCTCTGGTGGTGGAAATACTAATTTCAGGGCTTTCTAATGTCGTTTTTGATTTAAAGTTTTATTTATTGTGTGTTTGTTGTACGGTACGTAACGATATTCAGTTCTATCTCGAAGTTAATTTTTGACATTTTAATTTCGATTAATCTATGTAACAAGCTATGGCAGGCAGCCAATTTATGTTGTGTAAGATGGGATGATGAATTGTGTATAGTCGTGTCAGTATGAGTAGGTTTATTAAATACGGAGAACTCATGTTTGTTTTAGTCTTAAGTCTGATAATTTTTAAATCTACAAAATGTATGGATTGATTCTGTTCTGTTTCTATTGTGAACTCAAGATGACTATGGAGTGAATTAATGTACTATAAGAATTGGTCAAGTTGTCTGTTAGTTCCTGTAAAACATACCAGTACATCGTCTACGTATCTCCCCCAATACAAAAACTGTTTGAATGTGGGATGCTTTGAAATCTTTGTTTCGAGATGGTCCATAAAAATATGTGATAGCAATGGGTTTAGAGGATTACCCATTATAAGTCCTGAATAGTTATTTGTATATATTTGATTATTAAATTCAAAGTAGTCCTGGCTTATGCAAATTTCAAGATGTAAAATTTCAGACGCAATGATTGGATTTGTAATACTATGGTCTAAAAGGTTTTTCACTGGAATAAAAATTTCTGTAGGAGAAATACTAGGAAAAAGGTTTTTGGCGTTAAATGACATTAATTTTGAGTTGTTAGGTAATTGAAAATGATTTATTTTATTTACTAGTTCTTTTGTATTTTTTACGATAAATTGAAGTGAAAATATAGTGTGTTCTAAAATAATCTCTAACAGTTTTTTTATAATTTATATGACGGATCTGTATTAAAAGAAACTATAGGCTATAGGTCTTATTGAGTGATCAGGTTTACGTAGTTTAATAAAAGAAAATAATTTAGGAGGCTGTGGGTTCATGATGTTGAGGTATTTCTGTTCTATTAAATTTAATATTGATTTTGAATTTTCTACTGCTAGTTTAATTTGTTTTTGATACTTTTCCGTTGGATCTCTGTTTATTGTTTCAATATTTTGTTTATTTAAAAATTCAATTTTTTGTTATTATGTATATTGTATTTGATCTATGGCAATAGTAGTGTTACCTTTGTCTGCCTTTGTTAACACTATTTTGTTTTCTATTGATTTATTTTTAATTGAAATGGTTGTTTGATTCTTTTTGTAACAGGACTTTTTAGGTTCACCACACACCTCGGTAATAGATTTCGCAATGATACTTTTCGATATTATTGGCAGTTTTGTTTAATTATACTTCACATTCTTATTTCGCAGTATCAGTTTTCTTGTGATATAGGGATGCTATGGACATAACACTGAATAGCTGCTATCTTATGTTGAAGAGGATGATCCGACGATGTTGGTATCATATGATCAGTTTGGGCAGGTTTTCTAAAAATTAAAAATTCTTAGGTAGGAAAAGAAGGAGAGTAAGAATTATTTTTAATGGTAGAATGTAAAAAGTTGATTTCTAATTAATGTTGTGTGATTCTGAATGTACTACTTCTATAAAGGCATAAATATCATCTACATATCTATACCATAAGATTATTTGTGTTTTTTTTATTTAAAAGTATTTTCAAGAGAGTCAAGAAAAAGATCTGCAAGTAGGGCAGTAACTGGATTTCCCATTGCTAAACCTTCTAGTTTTCTATAAATTTTATCGTTAAAGATAAAAAAGTCTTGGGAGAGGCAGAATTGGAATAGAGAGGTAATTTGTGTAATTAATTAGATCTTGGAGAAGAGTGTTGATAAATTTTGCTAGTGAAACTTGCGAAGTATTGACAAAACTAACTACTGGTCTTATTGGAAATTAATCTACCTCAATAAATACCTTAATATAAGCCTCCTTCACTTGTTTCTAATCCCATCCAATCTGCGCTGCTCTGATACAATTTTTATTAATTTTCTTAAGTCTTCATCGTGTATGTGCAGCTGAATCTGCATGGTAATTATTTCAAAAATCTCTTCGTCCGTTGGCCATCTGTCTTTCTCTATATATGTCCAATTTAGGCTTGATATCTTTTTAATAATATCATTGATACACAATATAACAACAACAGTGAAATATAGATACAGATAAGTATTAGATACAGTGAAAACTCTTATGATTTTATCTTACCATTAAGAGAGCACAGCACAACAAGAAAAAATAAAAAGAATATGAAAATATGTTATTAATAAAGAGAAACATGGAGAAGCAAGAGCAAAATATACAGTTGTAGTAGGCACCTGGTAGAAACTTACCTACTGTGTAAGAAACGGATATGAGATTTTAAGATATTCCTCTATTAAAATATGTTTTAAAAAATACACGCACAATGTATATTCAACAAAATCTTTGTATATTTTGGATTTACATTGTTAAAAAATAAGCTTCATACAACATCCGAGGAATTTCAGATTATCGTATAAATAGCGACGTTGTTTTCCAAAATCGCAAAATCGAAATGAAGCTTCAAGAACCGCAAATGGAAGTCATAGATAAAAGTCCTGGTGAGCCGATAGGAGGAGATTTTCTTTTAAATAAAGGAAATGGTCGCCAAGCGAAAAGTGTATGGTTTCTGTATTTTTCAGCGATTATAGGTAACATTTTCATTAGTATAATATATAAACAACAGCGCCACAGGCCTTGTAGATCCCGGGCTTTCAGAAACTTGGTTATTTCCCTTTATTTTTTACGGTCATTTGCTTTTTCTCTCTAATCTCTCATGCCTATTTTTACCAATTCTTGCTTTACTGCTTCCAACCATTTCTTTTTTGGACGTCCTCTTTTCCCCCCAATTTCTCCCTTCTTCAATATTGTTTTAACAATTCGGTTCTCTGGAATCCTTATTATTTCTTTATTTTTTCGTCTTCTCCAAATATTTTCTGACATTTGTATTCTTCCCAAAAAATTTTTTGAGTGCCTTTCTTTCCCAGATCTCTAGTTTCTTTTCAATCCGCTGATTCATAATACACGTTTCTCTGACATACATGATCGAAATGTTTTTGCCAAATTTGTTTGCTTTCAGTATTGAATTTAGTAACCCTATTTCTCTGCTTCCCTTTATTAATCTTTTGTCTATCTCGTTTCCTTCTTTTCTCGTGTTTACGGATTTTCCATATATGTATTGCGTTTTGTTTGGTTTATTGTTAGTCCGTCCCTTTTCGTTTCTCCTTAAAATTTTTGGAAAGCTTTTTCTAGATGTCTTTTCGTTCTTTCTAGCATCACCTTTTCATCCCAGTACGCTATGCACTGTGCCATACTATTGAAAATAGGCCTGTTTGTGCTAATATTTGATCTTCTTATGATTTGTTCTATTACTAGGTTAAATAAATTCGTTGATAGTGGATCCCCCTGTTTTAAATCTCTATTCACTGTGATCTGCTTTGAAAAGCTTTCTTCTATGTTATCCTAATTCTCGTGTTTCTTAGCGTCATTCTCACTAGCCTTATAAGCTTTTCTGGTATTTCTAATGTTCTCATGGACTCATAATGCATCCTTATAACTTAAAAAACATCTTAGTATTTTATCATCAAAAATGTAATTTAAAATTAATTTAATAATATTTAAAGGGTTTTTGCCCATATATTTAGATTATACTTATTTAAGAAAAGCACTGATGATGAAATTGTCATTCCAAAAACATTCTGTGATGTAGCCCGATAGAGTTTTATATTAATATATATATATAATATATATATAATAACGGATTTATTACGTCTGTCGCCGCTTCTCCGCCCCCAATTTCCATCTTTTTCTGTCATATGCAGTTGCCTCTTCTAAGTCTCTTGCCGCCATTGCTTCATCAATATCGTTGCGCCAACTTCTCCGTGGTCGTCCTCTCTTTCTTCTTTCAGGAGGGATCCATTCCAGTACTCTCCTAGGCCATCTGTACTCTGGCATTCTTTTAACATGTCCGAACCAGATTAATTGTTTTCTTTCTATGTCATCATTGATATTTCTCTCCATTTTCATTTCGTTTCTTATTTGTTCGTTTCTAACTCTCTCCAGTTTCGATCTACCGCAGCTTCGTCTCAGATAATCCATTTCTGTCGTCAAAAGTTTGTTTCTATTAGCTTTGGTGACGTCCCATACTTCCGAACCGTAAAGTGTTATACTTTGGACTATACTACCGTAAATGTGTTTTTTGGTTTCTCGTCGAATTGTTTTTTGCCAGAGAAGAGAGTTTAAGGCACGGGTCGCTGCTCTGCCCTTGTTTATTCTTTCCCTGATTTCGTCTGCGCTATTTCCCTTCTTGTTGAAAATGACCCCCAAATATTTGCAGGATTGCACGCCTTTGATTTTGTCGTCTTCCAAGACTAGGTCACATATTTCATCTGTTCCCACTGAGAGATATTCACATTTTGTCATATTCATGTTTAGACCTGCCACCTCATATTCTTCTTGCAGTTTTCTTACCATATAGCTAAGATCGTAGCTGTCTTCGGCAATTACTACCTGGTCATCCGCAAAGAAAAGTGTATATAGCTTGTTTTCTTCCACCGTTATTCCCATGTTTCTACATTTTTTTACCCATTTCACTAAGGATCTGTCCAAATAGATTTTTTTTTTATATTAATATACCTTTTATAAAGCATTTTTTTAAATAAAAATTTTTTTAGTATTCTATTTCTCTGGATTTCTTAACGTCTCGGTTGATATTTTTTACATCTTTCTTTATGTAGGCTTCTTCTTCTCCTATGTTTTTCAATTGCTTTTCTAGCTGTTCTATTTTCTTATTTCTGAAAATTCTTTTAACTTCTCTTTTTTGGGACATAGTTTTCAATCGTATTTTGGGTATTTCCTCTGTCTCTTTGTATTTTTGCCCTGTTTCTTCTTGACACAGCATTATGACTATATTCTTCATTGAACTAGTTTTGACGTCTTTTTATATGCACTCTTTGCTCCTTTGCAGTCTTCCTATATACTTTTCCGCTGCTTCTGACTCCGACAGGGCTCTCTGTAGGATCTGCCATTCTTTTTCTATTTCCTGCTTGACTGGATTCTCTTGCCTTTAATTTATTTCTTTTTCTAGTATATTTCTCTATCTATCTATACAGCCCGTGCTGTCCAATTTTGGACATAAGGCCTCCTCTTCCTTCCTTCACGTCTCTCTATTGTAGGCAGTTTGTATCCACTTCGGGCCTGCGTGTTTCTTTAAGTCATCTGACCATCTCATTTGTGGCCTTCCTCTTTTTCGTTTGTAACTATATGGTGTCCAGTGTATAATCATGTTATTCTATCTGTCGTCTTTCTGTCTTATGGTATGTCCAGCGAACTTCCACTTAAGATTTGCTATCTGCGTTAATACATCGGTCACTTTTGTTTTGTTGCGTATCCAAGTATTTCTTTTCTTGTCTGATAGCCTGATGTTCAGCAGTTTTTCCATGTTTTCCTTTGTAATAGTCCAAGTTTGAGAACCGTAGGTGAGAACAGGAAGTATACATTGGTTGAAGACTCTTGTTTTTAAATATTGGGGGTATTTTATATTTTTTAGTACATAGCAAAGTTTTCCGAAGGATACCCAAGCCAATCATATCCTTCCCTTTATTTCTTCGGTCTGATTTTCTTTATTTAATTCAACTAGTTGTCTCAAATATACATATTCTTTTACTTGTTCTATAGTTGTTTGTGCAATTGTAATTATTAATTCTTCTGGTTGGTTGGTCATAATTTTCGTTTTATTATAATTCATTTGTAGACCTATTTTTGTTGATTCGCTATTTAATCCATCCCTCATATTTTGTAATTCTTCCCTTTTATCTGTTATTAATACAATGTCGTCTGCATATCTCAAGTGATTCAAGTATTGGCCATTTATGTTAATACCCCGTTTTTCCCATTGATTGTAATTTCCTCATAACGTCTTCCAAAGCTTGATTGAATAGTTTGGGTGATATAGTGTCACCCTGTCTGACTTTTTATATCCTCCAATTTTCCTTATATACTCCAATTTTCTTAATAATTGGTTGGACCTTAAGATGATCTCTAACTGCCTCATTTCTAATCCTGTTCAATCCGTTTATGTCCATTATTCTTTTAAGAAACTTCATTTCTATGCTCTCGATCTTAATTTATCAGTAAATGTCCTAAGTTCACTATTAAAAGTTAAAATCGACACAAACACCGTCTTATAGATGGCTACATTGGCTTTTTGGTATACTAGTATTAAAATCATATAAAATAAAATTATACTTTATAAATAATATTCATTTAATTAAAATCGTTTTTCCTACTTTTAATCTCTTGTGTCCGATGGGCACTTCTGATCAGTTAGGTGAGAAAGCATTCACTTGAATTTATTTCGGTGGAAAAGAAAATACAAATACAACCCTGAATTGTGCTAGTGATCGTCGTGGCATCGGCGCGCTTCTATCGTCCATAAGAAATACGTAGCCCTACCCAAAGTTCCGTTCTTACAGTATAAATTTTCTTAGTTAATGGTACCTATGTTATTTGTGTACATATATCAATATTCTTCTTCTTAACGTTTTGGTTATTTCTTTTTTTTGTGGCTAGTTAATTTATGTTCCACGTACCGATTCGAAGAATTTTTTTCGTTTTTGTTTTTCAAGCATTGATCGTCATCGTTGAATCCGTTCTGTGTCGAGGCATAAACATATCTCTATGAGCAAAATAATTATAGTCTATCAGTAGGGTGCTAACCTTGCTGAAAACTCCCTTCTCTTTTACCTTGCTTACTATTTTTAGCGTAAAGCCAATGGTAATTCGTTATTCTCTGCTATCACTATATTTGTTGCGTTGGGATTGATATCATTGTACTTAAACAAATTCAAGCATTTAAAAAATAAACTGAACTGTAGTTAAAGTTAAACAAACTATAAACGAAAGCTTTAAAAAAATGAAGCTCTTATCTTTTTGTAAATTTCCATAATTAATTAGTAGTAAAAATGACATCTTAGAATATCATTATATTAATATGCCAAGATAAGATTTAGGGTAAAAGTATATTTAATGCCCATGTGTATTTTGGATTTATAATGCTAAAATAGAAACCCATAAAATACGTGAGACGTCTAATATTATCGTATAAATAGTAGTTAGAACCAGGTCTGCTATTAAGGATAAAATTTATTATTTAATAATAGTTGAAAATAAAATGGAGCAACGGCATAAAGTGGTTTATAAAAGTGTGTGTGAGAATGTAGACGGGAAACTTCTATTGAAGAAAGAAGATGGTTCTCAAAGGAAAAGTAGGATCTTTTTGTATCTTTCAGCAGTGATAGGTAATATTTGTTTTATTATTACTAATAAATTAACAATCAGATTGAAAATGTATTCTATAAGTTACTGTGATGAGTTTAGGTCCTGTCCGTTGGTTCTGGCGTGATGTGGTCCCCTTCAGTGAGAAAATCACGTGTCCATGTTACTCGTCTGTTGGCCAACGTCGCCATGCATAACATGATGTTGAGGTATTTTGGAAATTAATGGATTGGAGCGTCTGTTCACTTTTTGAATGTATTGTGATTTCTTTTGCTGGATTACTTCTTTTATTGTAGAAATATTGAGATCCTCATAGATTCTATGGTTGGTTACGCACCAGGGTGCATCGACAATTGCTCTTAAGATTTTTGATTGATATCTTTCCATTATAGCAATATTGGATTTACTACTACAGCTTCACATGCCACTGGTTTAATAACTGTTTTATAAATTCAATTTTTTTACAAAAAGACGGTCTTAGATTTAATTTCAATGCAGGGCACCTGCCAGCCGCTTATACGTATTTCAACCTCATTAGGAATTAATTTATTCTTGTCTTAGTTGTATCTGTTTTCTTTTTTGCTGATTTGTTCCTTCCAGTACAGGGTTTGGTCCAGATGTAGACCAAGATATTTGGTTGTTTTAGTCCTTGGTATTTCCTTATTGTTGATATATATGGGTGGTGGTGTTTCTTGGTGGTATATGGGTGGTCGTCAAGTGAAAGTTATGTGGGTTGACTTGCTTTCATTTATTTTTATTTCCCATTGTTCCAGCCAGTTTTCAAGCTCATACAATTAGTCTTGGAGTTATTGTGTAACAATGTTGATGTGTTAATGACTGGTGAGTGCTACTGTGTCATCTGGAAATGTGCTAATTGTTACGTTATTTGAAGTTGGTAGATCAGACGTATATAATAAATATAATAGAGGTCTTGGGACCCTGCCTTGCAGAATTTCCGCTTAATGGGATGCATTTTGGATATTTTCCTATTTACTTTTGTTTTGGCCTATCGGTTTTCCAAGTCTGTAAGTAAGTATTTGAAAGACTGGTGGTATTATTTGTTTAATTTTATAAAGAAGTCCTTTATGCCTAACTTATCAAAAGCTTGAGTTATATCTAGTGATACTATCGATATATAGTGATAGTCGAAATCAAAACTGATAATATAATATCTAGTCTGCGCCAGTAAAGTCTGGATCTATTCTTTTTATTAAAAGTTTTTCTAATAATTTGAAGATTGTTGATAACAAATTGATAGGTCGATATGATGAGATTTCACTGGAATCCTTTCCTGGTTTTTGGTTAAGAAGTATTTCTGAAATTTTTAGACTGTTAGAAAAATAATTACAGACCCTGGTGACTTTTTGACATTTATTCTTAAGATTTCTTCTTTAAGTTCATTTGGGTTTTAGTTAGTTTTGTTAGTTGATTTTACTGATGGTTGTTATGAATTTAAATAATTAATAATTTCTAGATCTTCTTCACTGTTGTGTGTTTGGAATACTGTTGCTAAATATTAAGCAAATAATTCTGATTTTTTTTTATCGCTTCTTGCCCATTGGTTCTGTGTGTCTGTGATTTTTGGTATTGGTGGCGATATTTTTTTAAGTTTTAAGGATGATTTGATTGGTTTCCATATTTGATGGTCGTACCTATTAAGTTGTGTAACGTATTTTTTGATTGATTCTTTTCTTGCAATTTTTAGTTGTGTTTTTAATTATTAGTTAAGCAATCGTAAACCGTTTTATCAGTTGGATTTCGACTTGTAACTGTATTGCTTCTTCTTCTTCTTCTTCTTTTTATATAGACATGACTCTGTCTGTTTTTCAATGTGCCTCCAGTAAGTTGTCGTTCCATCGTTTTCGTGGTCTTCCTACTGATCATCCTCCTATTGGGGAACCGTCTCTTGCCGTCTTTAATACTCTATTTGTTGTCATTCGGCTTATATGATCATTCCATTCTACTCTTCTATTTCTTACCCAGTTCTTGATGTTCTCCACCTTGCATCTACGTCGTATATCTGTACTTCTAGCTCTGTCCCATAGTGTCTTACCATTAATTTTTCTAAGTGTTTTCATCTCTGCTGTTTCTAACATCCTTTTGTCCTCTCTGTGGCAGGTCTTGTTTCTGCCGCGTATCTCATTATTGGTCTGATGACTGTTTTGTAAATTCTGCCTTTCATTTCTTTCCCGATATTTTTATTTCTCCATATTGTTTCATTTAGGCAGCCTGCGACTATGTTTGCTCTATTCACTTGATTCACTATGATCTTCCACTTCAGTTTCGAGCTTTTCGTAGCTAGATAATGTGATGCCTAGATATTTAAACTCCATCACTTGTTCTATTATCTGACCTTCCAGCACCAATTAACATCTTAGTAAATTTGCTGTTTTAACCATGCATTTTGTCTTTTTTTTTGGGGAAATTTAACATGTTAAATTTTCTAGCGGTTATATTAAATTGGTGCAGCATACGTTGTAAATCATCTTCACTTTGAGATAGTAGTATTGAGTCGTCTGCATAGCAGATTATTTTAAGTTGTTTTTCTTCCATTTGGTATCCTTTTTAAGTTCTAACTTTTTTTATTATTTCATCCATAATCAGGTTGAACAATAGAGGAGTCAGGGCATCTTCCTGTCTTATCCCATTGCCAGCTTCAATAGGGTCAGTTAGTTCTTTTTCTACTTTTACTTTTATTGTGTTGTTTTGGTAGATATTTGTGATCGTTTTGATTATTCCTAAAGGTATCTCTCTTGTTTACAATAAGTGGATAACGTCTTTTAATTTGACCCGGTCAAATGCCTTCGTAAGGTCCACGAAACATAGATATGCCGGTTTGTTGTATTCTAATGATTTCTCTTGCACTTGCCTTATTATAAATATAGCGTCGGTGCATGATCTTCCTGACCTGAAACCTTGTTGTTATTCTGCTAGTGTTAGAATTTCATATAGTTTATTTGTTATCTCTTTAATTATCAATTTTAATGTTGTGTTTAATAAATTAATTCCTCTGGAATTTTCTGGGTCCGATTTGTCTCCCTTTTTGAAGAGAGGAATTAGGATGCTTGATCTCCATTTTTGAGAAACTCTGTTTTGTTCTATTATTTTTTGGATTCGTTTTAATAGTTGTTTGGTCAGATTTGGTTCTGGTGATTTTTTTTAATTTCCTTAATGCTTTCTTTACCTCTTCCACCTCAATATTTATTTCTTCATTTGGCGTCCTCTTGTGTTGGTGGTTCATTATCGTCACCTTTAGCAAATAGGGATCGAAAGTAGTCTACACATGTTTCCTTCTGAATGTGTTTCATTTTTATTAGTTCGTTTATCTCTTTTCTTTGTCCTCTGATTATTCTCCATATTTCTTTTTATGTTCCGTAGAAGTCGTGTTCCATCTGTTTTAAGAAACTCTGCCATCGTTCCTTTTTTATTTGTCTAACTAAAGTATTTGTTTCATTTCTGAGTCGTTTATAGTGGTTGTATGCCTGTTGTGTTTGTTTAGTTCTGTATTGTAAAAAGGCTTTCTTGTTTTCTTCACATTTTGTCTTCACTTCCTCTCTAAACCATGGTGTTTTTTCTTTTTTGATATGTTAATGTTCGTTACTTTTCTCTTTCCAAGTGATTCTGTTGCTGCGTTAATTATGTTATTTTTGAGTTTTTCCCAGCTTTCCTCGATGCTATCATTTTCTAATATTTTATTCCCAGCGATCTTCTCTGATATTCTTTTCCTGTATAAGTATTTCGTGGATTCCTTCGACTTTGATTTTTGTGTGTGTTGGTGCCGCTCTCTTGGGTGGGAAGTATTCCAGGATGATTCTTATTTTACATAATACTAGGCTATGGTCGCTACCTACATCTGGTGAGTTAAGGCATCTTACGTCAATTGTTTGTTATAACATAATCTATCATAGATCTTTATCCACGGGTGTTATTAAAAGTATATTTGTGTTGGTCTTTGTGGTCAAAAAATGTGTTATTTATTTTTAGTTCGTTATTCGTGCAGAAGTTGATCATCAGTTCTCCATTTTCGTTTTTAACATTCTCGTTATGTTTTTGTTTAATGCCAGGTATTACTTGATTGCCTATTCGAGCGTTAAAATCCCCAATATTATCATCTTCTCTCTGACTTGATCTACTACTTGTTGTAATTGATCATAAAACGCTTCCCTTGTTGTTTGAGGCTTGTTATTTTCTGGCCCGTATACTCCGATGATGTTCAGGTCTTTCTTCTTCATTCTTATCTTTGCTGTTACTATTCATTCTGAACTGAATTGCGTACATCTTTATCAATTTGTATTCTGCATACTGATAACAGTTAGTTAAAAATATTAATTTCCAGAGTTATTTTACTATGCAACGTTATTATCTCATCATATTGTGCCTTAAACCTTGTTCTTCAAGTCCATTTTTGACATTATTGTTCACAATATCATCGCCATCGATGCCATCGTCATCGCTAATTATTATGATTGGGCTTATTGGGCTTTTATTTTATTTGCACGAATCCACCAATCCTCAATTAATTTTTCGTATTTGGATATACAGTTTTGCTTTTGCCATACTTCTTGAGTTGAAATTGAAAGAGCTTTTCGCCAACTTTCCCAAACCGCTTCATCAGTATAACAATTACGACC
This sequence comes from Diabrotica undecimpunctata, assembly GCF_040954645.1. NCBI lineage: Eukaryota > Metazoa > Arthropoda > Insecta > Coleoptera > Chrysomelidae > Diabrotica > Diabrotica undecimpunctata. The sequence goes on from NC_092810.1 coordinate 30,034,914, forward strand.
AACATAGTTGTCATAATATGGTTTTATTATATATAATCATATTATATAATATGGTTATGTATATACATATATACATATATATTATATATATGTATATATATATATATATATATATATTATATATATATATATATATATATATATATATATATATATATATATATATATATATATATATATATATATATATATATGTTCGGATAAGTTTCCGCGGTCAGATAAATGAAAATTACTGAGTTCTCGGGAAGAACCGCGTTGAGAATTTAAAACTCGACGTTTCGGCACCCATTTTGGAGCCATTATCAAGAGGGATACGGTTCGGTTCGAGTTCGGGGTCTCAATCTGCCTACTCCCCTCACTCGAGACGTACCAGTATCGTGTTCTATATTGCAAGAACTGTCTCTCGGCACTGAGGTCTCAATCTGCCTACTCCCCAGTGTCGAGTGACAACCGGTCTTACCCTGTGTGGCTGCTTTTATACTCGCTGTATGCGCGGGAACGGTATGCGCTGACGTGGTCTGAACTGACGTGGCCTGAGCGGTGTGGGCGGGAGGTCGCTGAAGAAGGGGTCGCCATGTTGCCGGCAATCGTTTCGCGTCATCGCGCGTGTTCAAGCTGTGAGGCCGTTTTTCGATTTCGATAGCTTCACGAATGATTCTCGCTTTTAATGAGCGGATGGGAGCGATAGTTTTTGCTTTTTCCATTAATGAACGAACGATTTTCCAACGACCAAATCCATTATAAATAAGTCTACTCTATCTCCAGACCTCAAAAAATCTCTTATACCCAGAGAAAAATCATCCCGAATTCCAAAGATATACGGCCTTCCAAAAATCCATAAGCCCAATGTTCCCCTAAGACCCATCGTCAGTGCATACAACTGTCCCACTCAGAAATTGGCAAAACATCTCGCTTCATCCTTACAATCATTAGCCGAAAACGCCTCGTCCTTTGTCAAAAACTCTTTTCATTTCATTGATCTTCTGAAAAACTTTTCTATTTCGCCCTCAGACATACTAGTCAGTTTTGACATTTTTTCTTTATTCACCAACATTCCCATCGATGAAACCATTTCCATCTTGGACTCCAAACATCAAATTCCCCAAGACACATTATCTCTTATAAAACACTGCATGTCTAATACATATTTCACGTTCCAAAATCGTTCCTATCGTCAAATCAAAGGTGCTCCAATGGGATCGCCCCTCTCTCCCGTAATAGCAGATATATATACATGGAACATTTCGAAACAGTAGCCTTGTCCTCGTCAAATCTCAAACCCACCTGCTGGTTACGGTACGTTGATGACACCTTTGTCATTTGGCCCCATGGTAAAGACACATTAGATCTCTTCCTCTCCCACCTGAATGGAATACATCCCAGCATTCAATTCACGATGGAAGTTGAGTCTGAAGGGTCTTTGCCATTCCTTGATGTTCTTATTCAGAAAAATCCACCTCACAGTTTTTCCTATTCCGTGTACCGGAAACCCACTCATACAAACCGCTATCTCAATGCCCAGTCACATCATCACCCCGCCCAACTTAATTCAGTCATGAACACTCTTATTTCCCGTTCCATAAGACTTAGCGACAACAACCACAGGTCATCCGAAATCAATTCAATAAGACAAACACTCCTACAAAACGGCTACCACAAAACCCAAATCAATAGAAGCATTCAAAAACTTCAAAACCCCATTCCATCCAAAAAAGAAACCTTGCCGCCGGATCAACCCAAAATCTTTCTACCTTTTATTAAAGGTGTCACTGACAAGATCAGCAGAACCCTTATCCCTCTTAATATCAAAACCATCTTCACCACTCACTCCAAATTGTCCAATCTCGTTAGATCCGTAAAAGACCAAATCCCCAATGAAGACCATGGTGTCTACGAGATACCTTGTTCCATTTGCCCACGTACATACGTAGGACAGACAAACCGACGAATCCATAACCGTATTTACGAACATTCTCTATCAGTCAAACATTCCGATACCACTTCAGCCCTAGCCCAACATCATATTCAGACAGGCCACAAAATAGATTTCGAAAAAGCAAAAACCATCGCTCCCATCCGCTCATTAAAAGCGAGAATCATTCGTGAAGCTATCGAAATCGAAAAACGGCCTCACAGCTTGAACACGCGCGATGACGCGAAACGATTGCCGGCAACATGGCGACCCCTTCTTCAGCGACCTCCCGCCCACACCGCTCAGGCCACGTCAGTTCAGACCACGTCAGCGCATACCGTTCCCGGGCATACAGCGAGTATAAAAGCAGCCACACAGGGTAAGACCGGTTGTCACTCGACACTGGGGAGTAGGCAGATTGAGACCTCAGTGCCGAGAGACAGTTCTTGCAATATAGAACACGATACTGGTACGTCTCGAGTGAGGGGAGTAGGCAGATTGAGACCCCGAACTCGAACCGAACCGTATCCCTCTTGATAATGGCTCCAAAATGGGTGCCGAAACGTCGAGTTTTAAATTCTCAACGCGGTTCTTCCCGAGAACTCAGTAATTTTCATATATATATATATATATATATATATATATATATATATATATATATATATATATATATATATATATATATATATAAGAAAAGGTTAATGCGAGTTAATAGCAAAATAAAGTTAGTAGGTGTCTGTGCAGCTCACAACAAAGGAAAAAAATATAATAAAATATGTATATAAGATAGAAGCCAACCGCATATACGTAGTTCTGACTATTTCGACTGCTTACTGCCAATACCTCCTATCTAACAGTTTTGTCGAAAATGAGGTTTTTACGCCATCTACTAATGCATAGCGAAATGTATTATGTGCCAATGACTCGTATCTGTACGTAATGTGTAATGTGAGAAACTCTTTGTATGACAATACCTTCTAAATGTATCCGTACTTTTCACAGAAGCAATAACTTCTATCTTCCGTATAATCTATAATAATATTGTGACAGACACGTGTTGCTGCAAACAATTCCAAACAAAATGCGACCGGAAAGAATATGGGAAGTAAGATGTGAATCAAACTTCTGCAAAAGAAGCAAGAAAAGGGTATGTGAACAGATAAGTTCAGAAGACACGAAGACAGAAAAAATTTATTTCGCCATTTTTGGTCCGACCTAACATGGGACCAGAGAAAAATTTTTGTATCTACTAACGTCCATAAAACAAGTACAAAACTAAATACTACAGAAAATACGTCTAGACGCAGTAATACTCTCCAATTTTCACCACCAGGAAATGATGAGCATGGGAACACACTTCGACGGCCTGTATGTCGAACCATGTTCCTCAACACCCTTTGTTTGGGTTCATTTACGGTTCAATCATGGGTTAAACAATGCCAACTTGAATAGAACAAAAACTAGTAAGGTTAATGTTGAGGTGCAGGCTAGACATCTCGATAACTTTTTGGATGCATTAAAAAGTTTAATGAAGTATTTCATAGCAAGAATTTGTCCATTCACCAGTTAAAAAAGGACATGTGTGACACCTGTGTAGCACACTCCGTTGGTAATTTAAGTGGAGAACTTTACGAGCAACACATTAAAAATAAGGACAAAGCTAGAAATGAAAAAATGTGTAACAAAGGAAGGGCAGTAAGAAATGAATGCATTTTATTGACCGCTGATGTACAAGCAGTTAAAGTTAGTCCCTGTATAACTACGACTACTCATCACGCCACCTGCAACTGGTTTTCCGAAATCGACAGTGATGTTACAGCTTCCACTTTTGCCTCATTATTAATAGATTACCTGGAAAGACACTGTTTACCTAAGCGCTTACCAATTATTATTTTTACAGACGGATGCATAAGCCAAAATCGGAATGCAATTCTTGCCAATGCACTGTTAAATTTTTGTATGCATCATGGCGTTACCATGACTCAAAAGTTCCTCGAGGTTGGACATACGCAAATGGAAGGGGACGCGGTGCACAGTGCTATAGAACGTAAGTTGAAAAACAGAAATATTCATTTACCTAGCGATTACTTGGCTGCGACAAAAGAAGCTAGGACCCGTCCCTTTCCATATGAAGCTCTGATGATTCCACACAATTTTTTCAAAAATTACGCAGATAAGTCAACCTGGAGATACACAACTATACGACCTGGGCGTAAGGTTGGTGACCCGAGGGTAATGGACATTAAAGCAATTATGTACAAACCTGCTGCGAACATCCAGTTAAACTCAACTTTGATGATGATTGGACAGACTTACCATTACGACCACGGCAAATACCAGTCATTACGGAATACAAACCTATGCACAACACACCAATACCTATAATGGCCACCAAATTTAAACACCTACAGGAACTTAAAACGGTCATACCATCTAACTGTCATGGCTTCTATGATTCCTTGCCACATAAATAAGTAGACTTAAAACTTTTATTTTCGTTAGAATTAAAACTTTAGTTGTGAATATGCATTTTTAATAAAAGTCCATTTACTACCAACTTCCTTTCAGTTTCAATTTTATACTACCAATTTCTCCTAAGTCAAATATGTAAACTTATATCACTTACAAACACATAGTAACTGTATCAAAATATGAAAAAAGCTATAGTATTTTACCTTATAGAAGCAGGGTTGTGTAATATAAAAAATAAAAAAAATAATTAGTTTTTTCTCCCTCCTGCACAATTTCTATTTATGTAGATAGGAGGTATTGGCGGTAAGCGGTCGATTTGTCGTCTTCAGTTGAGTGCAGCATTAGAAAAATAGCATGTTAACGGATAAGATGGAAGCCAACCGAATATACGTAGTTCTGACTATTGGTCGTCTTCAGTAGAGTGCAGCCAAGTGAGAAAAGGAGCATGTTAACTTGGGAAAGGATTACTTCAGGAGCAATGCGACCAATTTGTGGCAATAATGTTAGAAGACTCTGGGGATTCCAGAGCAATAACTAACACATTCACGGAGGAAGCTAAGCTATCTGATTAAAGGAATGCCAAACGTTTAGAGCGTTTTAAACAACAAGAAAAGGTTAATGCGAGTTAATAGCAAAATAAACTTCAGAGTCTTTCAACATTATTGCCACAAATTGGTCACATTGCTCCTGTAGTGATCCTTTCCCAAGTTAACATGCTTTTCTAACTTGGCTGCACCGTACTATAGACGACCAATAGTCAGAAATACGTATATACGGTTGCCTTTCATCTTATACACATATTTTTTTTTCTTTGTTGCGAACTATGCCGATACCTACTAACTTCTTCAATGAGATTATGGAAGTGGTATGGTGGACGACGTAAGCTTTCAATAATCTGATCCACCACAAATATTTTTAAAACGTAATAATTCAGATTTTAATATATGCTGTATAACAGTTAGGCGTTCATTTGTTAACGATTCTTTAATTGTATCTACATTCCACGAATTTGTTGTACTTTGGTGTAATATTTCGGAATGTTAGGGCGCAGTGTCTAAAACAATTATGCTGGACAAGCTTAATCCGGTAAGAATTTTTCACGCAACCATTTTACTAAATCCACAAGGAAAATGAATTTCCTATATTTGACTGTATCACAAAAATTGTAATGGGAATAAGCCACAATTGAAGGTTAAAATAAGTTTATTGACGTTTCAATTTCCACTTCAGAAATCGTTATTACGTTTGTATTTTGAGAACGATTTCCGAAGTGGAAATTGAAACGTCAATAAACTTATTTTAACCTTAACCTTCAATTGTGCCTTATTCCTATTAAAATAGTAGTTACTTTAACATGCCACAAGAAAATAGCTTCAGAACAACACAAACATTTTATTTAAAAAATCCTTTGTAACAGGTATAATACTATTTTTAAAAAACCATTTAGGGCTACATCAAGGATAGTTTACGGAACGCCTATTCCATCATCAGTGCTTTAACCTAAAATAAGTATTAGCACTTTAATTAAAGCAAACGTGAAAGTTAAATGTTGACTAGGATTATACCAAAATGTGTCAACAATACCTCTTCAACATTTTTCTAACAAACGTTCAGTGAAGATTACACTTTAATCCCAACATTTTGATGTTTGCTACTGAAGTTCCTTAAAGGCATTCTACCCATCTAGACCTAAGTGTAACGTTAAACCCGCGGGATAGGTATCTGTTTTGTAATTGTTTTGGCATGAAACAATTCTTTTGCTTGCTTACAAGTTCAAGTTGACAAAGCAAGTCCCAAACTTCATTATTTTATGATAAAAATCATAAATAAAGCCAACATACGCAAGATCATTCAAATTTTTTTTATATTCAAGGAAGTTTAATTTTCAAATTCCTGCCCCCTTATTTTTTTTCGCCGAAAATAACGAACTCTAGCCATTCTATAGCACAGTGGTGGCCAACTTAATCCGACTCGAGATCTACTCTCTGCCTTTCTAATTTTTTGCGATCGACTGACTAGGAATTTTTTGACTATACTGGCGAGCAATAAAACTTTTAATCCAGAATTTTAACGTTAAAAGCAAGCTGATTCTGAAGACTATTTTATCAACTTTCGAGATCTGAAAGAATTTTTAATGTGAGTAAAACCTTAAAGTTTGGCATATAGTTGGAAATGACCAATCTTAAAGAATCCAACGTATGAGTCAAGGAGTCAAGCTGGAACACTGTTTACTCTTCGTTTGTTTTAAATATGAAGACGCTGATTCACATAAATAGTTTGAACCAAAAGATGAGTGCAGATGTACAGCACATTTTTTTAAATTTGGATATTTGTCATTGCACACCAATGGTCAGAAATGTATTTCAATTTTATGAAAAAGTTGGTTCATTTGAAACATCTCTGCAAATTTTTTGGATGTTTCAAAGGTGTCATGAATAGTATCATTGAATGGATAATTGATAAATTCGATCAACTTTTCAATTTTATTGAAATCTCTAAAACGGATCACAAAGTCTGATACCACTGACCAAATTTCAGCTGTATACTTCTGAGGCTTGAAAACATAGGAAGTGTTTTTCCTTGTGATCTTTAATGTTGGTACTGCTGGAAGTTTGAATGATGCAATAGAACTCATCATTTCTGATAATGTTTTGTTCTTGCCTTTCAGTTCCAAATTTAATGTGCTCAGTTTACCAGTAAAATCTGCTAGAAATGCCAAATCAATTGCTGATGATCATCACCCCTTCTTCAAGAAACTTAATAATGTCATTTAACAAATCTCGAAACCCTTGGAAAAAACTTGCTGCGACTCAGCCACCTTACGTCGGTGTGTATGATTAAATCTGGCTCTTCGTCATCCAGTTGTTGCTTAAACAACCGTTTTTGCAGATATTTGCCTCTTATTGAATTGACTATTTTAAACGCAATATCCATCACGTCTTTTTTGTTAAGCCTTTTACTGGTCAGGACCTGTTGATGAATAAGGCAATGGTAATTAATGAAATCAGGGAAATCTTCATCTTTGTTACATAGTGATATAAATCCACTATTAACACCAATCACTGGCGGAGCCCCATATGTCACTATTGAAACTGGCTTAAACAAATGCAGATTAATCTTACTGACAAAATGTTTGAGTTCCGTGAATAAATCAATGCCACATGTTCTGCCTATGAAGGATATCATTGTTAGCAACTCTTCTCTTGTTGAGAAATCATCAAAGACCATCCGAATGAAAATAAGTAACTGTACAGTATCCATGATATTCGTCGACTCATCAAACTGTATCGAGAATGCAACGCACAGTAGATCTCTTTGCAGTTGTTCATTAGGATTTTTACTGAACAATTCTGTACGACTTCTTCTTCTTTAAGTGCCATCTCCGCGACGAAGGTTGGTAATCATCATGGCTTTTCTGACCTTCGAGGCAGCTGCTCTGAGCAATTGCCTTGAGCTGCAACCAAACCACTCTCTCAGGTTCTTCAACCAGGAAACGCGTCTTCTTCCTACGCTTCTCCTACCCTCTACTTTTTCTTGAATTATGAGTCTCAAGATGTTGTATCTTTCGCCTCTCATCACATGTCCGAGATATTGCAATTTCCTTTCTTTTATTGTATTTTCCATTTCCCTCTCTCTGCCTATTCTCTTTAATACTTCTGTATTGGTGACTATCTATCCATGGAATCCTTAACAATTTTCTAAATGTCCACATTTCAAACGCGATAAGTCGATTTATTGTATTCCGGTTTAATGTCCATGATTTAGCTACATAGTAGAGTACACTGTGTACATAGCATTTAATTAGCCTTATTCTGAGGGCCAATGTCAGATCTTTGCTGCATAAAATCTTTTTCATTTTCACGAAGTTAGCACGTGCTTTTTCAATTCTGACTCTTATTTCTGCAGTACAATCGTTATTTTATGTGATTATCGTTCTCAAGTAAGTATATCTTTTTACTCTCTCAATCTGCTGGCCGCCTACCGTTAATATTTCGTCTGTATTGTTGTTCTTGCTAATTTTCATGAATTGGGTTTTTTGATGTTAAGAGAGAGTCCGCATTCTCCACTATATCTTAATATTTTGTTCGTTATTCTTTCTAAGTCTTTCAAGTTGTCGGCTATTATGACTGTATCGTCGGCATGCCTAATGTTGTTAATTAAACTTCCGTTCACTTTTATGCCGACTGTCTCGTTTACCAAAGCTACTTGTATGATTTCTTCAAAATAAGCATTAAACAATAACGGCGACAGTATGCCACCTTGCCTGGCCCCTCTCCTTATCTCCACTTCTTCTATACGACGCATCACAGTAATTCGTGACAGCTGCAGATCATGTGTACCTTTTTTTAATTTCATTTTAATTTTTGAAATTAACAAACAGTAAATCTGATAAATCTTTGAATATTTCTTTAACATATTCTCCATCAGAAAACGGTTTACACTTTTGCGCAATTTTAGAACAAACTATGAATGAAGCTTCAGTGACAGCCTTAGACTGTTCATCCGGCTCATAAATTTTTGATTATTTTGGAGCTGGTCTTTCAGACACCTAAAGAAGTAAACAATGGTGTTAGTAACCAGTACTAGAAACCAAACATAAATATTGCTGTTGATTTCAAATATGTATAAGAACATAATATCAATGCAAAATGTAATTTCAAAAAAAGTAGAAATAATACGCTTTATGTATTAAGAAATATTAAATACCTTGCTTGCTGCTCCATTAGAAGTTGAAGTCTCTCCCGCTGTGTTTCATTTCAACCACTTATCCATGGCGTGAGTAAAAATGTAACAAAAGTCTTCTAAACATTCTTATATTATCGCAGAATATTCTTAGAGTTCAATAATATTCGCCTCGATATAGCAAAGTCACTGTTGTCGCTATCGTAGTTCGTAATAAACTGATTTGATCTTGCGTTGTAGGTTTTTTTGTGATTTGTTCTAACGCAAGCGGGATAAAAATAGCAGAATGAAAAGAGAAAGAAAGCGGCTACCTACCGCGTGCTATTCATACGGAGTGGATACTTCATGAGTCGCTCAAATTATGGTAATATAATATATCATAAAGTTTATTCATTTAGCAAATTCCCATCTGTAAACATGAGCACGTGTTGATATTCGCCCTCTCATTCGTCAAGAGGCTATTAAATATAATTTATTGCCTTAAGCCAGGATTTTCATGTTTAGATCCAAACTTGCGTGTCTGTTTAAATTCAAATTGTAGCGTGTTGCTTTTATATTCAAAATGTATACTTTGTTATGTATCTCTCAGTTAATGAATATTTTATTTTAGCACATTTTCCTTCAATGGAACATTAAATTTTGCTCACAGTGATTAAATTTCAAGAAATTCTTACACTAAGTAATGTTTACATGTACAACTTTCTCTAATTTTAATTTTACAATAGAGATCTAAAGTTTAGCTACTGACTTTTAAGTTTTGAAGCAACTAGACAAACATGGCTGATAGCGATACGCCGTACAACATTAACATAGTTATAATTGATGCCGTTTGGCGTAAGCACCTTTTTGATTGACATTTAAAAAAGCGATTCCCAATTCGCCCCGCTTTCCTATTCTGTTCTGAGTTCCCAAGAGCATAAAATATATTTTTAAATGACCCACATCTCTAATCTAATCTGAAGAACAGTTGATAAATACGATATATGTATACTCGTAATAATAGTATTTGTAATTTACATTTTTTTTTCAGCTAATTTATTTATATTCAGCGTATCGAGTCTATTCAGCTGGTCATCATCGGCAATAGAAAAATTAACCGCAAATAGTTCAGATATCAATCCATTAGGAGAACCAATAACAGCAGTACAAGAATCATGGATAGCCTCTCTACTCTCACTAGGAGCAGCAATTGGTCCTCTTCTATCTGGAAAGCTCTCCGATACAATAGGAAGAAAGAAGACTCTAGTAATAATGGCAATTCCCAACGTCATTTGTCTGTTAATAATATGTTATGCAAGAAACATAACCATTTTTTATATATGTAGGTTCATAAATGGTCTAGTTACAGGAATGGCATTCGCTATTACACCAGCGTATCTTTCAGAAATCGCGGAAGTGCACAACAGAGGAGCGATCTCAACATTGATGGGGATCTTTATGAACTCAGGGGTCTTGTTTAGTTTTTTGTTAGGACCTCTTTGTTCTCTTAAGCTTCTGACGTTTTTGTGTGCCTTACCTTCGGTTTTGTTCATTATTGTATTTGGAATATTCATTCCAGAAAGTCCAATATTCCTAGTATCGGTGCATAAGGAAGATGAGGCAAAGAAAGCTCTAAAAAAATTGAGAATGACAAAGGACGTTAATGATGAGTTTAAAGCCATATTAGCTTCATTTGAAGCTTCAAATCAAAACGCACAAGGAGCTTTAGAAGTATTTAAAGATGCTGGATCTAGAAAAGCTCTGATTATAACCGTAGGATTAATGTTTACTAGCCAATGTTCTGGAGTTAATTCAGTTATAAGTTATCTTGATACTATTTTTAAAGCGTCTGGTTCTACTCTACCACTCTACTTTTTAACAAATTCAGTTGGAGTTATACAAGTTGCCGGCAATTGTATTTCGGTATCATTAATAGAGAAATTGGGAAGAAAAATTCTAATTTTGACGTCGGCCGTAGGTGTTTTAATTACCGAGATTACTCTTGCAGTTTACTTTTACCTCAAAGATGTTCAACAATACAATCTGGATGCAATATCGTGGTTACCAGTCGCTAGCACATTTGGCTTCATCTTTGCTATAAGCTTAGGGGTATCCCCACTACCGTTTACAGTTATGGGAGAGATCTTCCCTCACAGTACAAAAGCTTCCGGATCAGCTCTCGGTTGTTGTTCTTGTTTCGTTTTGTCTTTTGGCGTCACCTTCACTTTTAGGGTATTTATGAACTTGTATGGCATAGCTTTTTGTTTCTCTTTGACCACGTGTTTTGTGTTTTGTGGTATGCTTTTTATTTACTTTGTTCTCCCCGAAACGAAAGGGAAAACTGAAAGTGAAATTCAAAAAATGTTAATAAAGTAAATATTAAAGTACGGGAAAATGTTTGCAAGCTGATGTACAGATTTATCACAATAGATGTCTCATGGTTTTGAATACAAAAACAGAAATAATTTGTTTTGCCTTCAAACAAATCAGGCTATAGCTGACTGATACAGCTGCAGAGTTAAATTATTTGTTTTACTTAGAAATACATTTATTTGCGCATACTTTAAAATATGGATCTAGCAATTACACGTTTTAATATCTTATTTATACTAAAATACTTTGGGTCTAAAACAAAATTTGGTAGTTTTTCAGCAAAATTTAGGCATGGTCTCAAATGCCACATGCAAGGCCGGTTTTTTGTTACCGAAAAGGTGCCAACCCTATAGACATATATATTAACATATAATATTAATATTATCATGTTAATATAAACGTCTATGCCCTAGACCCACTCCGGCTAATTACCAGTGTGTCATCGGCGTATGCAGCGATTCATAATCATTTATATGCAATATAATCGGGGCTGTTAGTTTTATAATGGCTAATGTAAGAATCAAATAAATAAACGTTAAATAATAACGGGTTTTACGAAAACGTACTATATTTTTTATTTGTTTTATACTGTAAATCGTAGGTTTTAAGATTAATTTCATTATGCATGGGTTGTTACTTATTTATAAGTTTAGATATACGTAGATACTATATTTAATTTGTAAGGCTCGCATTTGTATAATTTGTGATAGATATTTGTTGTAGTAGAATTAGTTGGATTTTCAGTTCAATGGAACTTATTTTTTCACAAACAATTTTGAGAAATTTTTTTTTCGTATGAATTAAATAATACTTTTATAACTGTTGTTTACTTTTGAAAGCAAAGCTTTCTTATTAGGGGATACGGACAGAGAGGTGGATCGTGCAGAGATATGATAAATTAAAAAACCGACTGAAACGAATGTAACGATAGATCGCACCAACTACAGATACAAATAAATAAAGAAAAAACCAAAATGATGGCATCAACACCGAACAACAGATTCAGAAATATCAGTCTCCAATTTACTGTTGATAACTCTACCTCTGAAGTGTGTAACGATTATTTTGTCTACCACATAGGGTATTACTATGGGGGGTTGAAAATTGGGGACAGAAATTACTGGGGTGTAGATAGTACAAGCAAAACAAATAGAAACGTTGTCGGACGGCCACTCAGGGTTTATTTGGAGAACTGGGTCCTGGATAAGTGAATGACAAGGGGACTGAAATGGGGTAACAACAAAAATGAAACAAAAGGGGTACTTACATGAGTCTCCTGCACAAACGAAATAAAGGAAGATTCTCAAAGCTATTTAAATTGGACGCCGTCTTGAAGAATCTTCCTGCTGGTTGAAAGAAAAGGTTCTTCCGTCCTAAAAACACAAAAAAGGTTAGAAACTTTTTTAAAATAAATAAACAAAATGGTTAAGGGAAAAAAATTACACAATTATTATTGTCTCACCACACACAGTTACAAATATAGATAATAACAATAAAATACAAAATATCAAAAACAGATTTACTATGTGCTATCCGTATACAAACTCTAGAAGTGGAGATAATACAAAACTTACAATTGTTAATGGGCGACAATTTGTAGCAGAAATAAATTATTACAAATTTAAAATTATCTTTAAGTGAAACTATGCATAGAGGTTAACCTTCTTAAAAGCTAGGCCCTAGGTCACACCCTAAGATCTACAATTTTAATTATTACAATTTCTTAAATTGTTATGAAAGCAATTATTATTAGAAAATATTTATTTTTCCTTTAAAAATCAAACACGAAAGTTACCTGGATTTCACTAAAATTTCTGGGGTTAGGAACTGGACTTACCAAAATTTCTGGTGGTGAAAACTGGACTTACACTCTCTGCCACACGAACAAATTCATCTCTAAACTGCGAAGAAGCCTGGGATGACAACCAGGGACAAACAAAACGAGGATGGAAGCTGCTGGGCAAAATGGAAACATGTGGTTATCCTTCAAAGTTGTTGTAAACGACACAAATCTCTTAGATACTTAGAAACACAGAAACAGTGATTACTCTTTCAAAACTGACACATTACATTGAGTATAATTTAACTTAACTACACATTTAACTTAACACTGCTACACATTTTCCATGAAAAGCGACAAAAAAAAACACAAAGCATTTCAAATTTGAAGTAAAATTTGGACCAACACTGAAAACAACTGTCCCTGATAGCAGCCTTAGCGAGAGTGATGTAATTCTCTTCCCCGCAAAACCTCCTCAGCGATCTAAGTGGATGTTTATTTTCAGGCGCAATATCGAGCGGCTTAACGATATAAGAAAATACCAAAGAAATACACATCTGTGATATATAAACAAATTTTAAAATGCGTTTATATTAACTTCAGCGATGCAAAAAGAATGAAATACTTTTTCAGTGTTTTAACATATACGAGGTGATTTAAATATATACCAAAGAATTTAAAAATGCTACAAGTGGCGGACAAATTCACATACGTAGGCTGCCTGATGACCAATGACAACTACATAACAAAAGAAATCAAACGGGGAATAATTCTGGTAAATAAGTGCTTTTTAGGCAGCGTAGAAATATGAAAAGTAGAAACTTAAGCTACAAACCTAAAATAACAATATACAAAACACTTATATTACCAGTGCTGACATAGGGATCGGAAACATGAACCATCTTCAAGACAAATGAAAACCTTCTTCCTCTTCTTTCTTTTTATAAGCAATTCTGCTTGTTCATTGGCGGATTAATACCTCTATGGAATGTTGTCATATCATCTTTTGCGCGGTCGTCCGGTACTTCTCTTCTGCCGATTGGTGACTTATCTCTTGCTATGGTGACGACACGGGTCTCCTCCATTCTTCGTATGTGGTTATTCCATTCTTTTGTTTATATTTTGTGTCCATTCATTAATACACTGTACGTTACATTTTATTCTAATGTCTTCACTTCTCTTTCGATCTCTTAGCATATTTCCTGTAATTCTTCTCAGTACTCTCATCTCTACGTTTCCAGTAGCCTCTTGTGGCTGTGTCGGGTCTTCTTTCTGAGGCGTATGTCATTATTGGTCTTTCACTGGCTTTATAAATTCTTGACTTTATCTCTGTGTTTCGCCATATAGTGTTATTAAGGCATCCTGCCAGTCTATTTGCATTTTGTACTTGATCTCTCACTTCTTTGTCCAGGACTCCGTAGCTAGACAGTGTAATTCCCAGATATTTTATTTTCATTACTTGTTCAATTCTGATACCATCAATTTCTATTTTACATCTAGTTGATTCTTTGTTGATTACTATTGTTTTAGTTTGCTGAGATGAGATTGTCATATTAAATTCTTTTGCTCTTATGTTAAATCTGTGGACCAGTCTTTGCAGACTATCTTCATCTGGGGCTATCAATATTGCGTCGTCTGCGTAACAGAGTATTTTGATTTCTTTGTTTCCCAATCTGTATCATCTTCCTTTGTTAACGGTTTTGATGATTTCATCTATGATCAAATTGAAGAGCATTGGGATTGAATCAATCTCTTTGTCTTATTCCGCTGCCTATTTCTATAGGTTCTGTAAGTTGTCCATCTATTCTGACTTCCATTTTGTTGTTTTGGTAGATTTTATCGATAGTTTTTATAATATTTAGACTTCTCTATTATACTTTTTTTTCTTTTCTTTACATTTTTCCTTCACTTCTGTACAAAACTATGGAGTTCTTCGCCTTGGGAACGATTTATTTTTATTTATATTTCCTTCACCAAGAACTTCCTTGGCCGAGACTAAGATATTAGACTTAATTTTTGCCCAGCTTTCTTCGACTCCATCACTTTCTGTGATAGTATATGTATTTCTGCTTTTTTGGTAATTCTTTTTTGAAATAGGTATCTTGTGAAGTCATCCTGTAAGCTATCGACTTTTATCTTTGTGGTGTGTTCTGGTGTTTTGTTGTCACATATATGTGTTTTCATTCGGATTTTGCACAATACCAATTTATGATCGCTTCCTATTTCTGCTGATGTTGGTGCTCTTACATCAAGATTTGAGAGGGTTGTAACTCTCTTTTTGACAGAATATAGTCTATCATAGATCTTTGTCCTCTACTGTTTTCAAAAGTGTATTTGTATTGTTCTTTATGAGGAAAAGATAAAAACCTTTTGTCCATATTTGAATGAAGACTCCTGAGCGGAATATTCGGTGACATCTGTGATAACGGTATTTGGAGGAGCAGGTACTACTATAAGATATACCACAAATACAAACAGACATTTGGTTGTAAAGAGGTGATATCTCTTCTGCTCCTGCTCCTGCACAATTATTAATCTCAGCACAAGCAATTTCTAATTATTTTTGTAACTTTCGAACGAGATCATTTTTGTCAATTGCCGGGCGAAAAATATTAAGTGTAGTGAAAAATGGGCAAGAAAGTACAGAAAAATTAGCTCTTATCTTTTCGTAAATTACCATACAATTAGCAGTGAAAATAACATCTTAGAATATCATTACATTAACATGACAAGATAAGATAACCTGTGAAACTATATTTCAAAAACTATATTTAATGAAAGCCCATTATAATGTTGGCATAGAAGCCCATAAAATACAAGAGACGTCTAAGATTATTGTATAAATAGTAGTTTAGGTCAGCTATGAAGAACAAAAAATAATAGTTGCAAATAAAATGGAGCAACGATCTGAAGTGGTTTATAAAAGTGTTGGTGCAAATGTAGATGGTAAACTTCTATTGAAGAAAGATGTTGGTTCACAAAAAAATAGAACTTTTCTGTATCTTTCCGCAGTCATAGGTAATATATATTTATTTTTTATTAGTACCAAATTAAATTCCTCTCACGACGAGCTTGCATTATCTATATATCATAAACTGCATATTCAACACGGTATTTATTAAAATTGGTTTATGGAAATTTTACTTATGAAGAACTTAAAGTAAATATTTTGACAGACATGCCACTTCTATTTATACCCAAAATAAACTACAACTTTGTTATTTTAAATATCACACCCTATATATTATTGCAGTTTTAGATTATGCGTAAGATTCTAGACAAAAGACTGCTTCCAAAACTAAGATTCTCGAGTAACCGATCTAAACTAAGATCTTAGCAAAATAGGTCAAATGTTTTTACTAGTTTTGGACGTAGAAATCAAAGTAACTACCTTTTATGTTGTAGTACCAGTTTTTAATATCTCCTGGACAAAATTAACGCACCACTTTAATTAATCTAAATATTTACAATATGAACACAAAATAAAATTAAGTTACATTAAAATAATAATAAACACCTATAAATAAGTCCAACGGAAATGCGTAAATAAGCTAGCATAACTCCAAATTGCAAAAAGAAATAAATTAGTAAAGTAACACAATAAAATGCATCTGGGTCAATACTAATACCGTGTAGGCCCTCCTCTACTTCTTATGACTGCATTTATGCGTCGAGGCATGCTTGATATCAAATGTTCAACAAAAGCTTGGAATATTCTTCCATTCTTGAATAACGGCCTCAATGAGTTGATTGTGATTGGCAACAGGGGGTCTACGACTTCGAATCTTTTTTTTGAGATAGTCCCATAGATGTTCTATATGATTCATGTCCGGACTGTTAGGTGGCCATTCTAATAATGGAATATCAACATCATTTAAGTAGCCAATAACCTGTCGAGCCACATGAGGACGAGCATTGTCTTGCCTGAATAAAAAATTAGGTCCAAAAACCGAAGGCATTACATGTTCGACAATAATTTTGTCTAAGTAATAATGGACATTCATAGACCTCGTACGTATGGGGACCAACTGCCGTCCGTCTGGTTTGAGGAAAAGAGACTATTTTCAGTGTTAAGAACATTCTAATAAAAATAAATGAAAGTACGATTTCAATTAATGCTAGGTACTATTAGGTGACTGTCTCAAGACAATTGACAGTTGAGATAGAGAAAACCAACCTGGCCGTTAAAGACAGGCAGATCTAAAGTGTTATTATCCTAATTATGAAAAAGTGGAAGTGGAACGGAAAAAGGGACAACCAGCTCACAAAGTATTTTCCCAGAAAAAAGAGGGAAAACAGGAGATGTTGGTGAAAATCCGACATCCACTTGTTGTACAAGATGAATTAATGATAAAGGCTATAGCAGGATAAAATGGTTAAAAGTGCCCCCGCACCGATCAGCACCGCGACTTGTGCTTTCAATAAAGCATATAAAAACATGACTTCATACAAATTTTTAGCTTCACATGGCCCATAGAACCTCTTAAATCTAAAAAAGAAGATTTTTTCGACTTTATTTTTTTCTGGACGCAATTTTGCTTTAAAAAATCTAAAAAAATTCATGAAGATGTATCTTGCAAATATAAAATAGCCTGATTTTTTTCAAATTTTTATATTGAAAATTAAGCCCAGGAAAAAATTTTGAAATTTTCAATAATTTTTTAGGTTATGTTAATAATTTTTGACTAACTTTTAAATAGTATTTTTTTTATGTATTTTTTCTTATTCTACTAAATGGCCAAGGCAGAATTTTCAATTTCTGAGCGGAAAGCATCGAAAAATCAAAAAAACCGTTTTTTTATTCATTTATTTGCACATAACCTCAAAACTCAGTTGGTAATTCAAGATTTTTCAACATTTTTTCTTCTACATCATCAAAATTCATTGTAAAAGTCCCCATTTAACTCTTTTATAAAGATAAAATTCGAAAATACCACGCTTTTTATCCTTTTCACTTTTTTTTACCTTACCTCAAAATCAGATAGTTATATGTATGCTTTTCCATCTATTTTCTTGCTATGAATCATCATTGTAAAAATAATTATTTTTAACTTACAAGTTCTCAAATTGCGAAAAAATGGTGATTTTCTAATATTTTCTCACTTTATTCGCTCATAACCGTAAAATCTAGTAGCTAAATGATCGAATTTACGCTTATTTTGATCGTACCCTTCAATTTTATTATACCACTTGTCTTTTTTTTTCTTAAATAGTCAAAACTCGAAAAAAAAAATGATAGAGCACGCTTATGGGAAATATCATCCCTTTGTCCTAAAATCCGTTGTGAGTTAATATCGAAAATCTCAAGTCGTATTGAAATTCTTGAAGTAGTTGGTCATATCGAAGTTTAGAGTTGAATATTATAATTGCCATATATCCTATAGGCGCGCGTATCGTACTCTATGGGCTCTTTGGGCTTCAAAATCCTCGATAATATTGCAACGGATTTTAGAAGAAGAGGATTATTTGATAATAAGACTAAGACAGTCAAAGCGATACGAAGGCGACACCAATACCAAGGCGAAAGCAGTGACGGCAGAAACAATGTCTGCAACGGGCATACTCCCATTGCCGTTGTCATGGTTACGGATCATGCGCGTTGCAGACATTGCTGTTGTCGCCACTGTTTTCTTTTCATCTTAGTGTCGCCTTCGTATCGCCTTTGTGTCGCCATCGCCTTCGTATAGCTTTGACTGTGTTAGCCCATAGAGTACGATACGCGCGCCTATAGGATATACGGCAATTATAATATTCAACTCTAAACTTGATTTTACCGACTACTTCGAGAATTTCAATACGACTCGAAATTTTCGATATTAACTCACAACTGATTTTAGGCCAAACGTGCTCTATCATTATCTAGTAACATTTCTTTTGGTAAACATTTGGCACTAGACTATATGTAGGCAATATGCATTATCAGCTAAGGCTTGCGCACAAAAAGTGATATGCAATTAAAAGCGATAAAAACAATTGTTGAGGAAGGGTCAGTCATAAAGCTATAGGTTTGTTTCGAGTTTTGACTATTTAAGAAAAAAAAGACAACTGGTATACCAAAATTGAAGGGTGCGATCAGAAATAAGCGGAAATTCGATCATTTAGCCACTAGATTTTAAGGTTATGAGCTAATAAAGTGGGAAAATATTAGAAAATCACAATTTTTTCACAAATCTACAAATTTGAGAATTTGTTAGTTAAAAATGATTATTTTAACAATAATGATTCATAGCCCGTAAGAAAATAGATGAAAAAGCATACATCTAAGTATCTGATTTTGAGGTAAGGTAAAAAAAAGTAAAAGGATAAAAAACGTGGTATTTTCGAATTTTATCTTTATAAAAGAGTTACATGGGGACTTTAACAATGGATTTTGATAATGTGGAAGAAAAAATGTTAAATTGCCAATTAAGTTTTGAGGTTATGTGCAAATAAATCAGTAAAAGACCGGTTTTTTTTATTTTTCGATGCTTTCCGCTCAGAAATTAAAAATTAAGCCTTGGCCATTTAACAGAACGAAAAAAATACATAAAAAATTACTATTTAAAAGTTAGCCAAAAATTATTAACATAACCTAAAAAATTATTGAAAATTTCAATGATTTTTCCTGAGCTCAATTTTCAATATAAACATTTGAAAAAAATCAGGCTATTTTATATTCGAAAGATACATCATCACAAATTTTTTCAGATTTTTTAAAGCAAAATTGCGTCCAGAAAAAAATAAAGTCGAAAAAAGCTTCTTTTTTAGATTTAAGAAGTTCCATGGGCTCTGGGAAGCTAAAAATTGGTATGAAGTCATGCTTTTATATGCTTTATTGAAACATAAGTCGCGGTTCTGATCGATGCGGGGGCACTTTTGACCATCTTATCCCGGTATAGCCTTTCACTGAGATGGTCAATATCATTACGCCTATATATAATTGATGGCTGTTTGAGAATATGACACATTTCAAGAAACGTTATTTTAAAATTATTATTTTCAGTGGCATCTCTGTACTGTCAAAATGTGCCCGATGGTTTGTTGATAAAACGTATGTAGATAAGGCTCACGTGTGTTTTGAACAATTGATATCACTTCGACGAGAAATAAGGCGTCCTTTTAAGTAACGACCAGTTTGTTCAATGTAGGACAATTGAGAAGCTTGCGTTCAAAAGGGGCTATATCCGTTTGGAAAAAATGTCCAGGAAACGAAAAAACTTCTTATCTGCTGGCCTTAGTACTTGGGGATAACATGATAAGGTTTATTTGTAGTGTTTTAGGAAAGTAGTTTGATGCAATTTGATTTTTATTTTTTGAGTTAACGTTTTTTGAAAAAAATTGTTTATTAATCTGGATATGGATAGTTTTGATTACAAAATTTTAAAAATTCTCAAAAAGAACTAATTAAAACGCCAGAAAACACATTTTTATTATAAAATTGGAACAAAAAAGTCAAAAGGAACCAAGAAAAACAAAAAATATTTATATGTGAAGAGCAGGTTCTTCATCCAAACAGTCACATTCCTCGCTCTCATCTACTTCTTTGTCAGTAGATTCCGTGTCTGCATTAGCGGAAACAAGTAAATCCTTATACCATTTTAGATCTGCTTGCAACATCCAATTTTCACCAAACAGCTCTTTCAGAAGCTTCGTAAGACTGGGTTTCTTCTTATCTGGTAACGAGTTTCTGGGCTCTATAATGTTTAGAACCAGGTTCCCATCGTCTTCTCCTTTTTTTAGCATCATCTGACGCGATTAATTTCCAGATGCAAACCGATAATATAGGTGTGTATTTACTTCAATCTTTTGTTGGTTTTGAATGTCTTTTGTGATAAAAATTCTTTTTGTTTCAGCAATGCCCTTTACCTTATTGTACACTTTATCAAGTTCCTTTATATTAAAAAGTTTTAACAGTATTAACTCTTTTTTTGGAGATACTCAGTGCAGCAAAAACTTTTGACACACCCGCGTTGCTTTGTTGTCGCGCTTAATAAAATACGAGACACTAAGATTTTTCAAGGGGATGGCATTCACGTATGCCGATCTATGACGAGCAATAGGAGCGACGGATATCATATGGCACAGTCTAACGTCTTGGTTAGTTTTGATCGAATTTGCATAAAATTCCTGCCTTAGGGTTTGGATGTGCCGTTTTCTAACTGTAGCACACTGAAATGATTTTCCATTATGTTGGCAACGCCTTTCGAATCAAAGCAGTGTTGGATCGGGATCACCATACCTGTAAAATGCAAAGAAACTAGCGTAAAAAAGATTATATTTATATCAAACGACACTAACATAGCCAGTGGGACCATCCACCCAAACCCCTTAAAAGCAAGCAATCGAAAAACGAATGTGTAAAAATAAAATTATTATTTACATAAAAGCAAATTATTACATACCATGATGACTGTTTAGCCTGGCGTTTTGTCCCATTTTTTATGCGGCGTCTATAATAGAACCTTTATTTCCCTGCTCTACGGTGATCATTTCTTCATCCATATTGCACGTGGATCGTCGTCAATCGTCAATATTTCCGGAAGCAAACCAGCACTACTCCCACAAGAGTTGGCGAATAACTGATCGTCACTCAACGAACGCCTTTACCCCTACCACTCTTTAGTTAACGGTCAACGCGAGGCGGTCGCGAGTTCGCCAAGTGTATCGTTACAGTATTGTCAGATGCACCACTATTTTGCCGTTCTGAATATAACGAATTATTGGATATAGCCACTTTTGATCGCAAAAGTAGGATATAGGCACTTTTGATGCCAAATGCCGGCTTTATATGCGATTTTAAAATATAAATAGCTCGTTTTGAACGCTAATAAACGTGTCAGTTGATAGGTCTTGTAAAACTTAGCCGAAAATCACAAAAAAGCATAATTTGGAAAAAAATGGATATAGCCCCTTTTGAACGCAAGCTCCTCAATTTACAATCCTGACAAGGGATTCTATAGACTACATTGGTTTTTTCCTGTTTAGGTAAAGGAGGCTTAGTGTTGGAGAATAACTTTAGTATAGACCTGTAATAATTTATCCCTGTTAAGATCTGTTTTAATCCTTCTCTTATTTGAAACGCATCTGTCATCTCACTGTATATCTATACATGAGCCACTGTGTCCGTCATGGGCATGCGAAAGGATCAAGTAGTTTGAACGATATTTTAAATTTACTTAATAAAATTAATTTTATGGCTATGCTTTATAAATTCAAGAAGGTACCTTAAGCTTCTAAACAATCTGAATAAAAAGGTGCATATTTTTCCGCTTCAAAGTCTTATAACCAAAAATTTGCTGTTGCACGGACTGCTGAGTTGTTCCTGACATCGCCCTTTATAACAGAGTAGGTTTCAAAAATTCAAAAATTACTGCATGAAATCGACACAGCTTTTGGTAGTAGGCACCTCCTTGACTGACACTTAAAACGAACATAAAATATATTTTTACATGACCCAGACTGTAAGCTAATCTAATAAACAGTACCTACGATATATATTGATAGTAATTGTAATTTATAAATGTTTTTTTTTTCAGCTAATTTATTTATATTCAGCGTATCGAGTTTATCCAGTTGGTCTTCATCGGCAATAGAAAAATTAACCGCAAATAGTTCAGATATCAATCCATTGGGAGAACCAATAACAGCAGTACAACAATCATGGATAGCCTCTTTACTGCCACTAGGAGCCGCAATTGGTCCACTTTTATCTGGAAAGATCTCCGATACAATCGGAAGAAAAAAGACGCTACTAATAATAGCGGTTCCCAACGTCATTTGTCTCTTCATAATATGTTATGCAAGAAAAATAACCATTTTTTATATATGTAGATTCATCAATGGTCTAGTTACAGGAATGGCATTCGCTATTATACCAATGTATCTTTCAGAAATCGCGGAAGTGTGCAACAGAGGAGCGATCTCGACCTTAATGGACATCTTCATGAACTTAGGGGTCGTGTTTAGTTTTTTGTTAGGACCTCTCTGTTCTCTTAAGCTTCTAACGTTTTTGTGTGCCTTACCATTAGTTTTTTTTATTATTGTATTTGGTACATTCATCCCAGAAAGTCCAATATTCCTAGTATCTGTGCAAAAGGAAGATAAAGCCAAGGAAGCTCTAAAAAAATTGAGAATGTCAAAGGACGTTAATGATGAGTTTAAAGCGTTACTAACTTCATTTGAAGCTTCAAATCAAAACGAAAAAGGAGCTTTAGAGTTATTTAAAGATGCTGGATCCAGAAAAGCTCTGATTATAACCATAGGATTAATGTTTATTTGCCAATTTTCTGGAATTAATTCAGTTATAAGTTATCTTGATATTATTTTTAAAGCGTCTGGTTCTACTCTACCACTCTACTTTTTAACAAATGCAGTGGGAGTTATACAAGTTGTCGGAAATTGTATTTCGGTATCATTAATAGAGAAATTAGGAAGAAAAATTCTAATTTTGACATCGGCCGTAGGTATTTTAATTACACAGATTTCACTTGCCGTTTACTTTTACCTTAAAGATGTTCAACAATATAATCTGGATGCGGTATCTTGGTTACCAGTCGCTAGCATATTTGCCTTCAACTTTGCTATAAGCTTAGGGGTATCTCCCCTACCTTTTACGGTTATGGGAGAGATCTTCCCTCATAGTACCAAAGCTTCCGGATCAGCTCTTGGTTGCTGTTCTTGTTTTGTTTTGTCTTTTGTCGATATCTTCACTTTTAGGGTATTTATGAAATTGTATGGCATAGCTTTTTGTTTCTCTTTGACCACTTGTTTTGTGTTTTGTGGTATAATTTTTGTTTACTTTGTTCTTCCCGAAACGAAAGGAAAAAGTGAAAGTGAAATTCAACAAATGTTAATAAAGTAAATATTAGATTAAGTGTAAATGTCTGCAGGCTAATATACAGATTTTTCAAAATCTTGTACCAAAAATTTATATGGGAACATTTACAATATATATATATATATATATATATATATATATATATATATATATATATATATATATATATATATATATAGTGAGGGAAGTAGGCAGATTGAGACCCCGAACTGGGGGTCTTCTTGAATTCTTGAAAATGGCTCCAAAATGGATGCCGAAACGTCGAGCTTTAAATATTCTCAACGAGGTTCTTCCCGAGAACTCAGTAATTTTCATATATATATATATATATATATATATATATATATATATATATATATATATATATATATATATATACCTCGGAGGTAAAGGACACTATGTCCATTCTCTTACTTTTTCAGGAGAGCAGTTTTAACATTTTTTAAATTTGTAATCAGTAAATACTCATATGTTTCTTATATTTAACCAAGATTAATATATTATTAAGAAACAACGCAAAGAGCAATGGAACGAATCATGCTTGGAATATCACTAAGAGACAAGATTAGAAACACCGAGATAAGACGTAGAACGAAGATTAGGGATATTGTGGAAGAAATTGCAAAAATGAAATGGCGCTGGGCAGGCCACGTAGCCCGATATTGATAATACGATTTCATGCACATTTGAATTACATGATTTGACGCATGATAAACTGACGGAACAAAAGGCAGTAGTGCAATTAAGTCATTGTACTTTTGTTTTGTGATTGGTAATGGAATTACTGAGACTTGATCTAATTGGGCTGGAAACGTTACTTCCTGTCTTCGATACCTCATGAAGTCCACTTCATACATATTTTGATTATTGAAATCGGTCTTATAAAAGAGCTTTCCAATGTGTTCTTGTTGGACTTGTAGGAAAACACATGTTGACAGTAGAACAGGGTCTTTATTAACATTCTTTTTTCTACTTACAAAAGGAGGATTAGGTGACAATTTCTTATCGAACAGCGTTTTGAAGTTTTTGAAATCTGCAAGTTCCATATTATGCACTGTGTATTTACCTGATGTTTGATTAACTAGTTGTTGCCAGTCCCATGGTGTTAAAATGGCCAAATTCTAGAGTTCCTTTCTTTTTCTTTCGATTAAAGCATGAACACTGTCTGCTTCCATATGTTGTGACCTTTCAGTAAAAACTTTTGAGTGATCGTCTTTATTTGAGGGTACGTACGCAGTATCCAAAATAGCACATTATAATACTTATATTTTTATTTTATCTATAGCAGTTATCGGTCCAAAGAGTGATGACGAGGCAATTTCATTTGCACCTCGGGCACCTTTCAATTCGTCTTACATCATACATTGTACAGAAGAATCACTGGCATCACATAATGTAAAATTTAATGTCCAAAGCTTCCTTTTGTAGAAACTAATTCAATTGTTTGTTAGTGGTGAAGGCAAACATTTTTGCAAATTACCAGATAGTACTTTGTATTTTGGTGACTCTTTAGCCATTATAAAGTCCAATTGTTTTAAGTTATACAGAGTTTTAGATTCAATTAGGTGAGCATCATGATCAGCCTGTACACTGGTTAGTTCATATGCAGTAAGATTATTTTTCAATTGAGCGGTGAATGTACTGTATGTATCGCAAATGTCTCTTTCGGGTGGTTTAAACGACAACTTGAAGTCTTTATTAAAAATATCTGCGTACAACCACTTTTTTGCTCTGAGCTTTGGATCTACATGTCTTTCATGGCATTCATCAATGTACAGTTGATACATCTTTTCTATTGTAAGTTCTGTGCCCAGATAATCTCTCTTAGTCCTTTCTTAGGAATAATGACTCTCGTACTTTGGGAATGATTTAATATGTTGATGTATACTTTTTATGGTTTCGCTAGGAGTTTTATTGATTGGTGTGTGTTTACCTCTTTGATCAGCTTTTATTAAACCTCCTGGCTCAATTTTTTTCAACATATTTACTACTACTAAATTAGATATACAAAGTGTGTTTAAAAACATAACCTTGCACACCTTCAATAGCTAATTGTTCACTGTAAAATGGAAGTGTAGTGTATTATTTTTAGATTTGGTAGAATTTAGGTCTTTTTTCTTGATCGAAGAGTAGGTTGGATGTCGATACATGAGAAGATAAATTGCTTTTTAACATCTGAAACGTTTGTCTCAGCCCAGTATGAGTTGAAAATTTTTTGTCTTTCATATTTTGGCAATCTTTCAGAGCATTTCATGCGACACATGCAAGGAGGCTTTAACATTTTTCCAGGCATGTTTTTGCCTCTTTTACTGAGATACTCTTTACCACCAGCTATTTTTCGTTTGCGAACATTACAGGCCCAATTTTGTTCATTTACTACACGTTTTTTATCTTTTTGTTTGCACTTAGTTATATTTTGTACCTTTCTTTTAACACTTTTCTCTTCTTCTAAAATAACTTCATTATGTTCATTAAAATTGCCTGCATCACTGCTTAGGGATAAATCGTCTTGAAGAAGATTTTTTGTTATTGCCCCACTAATCGCAGGAGTAGTAATAGTACTCTTTTAACTTTGTTTTCGCTGGTTTAATTATACGTCTCATATCATTGTCGTCCGATTCTCAGCTTTCACCACTTAGAGGCTCATAGATTTTATCAATATCCATATTTTCATCTCCAAACAAATTATCATTTTCGTCCACTTCTTTACCATTACCTTGGAAGTTACTGTAGTGACCAGGTGGTGCTGAAACAAATGCAGCCTTGTAATAATAATTATAGGCTAAATTTATAGGCCTATAATTGGCCAACACAAAAATAATACTTATAACAAAGACCGGAATTTACTGAGCAATTTCCGTTACTACCATTAAAAAAATATAGATCTGGCAACGTCTGTTTACCCTAATCTGTTGGTATCAACAACAACAATAACTATTGTGATACCGGTTACGCCTAATGGTAAATAAATTTTACCCAATCTATTGTAGTATTTTGTTTATACGAGTATATATTTATAATTACTTGGTAAATTCCTGTCTCTGCTTACAACACAATAACATAAATGGCAACGCATGTTACTTAAATAACTGACAACAATCATACCATATTATGGTCATTTAAAAAAACAGACAAAATTCTTTACTAGTAACAAAAACATTCTAACTGATACTTCTATTTTAATGGTAGATACAAAAAATGTACGTACAGTTTGAAATTCTGAGCCCTATACAAAAGAATATACAATACTAAATATTTGAGGTTAGAAAAATAAGAAATCAGTGTTATTATTAAATAATAGCTTACCTGTAGGTTATTTTTTTTTATTTAGATTTAGTGCAATTCCGTTATCTGTGATGGCAGCAATGATTTGTTTCACGAACCATTGTGTCCAGTCTGAACCAGAGATATGTAAGAGAAGCTTTCTTACATATCCTCTGGTCTGAATACTGGTTTACACTGATAAAAATAAGTGTACCATTTTTATATGACGGGAAGTGTACAAGGGTACATAACACTATGTCCGGATGGTAAATGACGGTGTACACATATAGTAGAGGTAAACAACACCAAGTCCACATGGTGTTGTTTACCTCTGACTGGAAGTGGACTTGGTGTTTATTAAAAAGTCGGTAACTTGCCGTAAAATTGTCTCTGGACATAGTATGGTTTATCTATGTGTAAAGCCAGAAAAGTTACATTTAAAAGTGCAATAATCTAAATTTTGGTAAAAATGGACATAGCGTCCTTTATCTCCCGGGTACACATACACATATATATATATATATATATATATATATATATATATATATATATATATATATATATATATATATATATAAGAAAAAAGAAGTACTTGTGACTCGTTTGGAAAAAATATATAAATATGTTTTGGATGGGTTGGAGTCAATAAAAGGGGCTATTAGGTAACTATTTTTTATCTCGAGCTTTCAATTGTGTTTACAATCATTTTCAAGAGCTGCTAATAAATACAAAATATTAACTCATGAAATAAAATTAGTTTGGTTAATAAATTTATGCTGCTAAACATATTTCAAAATACTATTTTAAAAATTAGCTTATCTAATAAATGTTTCTCTTAAATTGTGTAATATAATTTTGAAAAAAATTTTTTTAACACAAAAACAATTGAATTTATAAATAAGTTAGAATAGCGACCAATTACAAAAAAGCCTCAATGTCATGAATGCCAACTTACAATTTTCATTTTTGTCAATTATATTGCCAAAAACTAAAAATTCTTTTTTATTTAGTAATAAAAAAGAAGATTTATTCATGATTGATAGGTGCCTGAAAAAATGTAACAAGTATATGGAAAATTAAATTAAAATGTGATATTTTACTATATATACTATTTTTTTTACTTGCAATGATAGACTTTGGGATCCCACCTAAGTTAGTTAAGTTGACCCAACTAACAATGCAAAACGTAAGCTCATGCGTTAGAATTGAAGGAGAAAACTCTACGTTCTTTGACATTAATATTGGTCTAAGACAGGGGGACGCGTTGGCATGTCTGCTCTTTAATATTGCCTTGGAAAAGGCAATCAGACAATTAAATATTAGAACGAATGGAACTATTTTTAATAGATCGACGCAAATTCTTGCATTCGCTGACGATATAGTTATAGTAGGTAGAAGTATGAGAGACATGGTGCAGTGTTTTACAAGGCTTGCGGACGCGGCAAGTGAATTAAGACTTGTGGTAAACGAGGAAAAAACCAAATATATGTTGGTTTCTAAAAACTCTCGAAATTCACAGAACGAAACTCACAGAATTCAAATTAACAACCATACCTTTGAGCAAGTCAAAGAATTTACATATCTTGGATCGCTAGTAAACGCAACAAACACGACAAGCGACGAAATAAAAAGACGCTTAGCAATAGCAAACAGAACTGTTCACGGCCTCTAGAAATATTTAAAAAATAAAAATATAAAACGTGCAGTAAAGCTAAATATATACAGTACCTTAATAAGACCGGTTTTGATATATGGGGCTAAAACGTGGATCTTATCTCAAAATGATAAAAGACTTCTTGGTATTTTTGAGAGAAAAATTCTTAGAAAGATTTTTGGGGCCGTAAATGAAAATGGGCTATGGCGTCGAAGATACAACTTTGAACTATATCAGTTATACACCGATACAGACATTGTGAATTTTGTTAAAGTGCAGAGACTTAGATGGGCTGGACACATTGCTAGGATGTCAGATCACGAATACACGAAGAGATTACCATTTTCAAAACCAGAGGGCACAAGGAGCAGTGGACGACCACGAATGAGATGGATTGATGATGTGGAAGAAAACCTACAGATTCTAAGGGTTAGAAGATGAAGGGAAGTTACCAGGAATCGACAGGAGTGGCGACATCTTTGTGAGCAGGCCAAGATCCACAACAAATTGTCGAGCCACTTATGATGATGATGATGATGATATTTTACTAGTTTTATAAATAAACTATAGAGAAATAATATAATTATAAATTTTGCTTCGATTTTGAATTTCTGATCTTTTGTTAAATTATTGTCACTTTTGCTAATGAAAACCATTTCTAAAAAAGTCCTTTTGAATTTATTACTTTCATTACACAAAATTTTAATGTTATCAAAATCCATAATATGGTCTTTGTCGATTACATGCTCTACTAAAGCACAAGATGGTTTTTTAATTCTACAATCACTTTTGTGGAAAATAATACGATTTGACAGATTTCTTCCGGTCTCACCAACATACACAGCTTCACACTGAGTAGAACCAATGCTGTATACTACATTTGTTTTTTCTAATTTGCCTATAGGATACTTAGTTTTGGAATATAAAGATGAAGTAGTTTTCTATTAGAAAAAAGCATCTTATGTAGCATATCTGGAGGATCTTCTTCTTACGGTGCCTATCCGTTCCGGATGTTGGCGATCAACATGGCTATCCTAACTTTGCTTGCTGCTATTCTGAATAGTCCGGTTGTCGATGTATTAAACCACTTTCTCAGGTTTTGAAGCCAAGCTATTCTTCTTCTCCCTGGTCCTCTCTTTCCAAATACCTTGCCCTGAAGAATGAGTTGCAACAAGCCGTATCTCTGTTCATTCCTAATAATATGGCCAAGATATTCTAGTTTGCGCTTTTTGATGGTGTTAATAATCTCACATTCCTTGCCTATTCTACGTAGGACCTCAACATTAGTCACACGATCCACCCATGAAATTCTTAAAATACGTAAATACGAAATTTGGAGGATAAGAGTTCTCAATTAAAATATTTTGTAACAATTGAAGATCTTCTTGTAGATAATCTCGATGAAACCAAAATGTATCCAAACAAGATGAAAATGACCCTTATAACAGGATTAAACGACCGGGTTTTAAGGCTTTCTCATCTTAGTAAATATCTTAATACTTTGATATTCTTATCTCACAAATTCACGAACAACAAATAATACCATATGCACAGAATGTATGTTCATAACCAAAAGTCCTTATGTATTCTTCAAACAATTAAAAAAACTAATATTTCCAACGTCTTATGGGACAAATACACAAGAAATAGAAATGTTTGGAACGGTTTTTAAAAGCCCCGCCCATTTTGACGTCAGACTTAGGTAGTCCATTCCTTGCCGCAACTATACACGCTCTCAGAATTGCAAAGTGTCCTGTTTTTCTAATGTCTAGTATAAAACAAAACATTTGTTAATCCTTATTCAAAAACTCAGCTAATATTTTTAAATTCTCTGTAATCGAAACATAGAAAAATCGATTGAAAATAGAGAGTAAATAGTTCCCCTTTAAAAATAACTTTCTGCTAAAAAATAACAACTCTCGAAGTTGTTTAGACTACTATTTTAAAACGCAAAAAGATATGGGTCTAAAAAGGAAAATGCTATAACATCTTGGTCTATTTCCCCCCATTTTGCCATGTTTGATTTTTAATGCCTCGTTAAATTGAATTTTTAAAATAATAAACGTCTTGTTTATTCGAGTGAATCTACACATAAAGCTTTAAATTATTTTGCTAAGTAAATCTTACCTCAAAATTTCAGTAATCAATATTTTTGTCAATTTTGCTAAAAAATTTATTACTGATGAAGTAGTAAAATTTCGGAGTAAGGATTTGAATCATCAATTTGTAGAATGAATTAGCCATAAATCAACCGTATCGTTTTAAGAACAAAATATGATTGATTAAGACTAAATAGGTTGAAATGTCAGTTGGTAGTTCAGATATTTTTCCTAGGTGGCACTAGGAGTTTAAATCTAAACTAACATAAAGCTTTAAATTATTTTGCTTGTTCAACCTTACCTTAAAATTACAGCAACCAATATTTTTGGCAATTTTTTGAAAAAATTAATAGTAATATTAATCTGTAAATAATATTATTAGTAATATTAATTAACGTATCGTTTCAATAACAAAATATAATTGACTGGATAGGTTAAAATGTCAGTTGGTAGTTCAGGTTTCTTTCCTAGGCCGCGCTAGGAATTATCGTAGATTAAATGAGAATAATATAATATAACATCATATAACATCTTCTAGAGGAAAGAAGAAAACTTAGGGAAAATCAGGATCATAACCAAAATGAACTAAGAATTTTGAATAAGAAAATTAAAAAGGAAGTTAGAAAAGATCTGAGACGATACAATAAGATGGAAATAACTAGAGTAATAGAAGAAAACAAAAGCTTGAAAGTACTCAGACAGAGCATGTCCATTGGAAGAAAAAACGTCCACAAATTAAGAAATGAACAGGGGCAAATCATTGAGGATACAGTTCAAATTATGAACACGATAGAGAGTTTTTATAAACAATTATACAAAAAACAGCAATGTAACCGGAGTGGATCATTACCAAAGATAATCAATCAGGGATCTGAAATTTTACCGGACGTAACACCCAATGAAGTTCGAAGGTCAGTGCAAGAAATAAAAAACAATAAGTCCCCCGGAGGCGATGAAATAGTGGCAGATGCCTTGAAAGTGGCTGGAAAAAGATTATGGCCGGTCCTTGCCAAACTATTCACTAGATGTTTGCAGGAAGCAATAACACCAACGCAGAAATTATCATACTTCATAAAAAAGGGGATGCTACCGACCTCAGGAATTACAGGCCCATAAGTCTACTTTCACATATTTATAAACTATTTACAAAAATAATTACGAAACGACTAGAAAATAAATTGGAATTTTATGAGCCCATAGAACAGGCGGGTTTTAGAAAAGGCTATGGAACAAACGATCACCTACTGGTAATAAAAAATCTTATAAAAAAATACACTGAATATAATAAACCACTAGCTTTAATATTTGTCGACTATGAAAAGGCATTCGACACCGGAAATCAACAAAAAATGTTGGAAGCCTGGACAGAATGCCGAATTGACTATCGGTATATAAATATAATTAAACACATATATACCAAAACGCAACAGTCAGTGTTAGAGTGGGTGATCGTCAAACCCAGAAATTCCCGATACAACGTGGAGTACGCCAGGGGGACACCATATCGCCGAAACTGTTCACTACGCTTTTGGAATATATATGTAAAAGGGCAAAACTGACCGACACGGCATAAACATAAACGGAGAAAAGCTTAGCCATCTAAGGTTTGCAGATGATATTGTACTAATAGCTGATAGGATAGATGAGGCCAAAGAACTTTTAAATCAGCTCTACCTTTTCTCGCTAGAAGGGGGATTTAAATAAATATATCTAAAACCCAGATGATGACAAATCTTGTAGTCAGCGAAGATATATGCGTAGGAACAAGATCCATAGACCAGATAATGGCCTATAAATACCTAGGTCATGAGATTCGCATAGGAAAAGATAACCAAACCGTTGAGCTTCTCCGTCGTATAAGACTGACTTGGGCAGCCAAGCTGAACCATATTTTCAAATCGTCTGATATACCAATATGCCTTAAAAGAAAAACGTTTAATCAGTGTGTTTACTCAGTAGAGAGAGTAGCAACACTGAAATGGAACTGGGCAGGTCACGTGTCTCGAATGACAGATAATAGATGGGCAAAGCGGATACTGGAATGGAGACCAAGAGATGATGCCTACCGAAGTAGAGGTCGTCCACCAACACGTTGGACTGACGATCTAAAACGTTGTCATAGGAATTGGATGCAAGAGGCACAAGATCGAAATAGATGGAAAATTATGAGGGAGATCTATGTCCAGCAGTGGATAAGCGAAGATTGAATGATGAATATAATATAATAGATTTACTGGTATAAGGACCACTGATAATTTTATTTTAATAGTATTTATTGTAGGTGTGACCCATTCCGGCTAATTACCACTATGTCATCAAAACATTTATATCCAATATATTCGGTCCTGTTAGTTTTCTAACGACTGATGTAAGAATAAAATAAATAAACGTTAAATAACCGGGTTTTACGAAAACGTACTATGTTTTTTATTTGTTTTATACTGTAAATCGTAAGTTTTAGGATTAATTTCATTGTGCATTGTTTGTTACTGTTTTATAAACTTAGGTATAA